>NC_135700.1:8015436-8322936 GCF_964276395.1 Gasterosteus aculeatus
GACTCACACAAATGTAACAGTCTTATTATTACTCAATTAAAACAAATGTGTGGTGGGGGGTTTCAGAGGGGAAGGGGTGGGGAGGGGCTCGGGAGAGAGGTGGCCAGAGTTGCAGTATATCATCAGGTAATTAATATTTTCATTAACTCGCTCTGTGTTGAGCTGCAACCTGCCCCTGATCATTTCATTTTCCCTCCATGGGTTCGATACTGCAGCGGCTCCGTAATTAGTTTGATTTATATCTTGCCACCGTAATGAAGGAGAGCGCTCAGTCCTTCCCCTCTTCTTCTTGACGAGCCACGGCGCTCCCCTCTCGCACCCCTCTCGCTCCCCTCTCGCTCCTCTAATGTCCGATAAATATGCCGGGCTGTGCTCCACGGAGGGAACGCGGCCTCCGTGTATTGACACAAGCTCATGGATAAGAAACACAGGCATGACTTGTGAAAAATTCACACCGGGCTCTTCGAGGGAGGGACTGAGGAGCTTGTGCTCAACACAGCGGGAAAACGGCTGATTCGAGATTAAGGCATACATATATGGCTATGGCTGAAAGTCTTGATACTGGTGGCCAAAGACCTTTAGGGATTAAGATAAATGTAAAGAGAGACCGCAGAAGGGGAGTTGATGGGATCAAAGGCCTCAGGAGGGTCTGATCTACCGTTATAGCTCATCAGTATGAACAATTAGGCCTTGGATCATTAAAAATGACATTTCAAGATTTAAATTGACGGTAGTGCAATTGCCGTTGTGGTTTTTGGATGCATCTAGATGTGTCAGTGGATGTGCAGCTATATGACCGGTGTGCTTCTCTGCCATGTGACACAGATAATGCGATCCAGAGTATCGGCTACATGACTTCAGTGGCTTTACGCTCAGCAGGGTTACCCCGCAGTGCACATGAATGATTTCAGCATTAATAATGCTCCATTGATTATGGTTCTGCTGTTTAAAGGTGAATGGCAACGCTTTCTGAGCAGCAGGGGAGGGAGAGGCTCGAGTGTGTCTCAAGGAAGACCTGATATACATTTTGGAAAGTGCACCTTACTCCCAGTGGGTTTGCCTATCGCTTTCAGTCAATACTGACTGAACTTTCTTTGTTGTGGAAGTCCTTTACACTCATGGCTGCCTTATGGCCCCTTCCCTTTTCGTTTTATCTTCCTTTTACAGCTTGTGTTGGAAATCCATGTTCGGATCCATATGGATATATTGTGCATGATACAGACTGTGTAGAAATATATGTATGGTACAATACCCAGATTGATCCAAGTGTCTTCACGTCGTGGATAAAAACATGCCTGCTGGGTTGCTTCAGTTGGATAACACAATAAGCGTCAAGGTTAGTTTCCCTTCAATAAGAGCATTTTTATGCTGATCATATTATTTATGGGTATATCTGGACGGCTACAGATCTCTGGCCTATTTCAGAAGCGATCTCCCCCTTCGAAGGCTTGAGCAACAGCGTTTGCCAACAACGGCCCTGCAGCTAGCGCCGCATTGAGGTTACCTCAGTCTCGAGATACATAGAAAGGTAATCGTCAGCATAACATGCACAGAAAAACACAGAGGCAACTTTCCCTTGATCCTACAAGGTTTTCTTCCAGAGGCAGGGTGTACCACGAATGTGGAGGAGAAAATGTTCTTTTTATATTTGCAATGTGCACGTCGTTACTTACTTACTTCTCATTGTTAGACTTTCAGGTAACGCTGTGTAATGGTGCCCTTCATGGAGGCAAGTCAAGGGCTCTTATTCATGACTGGCTTTAGTAGGCCTACCAGGATGAGATATGCATATCAGGCATTTTACTTTATGTTGTTTTGATGCTCTTTGGGATCGATACACGCCACCGAACAATTGACAAACGGCAATGACAGGAAATACTGGATGCTCTCCTCCCAGGTTTTGTGAAAGCCAAAGCGAAGCAGGTGGAGACATAAAGATAATCTTCAATGCCACATAAAAAGGAGCCAAATTAGCAAGCTAGCCAGACTGTCCATCTCAGCATCTCCCAGGCACATTTAGCAGCCGTTGAATGCAGCTCTTTCTACCATTTCCCCTTACTCAATTATTGATGGTAATTATCATGGCGTGCTTAGCCTGCACCATAACAATATATTCCTAACAAGAAGCAAGTCACTGGGCATCCTCCCAAATGATCTTCCATTTGTTAGGGCACACGCTCAGGGTTTTTTCTCCTCTTGACTAAAAAGTCTTATTTATTTATATATATATATCTTATAGATATATTTATTATAACACGTTTTTAACAACAGAACAGAGTTACCTGCTAAATGGCACACCTGTTTTATACAGGTGTTACGTGAAAACTACTGGCTTTCTGCTTAGCATTGTGAATGTAGAATCAGCTTCTCGTCTTAAAGAATAGTAATAAATGCATTGTCAAAGTAAAACCATTATCTTCTATTTAATTCAAATGTACAGGATTTGTAAAAAGAGAAGTAATTGTATGTTTCACGATTGATATCATTAAAGAATCCATGCGTCTTGCGACACTAAATCTGAACATTTAAAAGCAGACAAATGTAATGTCATTTTCATAGATTTGACAGATTGATTCCTGGAAAGAATGAAAATAAAAATCCGCCAGAGGTTTTGCACTTGCATACCAAAACACCATCGATATGTTGAACATTTTTGCCATATTGAATAAGAAACCGCCCCCCCCCCTCAAAAAAAGCCAAGGTGCAAAATATGTCCCTCGACAAGCAGCATGTCACATGTATGTAAAAATCACACTGTGCCACACATGTAAACAGACAAAAATGACAAAAACTAAACAGCTTCCTCCCTCCTGATTCTGATCTGGGGCCTCTTCTGTCCTCTATTTCCCCTTCTATTCCGGTGGAAGGCCCCAGCTTTCCGTCTTCCAGCGCCGCAGGGCATGGAGCGAGCCGGCGGTGAGTTTCCATCAATTAGTGCACCCCCGCGGCCTCGTGGCAGAACCCACCTTTGACTGCAGAGAGATATTGATTAGTTGAGCTGCACTGTCAGGTCTGGAGTGAGCAGGGCCGGGTGATCCAAGGCCTTCACCGGAGACAAGATCATGTCGACTTTCTGACACATGTAAGCACACGCGTATACACACACACACACAACCACGCACGCATGCATGCTGGCCAGCCAGCACACACCGGCACACGTGAGCACAAACGTGCACGTTCCGACATGTGCACAACATACAATGCAGTGAATTGTGCAGTCTCCGATGACTGCAAGGTCAGAGGGAGGGAGAGAGAGAGAGAGAGAGAGAGAGAGAGGGGGAGATAAGAAGAGTCCACGAGAGTGGCTTGTCACAATAGTGACGGCTGAGAACTGACAAGTGCTTGTTCGTTTTTTTTCACTCATCCTCCCAGCGTTTGCATGAAAAAAAATGAGCCGAAGAGCCTCTACTCTCGTAGAGAGATGAAATATCACTCCTATAGCTTTTGAAATATCAAAAGCTATATTGAATAAAAAGCAGGTGCACGGTGAGGCCCTTAATCCATACAAAATGAAACAGGCCTGTTTTTTACGGTTGTGTAATTTTCTGTGGCAGCGATATGCAGGTGACAAGATGCACACGAGTCCAGAAAATAAAGCTCATCATCACTAAAAGAAAACTACCTGTTAGACAACTGCGTGTACAGTTAAAATAAAACCCACATCAGTGTCATTGTATCAATACTGATTCTTGTGTACTTCTAATACAGGAAAAAAAACAATGTATGTTCAGGAGTTTCTGCAATGACAGAATCAATAACTCCACAGGTGCTACTTGTAGAGAAAAACACTGTTGTAAAATCCTGCAGGACATTCCTGAAACGTTTCGAGGTACTGCCGGTTATGTTTTCAGAATGTACGCTGAACTGAAGACAACAGGATTCAGCTGAGGCTCACTGAGCAACATGACAATGTCAAGTGTTGAAATACAGCCACATTTCACAAAAGCAACTTTAAAAGTCTGCTACAAGATGTAGTATCAAATATCCAGACATGCTGCTTTGTTAAAGTCTTTACGTTATTGTGGCAACATGATTGAAAGCAAGAACAACATATAGAGCCCAAACGAAGCACAGCCCCTTGGTGGAAAATCTGGCGGGTTATTTCCGTGAACTTGTTGACAATGAAGACCGTGTGGACTTATTTTCAACAGTGTCTATCACAAGATATTTTTCGAGTTCTGTGCCCAAAAAAAAACAATTATCGTCCTCCAATGTGTTCAAATACGGGACTAGGCTGAGGGGAAAGCTGAACTGTGGAAAGCCCCACACGGAATGATCCGAAGTGATGCAACATGTTTAACAAAAGAAAATAACGGGCTCAAATCAGCACGTAAAGCAAAGGGGCAAAAAGTATGTCATGTACTTTCCGCTTCTCTGATATCTCTGTCAAAGCTCATGTTATTGCTGAATCACTTTAGGAATGAGTAAATAATCCTCTGTCTTTGAATATTAGTATTGTATTGTATTAGTATTAGTATTGATTGACGCGTGCGCAGTAAAGATCCATTAGATTTCAAATGATGGGGGGAAAACACAGAACTTGTAACTAAGCCAAATAGCCGAGGCCTGGGGGGCTTCCTATGAGATGTTTACTTTATCCAAGCAGAACAACAGTTACCGATGTAAAACTGGACGCCCCTGCAGTTCCTCGCTCTCTCTTGGATAAATAATCCATTTCGCCCTTCTTTTCATCCCCCTCACTCACTGTCATCCTATTATGCTGAGGTGTGGGGTGCCGGCGTTTTGCGTGCAGATGTTACAGAGGTGTATCGGAGGAGAGACTGTGCTTTGTGTTGTTCAAGTAATAAACAACAGATAAAGAAACGCTGAGCTTCTTTTGAACGTGTTTGATGGAAATGTTCCACCACACCTCGACTTTAAGAAGGATTTATTAAGGATGGGTATAATTTGACATCATGATAAACCAAAAGAAATAACTCCAGAACTAAAAAGGAGTCCCATTTAATTTTTTCACAGTGATTCGATGAGCAAAGAAGTCTCTCCATCAACAAATGACCCAATGCTTCGTGTTCTGTGTACATTTATAAAAATACTAATATAATATATAATCCAATCTTTATATGAATACACAAACATATCCATATTTTACTATGTCACCTTTTCTCTGTCCGACAACGACACTATCACATATGCGAGTCGACTCCGAGGCCCATCTGAGCCCCCCCCCCCCTGTGATGAGCAGCATCGGGAGGGTGTCATCTCCCTGCCAAAATTGCATACATACCCTTACCCAAATTGTGTCGCCTCGTCGCTTCAGAGGCCGGCAGGTCAAGGGAATGGTCATGATTGAGAAGAGAATTAGCAAAACCTTAAATATATGGCAGGTGATATATCATTACCCATAGACTTGACCCCGCCCGACCCCTCCCTGCTCCCATGTGGGCTCCTGCTCGGGCTCACGCCCGGTGGACGGGGGGGCCCGCTGCCGCTCAAACAGCTAAATCAACAGCGTCTCGCCACAGCTCATGTCGGGGCGTTTTGCTTGAATGGTTTCATGAAAAACTAATCATCTGTTCATCATGGAGATCAAACACACTCAGGGTGCAATGATTAGGAAAAGCAATCGGATAAAGCTTGAAGAGTCACTAGTCCAGATATAATAATTTCCAGATTAAAAATGCCCCCCCAACCCTTCCTCCGCCTGCTTATCGTTCTCCTCCCCAGCCGTTCTGTCAGCTGCGACAGCCTCCGACAAGTTCAAGGAAGGAAGCAAAATTGTTATCTTGTTTAAAATTGCTGCTCAATTGGCTTCTGAGCAGCCGCGGTCTCTATTTCCTGAACAATCAAAACCAATTTCTATTCTTCAATCTGCTGAAGAGACACCACTCAAACAACAAGGTTTCCAATTATTCTTTATTCAATTTCACCGCATCACATTATATGAGCCAGACTTCACAAGTTGTACCTGACGCCTTGAAATAAATAAATGACATCGAAAAAAGAAAACACTGTTTCTCAGTGATGCCTGTATTTACATTTCTAATATTCATACGCGGTCTTTAATCTTACGTGGTGAGCTTTTTTTCTTTCCCACATGAAGAATGCATCCAGTAATTAGAACAGACCTTGTCGACAGGCAGGCCATTCTGTTATCTATTTCCACTTCTGAAGGCAACCTGTGAAGTAAGAGCGAGGGCAAAGCAATCTCCCCGCTCGTCTAACAGCCCCAACACACACACTAAATAATCATTTGCATGGGAAAAGTTTACAAAGTGACTGGAGAAAGTTGGTCCGGTGGAAAGCATTTCCAGTGTCAAGGTTCCCGGGAGATCAGACCAGAAGAAGATGTTGTTTTTTTATGTACAGAGACTCTCTTAGGCTTAAACCAATTACCTGCAGATGCCCCCGTGTTACTTAAGCGAATAAAGTGAAAATAAATAGCGGCTATGTCATGTTGGATACACCCGCTGAACGTAATAACATTTTGTCGTTTCCACAAAGTGGAATGGAATGAAATTAGAGGTCCCTGTAGTCTGTAATGAAATGCGGTGCCTCCCTAATGCATTTTGTCATCATGAGGACGTATTAATGCTCTTCTCCAACTTTCTTTTGATTGATGCAGGCATCAGAAATAAAGACAAGCTAAAACATTAACATCGAGGGGCTCCGTCTGGACACTGAGGCACAATTCAGTTTTTTTTTAAGACATGAAATATGATATGAACAGTTACAATTACATTTATAGATGTTTTCTTATGGCCTCTGGTACATATTGAATTGCATTATTTTGAACTTTAGACTAGTTGACTTGTTGACTACATTTTTGAACGGAAGGATTCATGATTTAGGGTCAGGGTTGTCATCAGCTTGTCAGAAAATGACAGTTTCTTTATCTGTTATTTGTTATAAATGTGAAAGGGACAAAGAGTATTAAGACTCCCAAAAGATACATCTGTTTTTTAAATGAAATAAAATATGTTGATGGATGACAAGCCTGACATATAAATGAACAAAAGCACCTTTCGTTTAGGTAAATTAATGGAGATTTTTAATAATATACACGTTTTAATTGCTTTGTTTAAGGTTAATGTGCGCATTCATGCTTTTTGTCACCATGTGTAAATTATGATATTTTAACTGTTCCATTGTCTGTTATGTAAAGGTGAACATCCGGTGATCATCTTGAATATTTCACTGTACTATAGACTATAGAAGGTTAAGTATTAGGAAATAACTATGAGTATGCGATGTCATCGGCCCCTATGAGATATATTTCAGTCTGATAAGAAGTTTGGTGTTTTTATCGATGAGTGACTTATGCTGAAATATACAAAATCAATATTCATCATGTCTTGAATACAGACCACGTACACAAAACACTTGCTAGTAAATTCAACTATTCTTTTGTCAGTTTATCATAGTTACAACTTACCAACTTGGCCCTCATCTCTCGTGGACGCAGCTGACGAACACTCCCTCTTCAATAGAGATGGTGTTCAAATGGACCACTGGACCCCCCGCTGGGACCAGCAAAGATGAAATACAGTGAGGCCACAATGGAGCCCACAACTACAAATCCCCAAGGCTGCAGTATCACTCAAACCTCTATTGCATTACCAGCCATTACAAACCTCCACCTCAGGGCAAACTAGCAAATGCACACTAAAAACTTTTGTCTGCGGTCATCTTTGTTAATGTTTGAATGCACTTGGTCTATGTGCTTGGTGGTAATAGGTTTGTTAATGCTGTGGAGAGGCTAAAAAAGGAAAAAAAATACAAATAAAGCGCAGTGTGTCTAATTTTACTGTGCCCATCTAAAGGTGGATTAGAGGAGAGAGAATGGTCATTATCAAGTGACAGGGAGGCGTTGGTTAATCTGCGAATAATGTCGGGCGTGAGGCTGCAGCGAAATGGGAGGGAGGTTTTTATTTTGGGGGGGGTGCATAGATTGTGTCGCCTGGCAGCTCATCTATATTTAATGCTGCCACTCAGACAAATGAAACAAGAGCCACCCGGAACAAGGGGGGTGGAGGGGGGGGGGGACCCTCTGACACTTCAAAGGGTGGTCCTATGGGTGGTTTCTTATTGAAGCTAGGCCTGTACCGACCTATAACCCCCCCTCCTACCCCCACCGGCCCCCCCACCAGCCCATGCTGAGAAGCTGCTGGGGCCTCATTAACCCTTAAACAGGCTTGTGAGGGGTGCTGCGTACGGGAGACTAATTACCCCACCAACACACTGGAAGACACACAAACACACACACACACAGTGCGGGTACTGGGGACCACTACCGTGCTAGTGGTCCGGTCGCTCCGCGGTGCACGCCCTAATTGAAAACCCAGTTCTGCTGGGGTTTTTTGTGTGTGTGTGTGTGTGTGTTATGATGAGCAGTTTCAGAGCATCCCGCCTCCCCTCTTGCTTCCATGCTCCCTTCCTGGCTGCCACACAATAGCGGTATTTCATGATTAGCGGAATCTGACAGTGATAATGAGGAGAGAGGAAAGATGAAAGGGGAGGAAAGAGAAGGGACACAGAATGTGAGAAAAAGAGGCAACTATCAAAGAAGGGTCTAATTGAGGTAACACGGGCAGCCAAATGCACAGCCCTATTTGCATGAAACAGTGCAGCTTCATTTGGCCATCTCTTACCACGCTAATGTCTTAACAAATTAATTTTGCTAATTAGGCACGCCCAGTGGAGCTCACCAGAAGATTAAGCAGATTAAACAAACAGATGCTGATTACCCCATGGCGGGCTGAGAGGGGCACTTTTCATGGTGTGATCGCCACGTACTGGTCTTTTAGGACACGTATGATCTATGCGGTTTAGGTGCGGGCAAGCTGCACAAATTCATATAATAACTACAATTATTGTCCTTATGAAGGCGCTCGTGAGATATTGCATTCATAAGAATTGTCCGGATGCGGGTTCACAGTGACCTTGACCTTTGACCCCCGCCCCCCAAAAAGTCCAAGTGGACATTTGTGCCAAACATGAGGAAATTTCCTCTAGGCTGTCTTCAAATGAATTATATGGACGTGTGTAGGGATGGCTGTATAATTTTGCCGTCCCCAGCCGTCGTCGACGCGGAGAAATAATAACCGAATCTACTAAGAGTCCTTCTGAGGGGGAATTCATTTAAAATGTTAGAGAGAAAGAGAGAGAAAAGGGTTTGAAATGTGGGTGAAGTCGTCTGCCTTCTTGTTGACAGTATTATTGGACAGCAAAATAAAATTAAGGTCCTTTATTGGACACATACAGCAAAACCTAACCCCCCCCCCTAGAAAAAGAATTTAGACAACTTTTTTTTTCTTCACTTCATCAATGTAATATGTGCTGACTCAATGAAACTGAGCATGTAGTGCAGTTGTGGGGGGCTGAATAGTATTGGGGAGCCTATCGCAGGGCCTCCCTGCCATCCCTGCGTTATTAGTTATCAACACTCTCAGGGTGACAAACACATTCAACAAGACAAAACTCTTTGCTTCCAACTGCAAAAACAACAGCCTGATTTTACAGGCAGCCTGCGGACTGAAGATCAACCCGAGTGACCAAAAAAACCTTTTCACCACATCTCAAAACCTATATTATACATATATATATATAGATATATAGATATAGATATATATATATATATATATATATATATATCTATATATAGATATATATTCATGTACCATTTTTATTTGAGAAAAACTTGCGTGAAGCCCTCTGAGGAGCGATTGTTATGACTGACACCCTCCAAGCTGTCAGTCTTTCCTTCAAGTTTTAATCCTCCTCCCGGTTTCCAGCCCCAGTGTCCCTCCTCCACTCCCCTGGTGGTGTGTTGTGTGACAGCTGCTGCCCTCTTTGGCGGCGGTGAAATGAATAGATTATGAGCAGTAATTAGGTATACAGCAGAATCAATGTGCTCTGGGGCAAGGCCTGGGGGTGGGGGTAGGAGGTAGGGGGTATGGGGGAGTGTGTGTGTGTGTGCGAAAGAGGGAGAGAGGGAGGGAAAGGGGGAAGAGCAGCGGGGGAGTCAGGAAGAAGCCTAGGGAGGAGGGGGGTGTAGGGAAACGTGGGGTGGGGGTTTACAATCAAAAAAGGGGGGAATGTTGGCGTTGGGGTGACTAAGGATTACTGCTCGCTGGAGGCGTGTTCAAAGTACAACTCTGGTTTATCCAAACTTGGGTGTTACTTTCAAAGTTTTGGTCGTCATTCTAAGAGTAATTATAACATTGTACTCACAGGGTTATAAGGTGTGAGGTAAACGGGCTTAAACTCAGTCCAAAGGAGAACGAAATATGATCCTTCACGGTTACATGCTGCAAACCATCCAACGGGTCAGTCAAACTCACATGATTACCGTTTGCAGACAAAATAATCACCAACATACATGAATATAAAGCTCCCTACCGGGCGGACATTTGGAGCACGTTTTATATAAGATGAGGGCAGTGGACATCATTAATGGAATAAAAACTTCTGAGGCGGGGGAAGATGTTCTTCGAGGAACAACTAATGAAAAAGGAGGTTGATGAGGGGGCTGTTGCGGGAAGGAGGAGGCTGGGAGGAGAGAGAGGTGGTGGTGGTGGTGGAGGCTGGTGTTACACCCGTCCCCAGCCCCGGATATGCCCTCCAGTGATGCATCTTACTCCCTTTTTTTTTAGTGACAGAGTGCTGGATGACCTGCCTGTGATCTCCTCCATAATTAACATATGCTTGTTAGTCAAGGTTGGTTGGTTGGTTGGTTGGAGGCTCTGCAAGCCACACACACACACACACACACACACACACACACACACACACACACACACACACACACACACACACACACAAATTGGCTTCCCACACTGGTACTCGGAGAGGAACGAGGCAGAGCCATGCAAAACAAGCACATCCGAACCGACTGCGCTTTACATGAAAATCACTGTGCGTGCCACTTTTGAGAGCGCTACTCCACCTGTTTATCCCCGCCGTCCCTTCCATTTTGTCCCGAGCTCAAATAGTACTTATCAGCATCACTGCCTTGGGAAGATCTGATCAAATTTGCACCTAAAATGACTCCAGATTGCTTTAATAGGGTCATGAATATGAAGCGCTGAATGCGCACGTGTCGTATTTGTCCAATCTCTCCCAACCTCATTTGGACATAATGAAGACGTGGCCCTACTTCTGATCATTCCCTCCATTTCCCAAGGCTCTTGACCTCTCAGCGGAAAGATAAATAGAAGCTCCTCAACCAATCAGGATAACAGATGAGAATCTGAGCTAAGTTATGCCAATTTACTCCGCTCCAGACCGTCCAGAATTGTGACAGAGTCTTTTTTAAAGAACATTATCAGGAGTCGCCGGGGAACAGAGGCCTTCGCTTATTTCAAGCAGCACACCTTCTTTATGGAAAACAAAAAGAGATGTTGTCGTGGGTCAGAAAGAGGAAAAACAAGGAGACAACAGCAGAGAGAAGGAGGGAAAAGTGCGAGCCTCCATCTGTGGTGCAGCAGCCACGAGCGCATCTCCGCCGTGTGCATGTTTGTATGTGTGTGAGTGTGAGCGGGGAGTGTGCTTGCTGTCTGCTTATGTAGAGGTGTCGAGTGTGTGTGTGCGCGCGCGTGTGTGTGTGTGTGTGTTTGCTCTCACAGCATCTCAGTGACATCAAAGCGCTGTGCAAACTGAGCCCCTGGCAGCTCTTTAGAATCCCATCTCCCCTCTCGGTTTAAAGCGGGCAAGGGAGAGAAGACCCGATCTAATAAGAGACGTGTTATTCAAAAGAAGAATAGACTGCTCGAATGTGTGTCACGCTTGTGTGTGCGCGCAGGTCTGAGAGAGGTGGAGGAAACGTGAGGAAGAAAGAGGGGAAACGGTTGAAAGAGGACAGAAACATAATAAAGAAAGAAGAAAAGTGTGAGGGGGGATAGAGGGCAAAACAAAAGAGGGCACGGGGAGCAAATAGGGGTTTGAAGCAACAACAAAAAAAAGAGAAAAAGAAGGAGGTGCAGATTTCCCCGCAGCCTAGATCGTTTCACAGCTCTTCATCGCTCATTTCTCCTTGTGATGCTGACACGGAAGGTGAAGCGATTGTTTGTATAATCAAACAAAGCGCGGGCTAGAAATCTCCCATTTTATCTGCTTTGTTCCGTGCCAAAGGTTGTTCACAACACTGTCGGAGAGGGTTTTGGTGCTTAATCGCTGCAGGAGTGAAGAGAAGAGAAGAGAAGAGAAGAAAGGGCCCTGCTGCCGCCGAATCAATTTACATCAGGTTCTCCACGATGGTTTTTCCGCATTTAAAACGCAGCATTCCTCCACTGAGAGCGGTGGCCATTATCACCAGCTATAATGCAATGTTTGTCTTCATCATGCGATCATACTATCTCTCCCCTTTGCTTTTAATGGCTGACAACCCTTTGCCAAACCCTGACAAGAGTTTCCTGAAGAATGCGCTGAGCATCTTGAGAGGCGGTGAGCGACAAATCGAAAGCCGGAGACAACAGGAAGGCGTTGTAAAAAAAAAAAACCTTTTGTAAAAGGGAAAATAAATGCTGCAGTGAGTGGAAGATTCATGCGCTCAAATAAACTGGGGCTTCTGAATATTTAATTGGCGCGGCCCTAATTATGGCCATCAGACAGTACTTCTAAACACACTCGCTGCACTTTCTCCCCATTGCTCTTTCCCCAAGCCTCTCCGGTTTGGCGGTGGACGAGGCCTCGGTGCGGGTGTATTTTTCCACGCCATTAATATTTGATGAAAATGGGCCGAGCTGCATCAGCTGCTCATCGCCACATGGCCTCCATTATGAGCCCCGAGCTTCCTCTGAGCCGCGACGACACCACCGGAAAGAGGCGGACGGACGGACGGACGGACGGGCGGGAGGTGTGCGGCGTGAACGTGCTTGTGTGTGTGTGGGGGGGGGGGGGGGGGCGCGGGAGCGCAGCCTCGTCAACTGTCCCTGTCGATTGATGCTATTAGATGTTGAAAAACAGTTGGGTGTGAGCTATAATTGAGCTGACACTAATAATGAAAGCAGATACTGTCTGGAAGCCCTTGGCAATATGCTAAAGATATTGATGCCCCTAATAATTCAGAGGCTCGACAGAGTGGAGGAGAAATCTTTTTTTTCTCTCCCTCTCTCTTTCTCTGGCTCAGATCGTGCACAGGAAGCAGGGAAATAAGATTTAAAATGGCTCTAAAATGCAGTGAAGCTCCATCTTTTTTTTTGTGGGTCGGTATTCAGTCGTAATGAATCACTGACAAACGCACAACGGAGCTCAGACAGTTTGGATTACAGCTGACGGAGTTTGTGGGATATGACTTTTAATGAAGTCATATTGTATGTTGGCTGTAGGAACAACATGCTGGTCATATCTGATTTGACGGGGCAGGTGGTTGGCCCCTACAACACATACACGCACACACACACACACACACACACACACACACCATTCACTGGGGGATTTCAGAGGCCAATGTTAGGGATCGTAAGTTTGTGTTGAGCCTTAGTCAAGGACCTCCATAATGACCTACTCAACCCTGTGACTCCTGTCTGAAAGCCAGGTCCCTGGGGGTGACACCAGTGTGTGTGTAATGTGTGTGTGTGTGTGTGTGTGTGTGTGTGTGAGGACAAGAGGGGATTAGGAAACTCCTAATCTAACGATAAGGTGAAAGATCCAGTGCATCAGAAGAACAGGTCTGTTAATTGACGACAGATTTACAAGCATGAAAATTCTTTCAAATGGCTCTTAACACATGAACACCGTGTACACGTACATGGATGTCACATGTACTGAAAAAATTAAACTGAGGTTTCAAAGAAAATTGTACACCCTGCTTGAATGATCCACACGCTACTCACACCGGGTTGCAACACATTTCACATGTTCCATGTCAGTAACTCACAAAATCCACAGCCTGCATTTCCGTCTTACAGCTGTCCTCATTAATCACTTCAATTATTCACAGAGGCCCGAATCAGTCACAGTCGTGCACTTTGGTCCAAGCCATAAATGCTGCTAAAACACGAGATGACTGATTGGCGGGTTCCATTTGATGGGGCTAAAAAGGGCAGCTTTGAGTTGAAGCTCAGCGGTGATGCCAAATGGAAAGAGACTGCGGTAAGTAGAGTAGAAAGCACCTGTCATCTCCAGCTCCCAGTCTGCTTGATTAACATGAAATTTTAATTTTTCTCTCAGAGTCATGCACTGAAATGTTGTTAAGCTCCTGCTGCACGTGCTCCTCTCTCCCAGAGTTTGTAGGTAAGAAGGCTAATGCAAACCAGGGGGAGCAACGCGATGTGATTTGTGTGCGTGTGCGAGTGTGTGTGTGAGAGACAGCGAGAAAGGGAAAGGATGCAAAAAAAGAAAAGAACGCTCGCTCGCTCAAACGTTACAATATGCTTATAAATTCTTGATGACTGTTTGTGAAATTTAAATGAATCGTGCATTTGTGATTACAATATAGAACTGCAAAATTCTAATAGACCCAACTTCATTAAAATACATTGCAAACCTTCCCTGATTTATTGCCTCTTGAGTTAAACTGTATCTCACCGTGTAAAAATAAAAAACTCATCTGGGGAAATATAGAACACAATTACTTCAAAGGCTTCCCCAAAAGCCCAACACAAAGCTACATGAACGCAGGACCCCAAACAACTCTAAACGGTTGCAGTCCCAACATGGCGGCTGTAATATTTCTTAATTGGACGATGGAAATCACGCGGGCCTTTTGTTTGGCTCGGCGCGCCAGCAACGCGCTCCTGCCTCTATGACTCGCTCTCTCCTCCCCATTTGCATATTCATTGAGATATCAATTATTTATCGTCACCACAATGTCTCACTGCATCGCCATGTGCCTCCAAACAATATAACATACGAGTATATGCATCTGACTGAATAATACATGCAATAAGTGGAATACATCAATATGTAATAATACTAAATAACACCAGAATGTTCTATAAAAAACAGGACTTTTATGAAAATGTGAAAGATATAGAAAGTACAATTTATTTTCATTTATTATTCAGTTTTCTTTCTTGTAACACTGTAATTCACTTGACTGATTTATTTGAGTCACTTTTTAAAAAAAAGGTAATTTTCTATAATAAATATATTATATTTTAACAAAAATTATTGACTTTAATTCCTCTATAAATATTGAAAACTTAATTCACTAATTTGTTTTTTAGTAAGTTTAGCAAAGAAGAAATAATAGGAAATATGGAGATTAATATTAAATCTCACAGAGGATTTTTTCCCAATTATATTGAATGTTTTTGCACATCTAATCAAACGCCAACACACACACATACGCACATACGCACACACACATTCACACAAACACACACTCTCTCAGACCAACCCACATGCACACGCATGCACACACACACACACACACACACACAGCATGTAATATATGTATGTTTATATTAAGAAGCATTAGAGCGAAGGCAAAGGTACAGAAAACAATATGAAAACCTGTGGTACAATAACCCCGTTACCCCAGAGACACATTCCCTTTCACACACTGTTGCCCCTGTGAGCCGTTTTATCCTCATATTATTATTATTGTAGGAAAACAATGAGATGACTAATCAAAACATAATTTCAGCCGTGCAGAGAAACTCTCACCTGCACTTCAACCAACTATGACCTGAAGAGAAAAGAAAAAAAAAATCATGGCCTGCACCAGCCAATACTCTCTCTCCTTGAAGCCAGCTCCAACAGACACACACATGCACACACACAAACTCCCTCACAAACACACACTCGCGCGCGGCTGTAGCACAGAATAGATGACCGCACTTACTTTGAATGTCCCGTGAAGGAAAGTTTTCAGATTTTTTTTTCCTCCTCTCCTCCGCCTCCCTCAGACAGACTCTGCTCTTCGTGCTTCAGCGAAGCGGAGAGAGAAGCGCAGAGGAAGCGTGTGTGCCCATAGGCACCACCGGCTCTATCCATATCTACAGCGAGAAAAAGCAGGTGGCTCCCTATCATTTTATACAATTTCCCCGTGTATGGTCTTCCACCTTGCACGGATGCAGACTGTGCTCTCTGCATCTGGTTGCACAAGCACAATCAATATGGAAGGGGAGAGCTATTTTATGATTGGAGAAGTTGTTGTGTTTTTGGTGGTGAAATTCATTATTTAGTATCTGAACCTTCAGCAATTCAGTATCATTTATTCATAAAGTCCCTTTTTGCCAGGAGGAAATGGATACAGCTGCAGCAACTGAGGGAGAGAGAGAGAGAGAGAGAGAGAGAGAGAGAGAGAGAGAGAGAGAGGGAGAGAGAAGAGTAAAGAAAGAGAACGAGGGGGATAGATGAAGAGAAAAGCATAGGCGGGGAGTGCGAGCACAGGAGGCGGATGCATTGATGATATTGATCAGCAGCTCTCGAAATAAAGGCATCGGGGCTTTATTTTTGTGTTGTTTTTTTTTGTTCAAGCTCTGTTGATTGACAGATGAAGAGAGGAGATGGCTGGGAGGAGGAGCGGGCCTTGAGCATTGCATGCCGGCACTGAGCGATTAAAGGGGCTCTTCTGACAAGCACAGCGAGGCAGGCTCAAGCACACTACAGAGGCAGAGGGATGGATTGTGAGGAATCACTCGAAATGATGTTTGTTTACTTTGCAAAAAAACACAGGAGAAAGAGAGCAGAGAGGGGGAGAGCTGTTAAGTGGAGGAGTTGTGCGCCTGTGTGTGCGTGTGCCAAACAGCTTGCTTTGTGAATGTGTTCGTCAGAAGCTGCAGCTTTGGACCGTGCAAATGCTGACTAATGTCGATGCTGCGGCACCGGGCTTTGAAATAGCAAAAGAAATACAACAGCTGCAATAAAGGCGCGGTTTTACAACACGGAATGGCACTGCGTTCTGTGAAGGCTGGAATCTGCAGTGTGTACTGGATTACTGACATGGGAAGAGATGTATGAATTCATTTACCTCGCACAGCTTTTGCCTGACAACGGAAATCTTTCTACGCTAAAAGAAACATTTTTAGTCTTTTTTACATTGTCTGTTTTGTATTCTGCTCAAAATAAAAGCAATTTGAAAATCGTTCCAGGTCTTGAATTATTTAGGTTCAACTTAGTGCAACGCTAGCACCTGAAATTGCTGAGATCCATCTCAGTCAGGCTGTAAAAAATGAGGTGCACCTGTAGCTGCAATGGCCTTTGGCTTCACACCACTTCCTGCTACGCAGGAGTGCTTGTTGTCTGCGCTTGTGTTGTTGATCTTTTAATTCCTCAGGAGAAAAAGTGATAACGGTGTTAACAATGAATTATCAAATCATGTTTCTCCAAATGCATCTTAAATCACACTGATGCTGCAAATAGACACACCTTGAGGAATTAGATGTTGGTCCAAGGCAGGTGTTTTGCATGTGCAGGTCGAGTTTGGGGTCTATTTTGTGTAGTTTTTTATTGTTGCTGCATTTCAGTACAAGTACAAGTAGAAAAGAAGAATGTAACCTCAACAGTGTTGAGCTTTATTTTTGTAAATCTGACAACTGGATATCTCTTTTAATTGCCAGACTTAGCGTCTCATGGTTGAACTGAAGTCCTGAGGGGATTTGAATTTGCTGTGAAATAAAAAATGTCGTAAAATGATGTAGTGAATTAAATAAGAATGTATAATAGCAAATAGAAAGAAGAACACAAACATACATTAAGACAGATGCTTTCTGTTGCATGGCTGTCAATATCCATATATTTCACGAGACCTTTAAAATGACAGATTAGTAATTTATATGTCTCAAAGTTCCTTCGTACTTTTAAAAGACAGGCCTCGGGGGTTTCATTTTGAGACCTTGTCTAATGGCATTGCAGCTTGCACCTGGCAGGTTAACAGATTGCTCAGTTAATGGACACATCTTCAAGTCAAGAATAGATCCAGCTGTTTGGCTCCTGACGCAGCATTAATAATTCTGGTATCTAATTTTTCACTATTCTAAATTTCCAATTAAATAAAATGTAATAGTTTCTGCTAAATCATACACAGATATGTGTATCTGTATGTGTCATAATAGCATTAGAATGTCATTGCATCCAATTTGTTCCCCTTCTAATGTGCAGGGCGGCCATTTAGAATGAGTGTATATCTAATGCCTCCGTGTTGTGAAGCTGCATATTAAACCAGTCCTTCTCTTGTCCTGACGTCTTAAAAGGCTATCGTTTGGAGCGCAAAGTTGACTTGATAAATGGTTATTGTTGAACAGGAGCAAACCATATATCGACCAAAGGCCCTAATACAGTAGATTAATAGAGCAGTCATGTGATTATTTTATTCAGTCCGTCTGCGTTTTGATGCCCGGGGGAGTGCCTTCTCTCCGACGTCATGCGTGCAGCACAGGAGGACGTTCAGACGACGGCAACCAAAGAGGACGTCTGTGACCTCATGGGCCACTCATGATTTATGGCATCTCACCTGATGTTCTCTTTGAGTGACACACAATTGGATGAATAATTCAAGCGGCCTGATCCAGACCCGGCAGCGTTGTCTAGCGAATCAGATATCTGGCCATTTCTCCAGCTGTAAACTTTACAAAGAATAGTTCCACACTGCAAACTTCACAGTGACCAGAGGATAGCGTTGCAACACGGAGAGAAGACAACACAAATATACAGAAAGGGAGCAGGTGGGGGACCAGGGGGGGGCTTTCAAGTTTTCCTCGACACTTGCACTGGGGCTACTTTCAGTTGTGGATTGAGTGGCAACTCCAGAGCCGGTCATGTCAGCTGTCCGTCAAGCTGCCGGATCACAGAAGCCCGGTTCACGAGCCTCTGCGAGGGCCGGCCTCGCATCAGAGCTACAGCTACCGGCAGCCCGGCGTGACGCGATGAGGAGTTGATTATGTGTGAATCAAACGGCCAGAGCCCCGGCACGTGTGCATGCGTGGCATGTTGTCATTCCCTGGTAGCCAATCCACTGCCCCGGGAGAGAGGTAATTGATTCCCAGACACCCCCCTGTGGGAATGCTGCTCCCCCCGTCATCTTGCATTGCACAATTTCACAAGTAACTCAGACATCACAAATTGTGCATGTGTTTCTGTATTGACCAGGAACACGTTGGCTCTTGAATTGGAAGGAGAAGCTATATTGTATTTATTGTTTATTTAAATATATACTTTTTTCATGTATTCATTTGAAACCTTTGTTCAGTGTGTGGAAATCCTGAGGTAAATACTTTCGTTATTGTTGCTTTCGACTCGAAGCTGCAGCACTCGTCATGATGTGACTCATAGCTTTTTATCGTAGCGACGATGACATCTGGAATCGAGCGGCCTGTTTTGTAAAAAGGATGTTGTTAGGAAGCGAAATGTCATGTGCAATGATTTCTCTGAACATCAGTTAACTTTGGCTCACCATTAAGATGTGAGCTAATTAGCTTGTGTGACTACCAGCTCTGACACAGCTGCACGCCACAGCTGGACAGAGAAGTCAATTTAGGAAAGTTTTGATTAAAAAACATTTGATTTGGAGAATTAAATTTGAGAAATTGACGCGTTAGATAACTTTTTTTCTGCTTCAATACATTTCCACATATGTTACGCTGATGAACAACGACCAATGAAACTCCAAGACAGAGAAATACACTGTGACCATGAAGACAAATAGGAGGCGGTGAGACCTGTGAGTGGGTCCAGCGTCTTTAAGAGCACTCCACTTACCAGTGTGAGAGCTATGAGTGCGCTTCATTGAGAATTAGGCCTCTCACAATCATTTGTCCACAGATCTCTACCAGTATTCCCAGTGAGACTGATTATCTGGGCCTGTCACAGACACAGAGGATAATTACTGGGTGTCCCTCAGGTCACGACTCTCCCCGTCCACCGCTGAGCGAGACGACTTGGGGGGGGGTGGGGGGGGGGCGCAGGTCGCTCTCTCGCAAATCACGTACACAAAAAACACACACAAACAATGTTTCACCCTCGTCTCCCTTGTTGCCACTGTCTTTGTCTTTCTACTTTTTCCACTAGAATTCTCATATTTCTCTCCTCCTCCCCTTATCTGCCACATCAGGTCTTGCTCTCCCTCTCAGACATGCTCTCAGTTACCCCCCCTCCACCCCTCCAGGGGCTCGCCTTCACCCTCCCCACCTCATTTCTTTGCTCTTCCGTCAGCTCTGCCTCTCCCCCTAGCGGCCTTTTCACAACTGACATGGTGGAAACTGGGGACACTAATAACGCAGCAGAAATGTCATCTCCCATTGAGCCCACATACGTAAACGCCGTTCCTTTTGGGGGGGGGGGGGTGACCGAGGCGTCCAACCGATAGGGGGGGAAAGAAAAAGAACAAGAGCTTAGGGAAAGAAACTGCACAAGGACAAAGTGACACCGGGAGAAATTCTAGACCTCCACTTGTCCCTGAGCCCCTACAGGAACATAACACCAAAGGACCTTTTCCTTCCAAAATAAAACTGCCTGCAGACTGAATTGTCTTCGAGGACATATATGTATGTGTGTGTGTGTGTGTGTGTGTGTGTATATTGAAAAGAAAGACTAAAACTTGCTAGCCAGATTGTGCGTATTGCCAGCGACATCCTTGCTTATTATTGCATTTCTGAAGACTTTTTTTGTTCATTTCAGTTTCAACGCTCACATTCTAATGAAATGAAAAGAAACGAAAGCAAAGACGTCACTGTTGTGTTGTCCGGCTGGTCGTGGCGCTCATAAATAACTGATGCCACGCAGGCCGGGCCAGGTGCGGTCATAGGATAGGTTTGACCCAGTACGTCTCGCCGTCGGAAACTAGAGACACAGAGACAGTCGAGGGAAAGACGCCGATTGGTGGACGGACAAAAGAAAAGACAACGCAGTGCACCGCAACGGCGTCCTTTCGAGAAAACGTTGCACGAGAGTTGCTCCGGCTCGGGAGACACTAGCAGCATTTAGGACCACTTGGGAGACCACCTCGTGCACAGTCCCGGACTCCACCCTCCCTTCACCCTCTCACCCACCGTGTGGCTGCTTAATTATTGATGCTTATGTATTGCTGATTTTGGTCTTTGTGCTGTCCCCGGTGAACGCTCTGGCGAGGCGGGTGGAGGTATTTATCTAAATCAGAAAGTAGGGCTCTATTCCTCATCCTGTCCACACACACCGCCGGGCCTTCCCAGTGGATATGACCTCAGCGCTGCCGCAGCAAGAGGACGCCCTCACACACTCACACACACACACACACACACACGCAGGAGTGTGTGTCTTCGTTTACCACAGAAATGACACACAGAGGTTAGAGCTGAGAGACGGTATTCTGTCTCCGGTTATTCATGAGCCAGCGCTTTGAACAAAATGCTCTTCGTGTGGGCCATCACAAACACGTGGGCTGAGGTAAACGTGTGACTCGCACTGAAAATCACAGCTTATCAAAATATCAAAGGCCGTTTCTAAAATGTTGGTTGGATATTTTAAATATTTTCCTTTTTTTTTTATATAAGTGATACAAAATATATTCAAACCTTATTTAGCTCAATCATTTGCAGTACACAGCAGTTACGTAGTAGTTAAATACCTCTTGTAGGACACCTTCCTCTCCATAATATAACCTGTGTATTCCGCTCTGGCGCTGTGAGGAAGTGCGCTGGCGCTCTCTAGTGGTTGACGTGCGTCCCTGCAGGCCATGTGTGTCCCACACATCAGCACACTAAGACATTACTGCCCGCGACACCTCACCAATACAAAATGTTTTCACTACTTATATTCTTTTGAAGCTTTTTCACTAGCTTCAAAAATGTGTTTCATATCATTTTTCAGCTGTCAGTAGCTCCTCTATTGCTTTTGTGCATTGTGGGACAATATTGTTCATCAACAATACACTCAAACATTGGTGGTAGTTAGAATATATTCTATATTTTACATAGAGAAAATGTACCTTATCCCTTTTCCAGTGCGGACACACCACATACTCAAAACCTGCTTGCCATCAACACGTACTGCATTGTGTATTCAGGACACGATTGCTTGCGTATTATTAGTATGAATATCAGTATTAATATTAGTCTTTGTTAATCCACTACTAAAAACTAACTTTTTAATGTTTTAGATGAAAATAAATTATACAAAACAGGGCAGTGTCATTTCCAGTTATACCTGACTATTAATTATTTTAGTTTTTTTTTTTTTGTTATACATGACACAGGTTTTGATGTTACAACAGTGACACATTAAACACTAGAAACCTGTTTAGATTGATGTTATAAAATGGAAATGGAGCTAGTTTGTATTTAATTAGTATAAAACGATAACATCATATATCCTATATCCTATATGCGATTATGCTACATAGATGAATTCTTTCTCTTTTCAGTGAGCATTGGATATTTTTCACGTGGGTATTAAATAGGACGCCGACGTTGTTTTGAAAACTGAGATTCTCTGTCGAAGAGTCTGAGGAGAGCTACTCTGAGGAAAAATACTCAGGCCTCATTATCCCATTCCCTCCTCAAACAGAAGCCTATAGGTCTCTTACTGCCGGTCTCAGAGCTTTTCAGTGCATCTTATCAAATAGATCTGGTTACACAAGCTGTAGCCCTAAGAAGGTGGAGGACCTCCAAAAACAATATTAGCCGTATTGACATCTTTAATGTGTGGCAGAGGTCTAATCCCAGAGGCCACCGCACTAATGGGGAAATATTGAGTGTTGCTAGAACAGAGGTTTTCTTATAATCTGTCCATT
Source organism: Gasterosteus aculeatus (assembly GCF_964276395.1). Taxonomy (NCBI): domain Eukaryota; kingdom Metazoa; phylum Chordata; class Actinopteri; order Perciformes; family Gasterosteidae; genus Gasterosteus; species Gasterosteus aculeatus. The sequence goes on from NC_135700.1 coordinate 8,038,049, forward strand.
ATGTGCCTCGGACAACCACTTTCACCAGAGACAAACTTAAGGAGATGGATGGGAGATGATTTGATCAGATTTGATAGAATAAAAGGGGTGATAACTCAAAGTCAGTCACACTTTCCCATTATTAGCTCGGGCCTGTACAAAAGAATACTATTAAACTGAGATCTCTGAGCCATTTCCTCTCTCGCGCTCTCTGTCTATGCTTTGCTGGGTAATCCAATCAATGCCACCATTTTCGTCTTTCCTCATTTCATCCCTGACTTATTGCAACCTTTGAATATCTTTTCTGTGTCATTCACTTTTCTCTCAAAACTTACCGTCAATCAGTCATATTCCACCATCTTCCAGTCTATTAGGTCCATCTCTCCCCACCGGGACACCTGAAAGGCTGCAGGACGAGTCATCGGGATGCAGGACATCAGCCGGCTGTGTCCAACATTCAAGCCTGTGCACGTTTGACTAAATCACAGGGCTGGCAGCATGTGAGAGACAGTGAATTGGGCGATTGAAGAAGACGCATCCGGTTCTCGGATGCACAACTAAGACAACGGTTTTGGGTCTGTGGCTTAGCAACACACACACACACACACACCCACATTGCTCCTGTTCCGCCCCGGGCTCTATCACGGGCCCTATCTCTCCGTCTGGCCAGCCAGCGGACGGCTCTGCAGCTGTTGATAAGAAGCCGCATTGTCTGAGTGTGGAACACGTTTGGCTGCAGTCGTGCGCTGCGACTCCAACCGAAGCGCTTGGAACCACGTTTTGGGGTTTTGAGTGAATTGTTGAATTCTATCTCAAGGAGAAATAGGGTTGCAGGTGATGATTGCTTTCATTACCCCTTAATCTAATGGGTTTTTTTTTTCAACTAATCGGGTTTTTTTTAGCAAGGGTTAATAATATCGGGACGTAACTATCTGAAGTTCTTCAGATTGCTCTCTCCAATCAACAGTCCCAAGCCCAAAGATATTCATCTCACAACGATGGAAAAACACAGAAAAGTTAAACTCATTGGAGAAGTAAATATTTATCAATTGGTATGAGCAGTGTTTTTCTGCTCTAATTAAATCACGTTCCTTTGTGCTCACACGAGTGGGAGAATTGCAGTCGTATATATGCGTGGAATTCACGTACACAGACACAATCAAACTTTAACAACGTTTGAAGTTTCTCTGACTGTCTGGAGGCAAACGGGTTGATCTTCATTTGAGTCACTGGGCTCCCAGAGAGACCAGGATGGTTCTGTGTTAGAGAATTATCATTAGGATTTGGGCTTTGCGTAAATACGTATACTTTGTATTACATCCACGTCCATTGTTGATTTACGTAAATAATTGTGACAATTGTGTGACACGGCATGTGGTTTCTTCCAGTTGATTACCTGCAGCCGGGGCTGTAAATAAAACTTGTTGGTGATAATGGAGCCCTTGGTTTCATATATGGAAATCAATACATGCCACATCTCCTGGACTGTGTTAGAACTGAGTGACTCTGATGTCAAACAAAAATGAAAAAATCTCAAAACCCTTTGAGCAAAGTGATACACTTTTATACTTTGTCACGATATTTGGCTGGTTAAGAGGAATAAAGGTGGGTGTCTGAAAATCAACTTTTTTGAACAAAAGACAGGCGCTCGGTCTCTGGTTCAAGCAATCCTTCGGTGCATAAGAGAGGACAATGATCTAAAATTAAAGCAGCATTTTCAGGGACTTTGTTTTCTTGTCATTCATCGTTTCCCGCTGTCATATTATTCTGCATTTTTCCCTACTGAGCTACATGCTGAGACCTTTCTACCCCTGTCTGCGACCTTTACAAATTTTGCCCTTTGCCGCTGCTTTGTGTAATCTGACCTTATTAAACTTTATTTTATAACACGTGGTCAGAAGAAAGAGTCAAGTTCTCATCTAAACACCAGTGTTAGTGCCATTATTCGAATGGAAAGGAGCACATGCATGGGAGACACTCATTAAAGTGAAATTTGAGTGCAATTCAAGTACAAAGACGGAGCAAGGCACAATACACAGGGAAGCTTCAAGCTTTTGATGAAAAATCCAGTACACAATGACCCATGCGTCCGTGTGTCTGGCGGGGCGGCACAGCAGCTGCCCAACGCAGTCTAGCCGACCTCAGAAGCACTTAATCTGAGCCTCCCTCCGTTTACCTCCCCGTCTCTCCCTCTTTGCAGGGGTTTCTCTTCCCTTTCTGCCACATCATGAAAATAAACACATAGAAATGAAGGAGTGTAACTAGTTTGAGTGTGTGTGAGGAGGACCATGTGCTACATAGCTGGGAAATGCATGCATGAGCATGGTCCTGGTTACGCCGATGTTGGTCCGTCCACGTCCTCCTGAGGCCCAGACTGAAAGAGTTTATATTGAATGACTCAATTACATTTTGCATGGACATGTACGGCACTTAGAAGACAAAATGGCTTGTGATCCCTTAACTTTTTTGAGATTATTTGATATGTTTGTTCAAGATAATTTCCAAGGCTTGTGTTTTTATTGGATAGTGATGGAGATGGAGAGTCCAAGGTGAGTGAGAGAGAGGGCGACGTGCAGAGAAAATACCGACCTGGCTCCTTCAAAATAAACAGACTTTTTCTCAAATGTCTATACAATCTCTATACAATGATCACAATGGAATTTGGTAAAGACGTTCATGTTCCCCGCAGGATGAATCGCAGCATGTTTGTGCTTCCCCTGAAACTACGTTTTATAGTGAGCGACCTCACTTCCTTCTCGTCACTGTGCAAAAGATTAAGACATAGTTAAACAGCGGAAGCGCATGAGAGTATTTCAATTACACTGGAGTTTAGCTAAACATGACAATTAACTTTGGGCTCTGTTGTTATTTCATTGCCGCTTATAAATTAAATGATTTGTGTAGGCGCCAGTAAAAACTGACTTTGACAAGACCAGTGGGAAAAAACCGTAGCCCTGAAGCTTCAGAGTGATGAAGGACAACAACATTGTCCGTGTCAACATTTTCTGAACTGATTCTATAGAAACATTTTTTTTATATAAATATATATAAACTTTGAAAGTATCCTTGCAGGAGACACTGTATTACCAACAGCCTTCTGAAGTCTGCAATAACCTTTACTCCCCAGACGATATCAAGCAAGCACACACACACTTAATCACATAAAAGTAAGAGATGATATTCATATCTAAACCACACATTAAAGAAACCATTAGACGTCGCCCTTCCTCTTTACACAGGCTGAAACCCCCACCAGGCTTTCAAGAAGGATCAAGGTGGAATGAACCAACTTCCTTCCTCATTACTTGAGGTAAAAATAGATGTGCCAGTGTTGGATTGGTAATGACAACAGGGCCGGTAACCTTTTTTCCCATTTTATCCAATCATTGTCCGGATGTCCGGGAGGATCGTTGACAGAAAGATGGATGATTCTTTTGTGGGTTTGATTCTTACAGTTATGTGGTCACTGTCTTCAAAATGCAATTAAGAATTGAGCTAAAATTACTTACTGTCACTTTATATCTTGTTCTGGCTCCTCAGTGATCTCCCATCGGTCTCTGGCACCATTTCAGTCTTTTCGGACCCACGTTGATCATCAGTTAGACATCAAATTCTGTTTTGAAGGTGATTCTCTTGACATATTTTGAGAAAACAGATTTCCAAAATGAGGCTGCTCTCATCTTCACATTGATTTGTTCCTTAGCTACTTATAAGATAACTACTTCAAGACAGAGTTAGCCAAATTAAAACAAATAAATGTGGCACTCCCATCGTAGCATCGAGTTTCTGAGAAAAAGAAATCATAAAAATATTTGTGTCAAACGCCGAGCTCACAAAGTTACTCCTTAGACATCTTCTTAAGACTCATCGTATCAGGTGTATTGAATTTGATGAACTAATATCTTTCATCAATCATACATCATTCTCCTGTAAAATTAAGTGATATGTGATGAAGCTCTCAACCACTCAGAGTTGTGTGCCATGAGGGATTCAGGCTGAGGTTATTATCTGCCAGACTCCAGACTTTATTATTTTCGGATCGATAATATAAACTTATTCTGAATTAATGTTAAGAGCCAACGGATACAAGTTTCCTTAGATTCTGTGCAACGGATTTAACAGGAATTTGGCTGCTGATCAGATGCGAGTGGCAGGTGGAGGCCGACACGCATCTACACTAAAGTTATTACCATGATGGAGCTGATGTGGTAATATTTAATTGGTGTTGAATGACTTCGTATATCACCTTTGAAGAGTGCACTGCTGAGCGGATGAGTAAAAGTTGAGACAATCCCTTATTCCTAACTTACAATACAAAATAGGACTTAAAAGCCTGTTGTAAAATATAGAAGAGAAAAAAAGAATCAATGAAGGGTTTTTCAAATCTACTGAAAAAGGGTTGAAAGGGTGCAATTTCTTTGTTTGAGATGAGACGTTCCCCGTGGGCAGCAGGAAAAGTGATTCATCAGGAAACACAACAGATCTACAAATACAACACAAGCCTACACAATCATATTAGTGTTTATGCTGAGAAAACTGCAGAGGTAGAAAGTACGGAATACGTTTACAAAGGGCGAGCCATTAATTTTGATAATTTCATATGTTTTACATACAAATGTTTCTTTAAATATTCATGACTACCTCGATTACAAATTCATTGGTATTCTGTTCCCTCTCGTTCCTGTTTGCCGTGTTACAACTTTGCATTGAAGGACACAGCAGCGTAAGTGTATGAAACATTTATCATCGCAGAGCCTGAGCAGAGAAACATCACAGGGCTTCAGATTTAAGATCGATGAGGAAAATCGTTACGATACAGAAACCAGAGTCAACGATAATGCTGCACTGTGAACAGCTATTGGCAGGAGGAGATCCGGTTAAAGTTAGTGGTTTGCAGCCGGTGGGCAGCACAGTGCATCCTGGGTAAATAACTGAGTCAAAAGCTGTTTTAAAGGGCGTTTCGTCACATTGCATTAGGATGCTTTCAAGCTCTGTTGATGAAAAGATACTAGTGTGCAAAGGTACATTATAATATTACCATGTTGTGTTGAAATATTGTCTTTTCAAATAGATCTTTTCACATCAATATGAAATAGATATTAGAGATGGAGTTATGCACACAGTTATAGCATCGGTCCTCCGTAGTCCCGATACGCAAGTTAAGCTATTGGAAAGCAAAATGGTATTTGAGCATCATCAAGTTTGCAAAGAGAAAACATGATATGAAGGAAAAACGTCTCACAGCATGTACATTAGATCAAAGCCCCATGCCGTCACTGCCCCAAACGCTGACAGAATTGACTCTGCAGGTAGCGGTTTGGATTTGAGTGTTGCCAACATCCGCCGTCACATAAACACATCAGACATAATACTGGCCAAATCCCAGGAACAACTTATTAACTGTTACTAACACTACCATCATAAAATGGATAAAAACACAATTTTTACTGTCTGATATGTCCAAAAAATGCTGCAGTGAATGATTATGAATATGCTGATGTGTCGAGAGACTGTTGATATGAAAAATAAAGGATATTCTGGACTCTCGGTTCAGTAAAAACGGCCGGCTTCAACATCTCCGCAGTTTGCGCAGACGAGGGGCCCATTTTCAGCTAAAGGAGTCTGTAGGTGGGCGGATCAAACGAGAACCCAGAGACCTTCATGCTGCCATCTTGGGTTGTTTGTGCACATGCAGACTATCGCCATGAAGGCAAAGGGTACTATGGAGGATGGAATACGCTGTATTCTTTTGTCTCTCAGTCTCTCCTGCAGCCTCCGGGTCGTCCAAGTTCACAACAACAGAAACATTCTTTTTCCTGAAGTTTTCCACCACAGATAGACAATGATTTTTCAAGAACAGCATCCTGCCAGCTCATGCACAATACGTTTCATTAGTCCTGTCTGCCCTGTTGTTGCAGATGCGAATCCCCAGCTAGAGTTGCGCCGTGTCCACCTCCTCTCCCTGCATTTTGACAGATGTCACTGGCTTCCCGCACAGTAATAAGCAGTAAAGCCATCGTAAATGACAACCTTCATTCCACGGGGGACAAATTCCCTCTTGATGAGGGCCCACTTCGCAGGTGACAACTGCCTGAGAGAATGACTCGTCTCCGGATAGTTTGAGGAACCGGGGAGTGACAGCCAATATGTGGCCGGCCGTTTCGGTCGTCATCTCAGCGCAAATGAACACCTGCAGTAGCACACGCACTTTGCGGTGGATTCCTCAATCGTTTGCCACCGCTACACAGTGGAAACACCACAGGTAGTAATAGCTTAGGGAACGCCGGTGCGACTCGTCCAGGCATTACCGCTCATTTGTTTAAAGCAAAGCGTGTTGCTGGTTGGTAAAAGCTTGGCTGAACTAGTACTGTTATTCTTCATACAGATACGACTCTCTATTCAAGCAGCGTAAACCGTAGACAGGTCAGGATTATGTAAAGGATTAATCAGAATGTAGCGGTGGTGTCGAACTGCCCGGATTTAGCTTCCCATCTTGGACCTGCAATCATTTTTTGGCAACTTGAGGGCAAGCAACACACTGTAAACAACACACTGACCTTCAGTCTCCTGTTAGCTAAAGGTTTTGGTGTCCACCAACTTTTCACCTGCTATATTTTTGGCAGGTGGTGGGAAGGTGTTGTGGGTTAATCAGACATTTATGACACAGAAAACAGCTGCCTCCTGACACAAGCCAGGACTCAAGCCACACTGTAAAGCTGCAGCTTGTAAAACAAGTAAAACAATCTAAGAGTATGTTACAACTAATCCATAGAAACGTTTTCCCCGTGGGCAGGTAACCTGCTGACATCGGCCAGTTACCTGCCCACGTCTCCATTACGTTTGTTTATAAATTAACCTGTAATCATTTTGTGTCCTTCACAACAGGCACAAACAGCTAATGGTAATTATCTGAAATGAGGTTGCAGGTTCATTCCAAATGATCCAAAAAACAACACATAGGGAGAAAATACAGCATAAATTATATAACCATCACGAATGAAATAAATGAAAGGAATATTAGTGATATTTGAGTCAGTCATCTTCTTTGCCGCTTGTCCTTTTTACAGGGTGGCGTGGTGGGGAGGGGGGGGGGGGGGGGGGGAGTCAATCCCAACCAAGATCAGGCACCAAGCAGGACTCATACAGGTACGAACAACCATTCACACTCACATTCACACGCCTCTACCAATCAACCGCAGAGAGAACCCATGCAGACACACGGGGAGAACACGCAGAATCCACACAGAAAGGCCGCTGGGTGGAATCAACACAGGACCACCACACCACCGCTCCACCCTGTAGATGCTTTTCCATTTAATTCTAATCAAACAAAAGTTATGAATGTAATACTGTACTTTTAAAAACAAATCTGTGTAACAATTGATACTCAAATGAATAATCAACAGGACTCTACACCACATGCATGAGTGTAGAGTCCCCCTGCGTCGATACGCGCTGGCATTGCTAGGCATTAAGCTACTGGGGAACTGAAAAAAACACTTGTAAACTACAGCAGTACAAGAACAACAAGGAGTGCTGATCGCTCGTGTAATGAGCATTGACCAACGAGAGTTCATGAATAAAACACAGTGGCCATGTAATAAACTATCAAACAGTACGTTATGCCACTACTCGCATACAGATGATGTTTCCACATCGCAGAGCTGACATGAATACATTGGCTGCTACGTTAATTATTAAAAATGTGGCATTTAGCCAAAAGAGTGCTCAATTTCAAAGTCATTACAGTATTACCTGATGCACAGTTGTTTTCTTCACTTCGCCCATGAAGAGTCCCAAGTCTTTAAACTTCTGCAGGTCGTGTACATCATGTCACATGACGGGTCGATGAGGTAATACAGGTAATTGATTTAAGGTTAATTAATTCAGCCATCCATTTATGCACTTAGTTCCTGTGGCTGCTCTCACCTGACTACCTTGGGACTGGGACAACCATTGCATGATGGAAGTAGCATTCAGATCCTTCCGTTGCACGAGAAAAGACATTAAACATTTTACTAGCATTGATTCATCAAAAGGAAAATGTACCTACAGTATCAAAAGAAAAAGTATATATGTAGATTATTCAGCTCGGTCTATGTAATATTCTGATCATGACCATTACAGTACCTCAAATTATTATTGTATTATTATACTATATTATTATATCTTCCTCAACTGATGCATGAATGCATAAGAAACAATTACATTTTACCGGTCAAATACCAGTTAAATGAAATTATACTTTTAATACTGCATCGATTGTTGGATGTATAAAAATACTCCAACAATAACAAATGAATATGCATATTGTAGAAAAATCATACTCATACTCTGAACATGTGTTTTAATTACCAAATACTTATCTGCATGGAGTAAGAGAGGTTTCAATTTGGAACTACTCAAATACACAACGATTATTTAGTTATTTAATAATTTAAATATTAGTATAGTCTCTAAAAAAGCATCTTGGATGAGAGGTGAAATGTCTTTGATTTGACAATATTTCAATCCGTCATTACAAAATCGCCTGTTTAGGGAAAAGCCAACAAATCATAAGATTTGTAATAAAAGAGACAAATCTTGAATGTTACAACAAATTACTTTTATCCGTTAAAGTAGTTTTTTAACCACGGCATTTCGCTCTGAACATTTTCCCTACATCCATAATCCTTAAGCACAACTTAATGAGACATACTAATCATGCGGAGTAGAGGTAAGGTTAGGGGGGGGAATTAAAGTTCCCATCACTCTGGTTTAAAGCCCCGTCACAGTGCAAACACAGCTCCTACACAGCCTTAATCTGCTTGTTGGAAATCTACAGCAACATCATTTTCATTCAATAACTAAGATGATTGACATCCCTTTCCATAACTACTGACAACATAAAAGCCGGCCTGCCAGTAAATCGGCCAACACCCCTAACATCCACAAAACAACAATCAAACATCCCTCCACGCTGCCCTTCTAAATGCCCGCCGTCCATCCCCCAGGATTTAAGCGGCCTTAATAACAAGCAAACCGAGGCTACGAGCCCCGTGATTATTCCATCCCTTAATTAGAATTCTCATTATTTAGAGAGTGAAGGGAAAGGCTCTGCAGTCACATTGACATCAAAGGCGTCATCCGAAGGCAAAGATGATAATTAGATGGACTAATCTGTTCTCTGAAGTGTCTGTTCCAAATCAACATTTCTGGAGTGTTTGTTTTCCTTTCCTCCCGCCTTTGCTTTGCTAAGAAACTGATCAATTAAAAAAGATTCACTGGTGCCTCATTTTGCTTTCTGCCATATGCAGCTCTTCTTCGTGGCTCGATTGTAGCTGACGAATGTGATTTCTATGTATGTCTCTCACATTTCTTTTCGAAAAAAAAAAGAGGCCGGGGGAATAAATGAGCTTCACTTGCAATTTTGTTGAAAAATGTTTAGTATTCACTATGTATACAGATGCACAAAAGTTCTCCCTAAATGTGTGGCTTTGCTGCATTGAAACTTCTCTCGTCGGTATCAACAGATGGCACTGTTTTCCTGCTGAGGGAGACCCATCTCTCTCTCTCTCTCTCTCTCTCCCTCCCTCTCTTCCCCTCTGTGTTGCTGCCTCTTTGTCTGTCTCATTCCCCTTTCCCCATTTACTTAAGCAGAATGAGGGCGCCGGAGAATCATTAACTGTAACCGCTACCTGAGATTAGTGAGAAGGGCTCAAATGAAGTGTCACTAATATGAGGATTACAACAGTAAAGCCACCTGAAGTCCTTCTGGATCTGCTTCTAAACACGGGGCAGAGAACATGGGGGGCGACAGGCAACAAGAAAATCTTTACGTCGCTCTTATCTTGTATCTTTCTTTCCTTTGTTTGTTTCTATGTGTTACTGTACAACAACACCAGGTGCTGCAACATCATGTGACAAACTAGTATTATTTCACAGGTTATTTCTCGAAAAGCGTTTCAACTGTGCATCTGACAGCAATGAGGGTGTTTACATCCCTCACTGTGACTGAGAAGAGTCGAAGTGTTTCAGCTCTTCAGACCAGCGGAAGCAGGTGAGGGAACCGCTTGAAGCTGCACACAACTTCACGCTGTTTGAGAATTATCATTTTTGGAGATCCACAATAACTTTCGTTAACCGAAGACGCGTCATGAAAGGGTCAATGTCGTATGTAAATAAACGCACATGTTCCAGACTATTTGAAGCATCCGTACCAAGAATTCGTCATCAAGGCAGAGATGACGATCAACATTATTCTGAAAGGCCAGAAGGATGGACGATGATTCCGTTCCAGCACTGATGTTGAAACAGATCAGCAAAGCATCAAGTTAAACAATCGTCGACAGGGAGACGACGACTCAAATGCAATTGTGAAAAAAAGATGAAATTCATTCATTCAGTTAAAACCGCATACATCGTCAAAGGCCCGTGGGTTCAACGGTATTTTGGTCTCTGTTTACTTTTCTGTTGAGGATTCAGCTCGCACTGAGCATTCGGTGCCTGTTTAGTATGTGTTCTTGGGAAGCCATCACCCAGAATCCCAGTCAATCAATCAGTGGCAGTACTTTGCTCAGCACTGGGAAACGAAGAAGCAGTGAAAAGGAACGTGTTGTGACTAAACTAAAGTTCTTATTCGTAAATCATGTGCTCTTGTCCTTGCTCTGCGCCGAGAGGGAATGCTTTAGTGAGAATATCAATACGCGGAGACAGCCGGAGAGCACTAGAAAGAGAGAGACTTTGAGATCTTCAAAAACTAACCGAACACAATGTTTTATTTGCGATGGGTATTAAAAGAGAATTTCTGATGGCTGCACTCACTCACAACAGGCTGCCGAGAGTCTGAATCCTCCGTTACCAGAGTCCGCATAACAGGGTATCAAGGGCTGAGTCGTGCTTTCAAGTGAATCAGGCTTTTCAGGCCCAAGATCCCATCAAAACAGAGCTGCATTTCTGAGTAATGACGCCTACTGTGGATTGGGAATTGTCTTGTTTTTTTTATTTTTGAGATTCTGATTGCTGCATTTTGCTTTCGTTGAGAGATGAGAGCGACGGGACCGAGAAGGAAAACAGCATTTCACCACAGCTAGATCTTAAACCGGGACGACGTGGTCCAGTTCTATTCTCCCCTGCTGTGAGATTTATTTCATTAGTTTTCCCTCAAGGTCAGGGAAGATTTCAGGCGCATAAATCATTGTATCGTACACAACGAACACGTGTGAATAAAGGTCTCATTAGCTCAGTGGTGATACTGACTGATGACTGGTGATACTGACTGTAGGCCTGCTGTAAGTCCAGGTTGCAGGTGTCTGCGCCGGGATCAAAGTCAACACACATACGCTTTGTCGCTGAACATGGCGAGATTCTCTGCACCTTTTCTTTTTCTTTTCTTGTGGGATGGCCAGTTCTCTGCTCTTACAATGCTTTCTTTGCCATCAGTCTTTGGGTAGAAAGTGTTCAAAGTGCAACCGATTGATCGGATGTATCAAAGGGAATTCCTCACATCGGGGAACATAAATAATGGAAAGGTGGGCAAGAACGGAGGGAAAATAATGTGAACCTCTCCCTGTGTCCAATTAATGTTTTAGCTGACTTCAGCTAGGGGGCAGGTTTGCACAATCAAGATAACAAGGTGCTCAACTAAAAAAGGGGGACGCGGCGGCGCACAAAGGGAAGCAGTTACAGGAGCAATAGGCGATAGTTATATATAGATCTGCTCCAGTGATTTGGCCGTGGAGCTGAAAAACATCAATAAAATTATAAATTTCTATGAACAGACATTCATACTTTGTTCAGTACATTCAAGTATCAGCAGAGGTATAAAAGTGACGTCAAGTGTTTTTTGCAATATTTTGCATGAATTGGGTCGTCAGATCACAGAATGTCTCTACATCACAACCACACGTATGTCTCTACATCACAACCACATGTATGTCTCTACATCACAACCACATGTATGTCTCTACATCACAACCACATGTATGTCTCTACATCACAACCACACGTATGTCTCTACATCACAACCACATGTATGTCTCTACATCACAACCACATGCATGTCTCTACATCACAACCACATGTATGTCTCTACATCACAACCACATGTATGTCTCTACACCACAACCACACGTATGTCTCTACATCACAACCACATGCATGTCTCTACATCACAACCACATGTATGTCTCTACATCACAACCACATGTATGTCTCTACACCACAACCACATGCATGTCTCTACATCACAACCACATGTATGTCTCTACATCACAACCACATGTATGTCTCTACATCACAACCACATGTATGTCTCTACACCACAACCACATGCATGTCTCTACATCACAACCACATGTATGTCTCTACATCACAACCACATGTATGTCTCTACATCACAACCACATGTATGTCTCTACATCACAACCACACGTATGTCTCTACACCACAACCACATGCATGTCTCTACATCACAACCACATGTATGTCTCTACATCACAACCACATGTATGTCTCTACATCACAACCACAGCCGGGAACATGAACATCAATAAGGAACATTTGCATAAAGGGCCTAATTTACATAAAACATTGTACCAGCTATGTACTTGAAGTCACATGTTATGAAATCTGTATCTAACCTACTTTTGCTCTCTTACCCACAAGTTCGGTGGGTTTTGTTTATTCTGAATTGCCGGCACATTAGAAAGGCTTTGACAACATAATAGAGCAGTGCCATTTCACAGACTAATTGGGCAGTTTAAGATTTTCAGCAGTTGAGCGACTTTAGAGAGACATCACCCTCATAAAAGAAGAATTAGAGAAAGTAAAAACAGATTGAAAACCTATTCTTTTCAACTCATATTCCTTCACATTTCCGTTCCATCCAATCTCTGAATGCACTCAGGTTCACTGAATTGAGCTGCTAGGAGTTTACTTTGGGAAGTCTTGACACAAAAGGGCCACGTTTCCCTTCCTCCCTATTCGTGAAACATCACCTCTATCGCTGCAATATTATTGATTATTAAAGATGAGATACTGAAACTTTCATTTTGCTCGCTTCAGCTCTGGACTATTTTTATTTCTGTTGTAACATTGTATTCATCACGTTGGAGTCTGAAATATAGCAATGAGGCGTAAAAAAATAGAGCAATGTCAATCCATACAAAGACATTAAGCAATCACACAGCATTTGCTAGGTTTGTTGGATCTTTGAGTGGGTTAAGCCGAAAATAAGTGGACTCACTGCGCCGCGGCCCGATGGCTGTGGTTCAGAGGTCAAGCGGGTCGTCCTTCAAACCAAAAGATTGGCGGTGGGAAAAAACACTTAGCCACAGAACGCGAGTGGAGTGCAATGGTTGAATGTCGTCGGGAAGTCTAAATGGTAAATGGACTGTACGGCACTTTTCTAGTCTTCCGACCTCTCAAAGCGCTTTTACACGCCGCATGTCAGCATTCACCCGTTCACACCGGTTCAAACGTTGATGACAGGGGCCACGATACACGGTGCCCATCAGGACTCATTAACGTGCATACATGTTTCACAGATTGGAGGCTCAGCTAAGGGAGCAACTTGGGGTTACGTGTCCCCCCCGGAGCACACATCAACATGCACTAGCGGGGGCCGGGTATCGAACTACCAATTGTTTCATCGGAGGAAAAATTCCATGAAGTCCATGAAAGTTGCGGTTTGAATTTTGAAGAAAATCCCCTCAATGTTTGGGATCCCATTTTATATATTGATATATTTAGTGAGAGGAAGGTTTTGGTGTCAAGTGGAGATATAAACAACCCCCCCCTCCACCCCCTCCACATTGTACAGACTGTGAAAGTCATGTCCCGTAAAAAATGCATGTGACTATCTTGCGATGAAGGCAAGAAAAATCGACTTAATTAATTTCATGTTCAATTAACTTTATTGCTCGTTCTAATGGTTTTGAGCCCTCCGCTGCCTCTTGGTGCGATCCGTTTCTTACTCCACCCAAAAAGCTCCAATAAAACTGACTTGATGCATGCTTTGATACATTTCAAACATAAAATCATGCATGTTTAGATGCAACATCAAATCCAAAGTTATTGCAGAGAAATAGCCATCTGGATTTTGTATTTTATTTCTTTATATTTCTGCAGACACACGCTTCCTGAATAAGATCTCTTGAGACACCAACATTGCCAAGATGAGGAAAGACATGAAAACGTGTACATACATGCTGGACAGCACATGTAAGATGATTAATCATTAATGATGCTATTTCAGAGTGTTCAAGTTAAAGCTGACACTTTCTGCTTGACTGCGGTGACGTGTCCGTCATATTTACTCATATGCTCCACATGAAATTGTGCCCTCAGTTGGAGGAATAAAACGTTTCCAGGAGCAACAAGTCGATGAGTTAAATCAGCTAACACAACATCAAATTCACTTCCTTCAAACAAATGAAAAAGCAAAAACATGTCAAGGAAACCAAATGTTTGGTTTATAATCCTCTGGCTCGTGTGACTCTTTAGCAGCGAGCACGCACACCAGACAGACATGAGATTAGCCTGCAGGAACAAACAGGCGCGTGATGGCTGAACTGCTGATGCCGGCCTTCTGATTGATCACCAGTGTTCATCTTTGACAGGGAAGGATTTGCAGTTAAAGGTAACATTCACCTTTATTTCTTATTTGTTGCTGCTGTCACCAAGTCCGCTACGACTGACAACAACTAACAACGGAGAAAAGAAAGAGGCCGGTGTCTTTTTTAAGTATGCCTGCGTGACGAGGCTCGGATCAATGTTGTCACCCAAAGGGCGCCGCGAATGTTATAAAAATCTCGCAGCTTCTCCCTGTATTCCGTATGCATATATACGCATTTATATATATATATATATATATATATATATATATATATATATATATATATATATATATATATATATATATATATATATATATATTCAGGGTTCACTTCAGTTCGGGCGCGTGTTAATGTTCCCTTCAAGATTGGAAGAAAAGGTCTGAAGACCTAGAAATAGTCAGTTTTAACAAATTACAAAACACAATATATATATATATATATATATATATATATATATATTCAGGGTTCACTTCAGTTCGGGCGCGTGTTAATGTTCCCTTCAAGATTGGAAGAAAAGGTCTGAAGACCTAGAAATAGTCAGTTTTAACAAATTACAAAACACAATATATATATATATATATATATATATATATATATATATATAATATTATACTGAATTGAAGCTTGTCAAAATGTTATTGCTTTTTTTCATACATATCAAAGATTTAACTGCAACATTCACATGATGAAACATAACTGCAAAGTATATATATATATATATATATGTGTGTGTTTTTAATCTTAGTATTTTGCATTAAGTCAACCTGGGGATGTTAGCTGAACAGCAGACAACAGACTTTTTTTGACTGAAGTTCGAGATGTGGTTTTGATGACAAAGTCATTTCTTGCGTTAAGATTATCTTATAGTTTTCATTCTCGCTTTGAAGGGGGCTTAAGCATTGTCGAAATGGTGCAACATTTGTGAGAACGAGTTGACTGCGGTGTCCATTCTCAGTGAAACGAGCGAGAGATGTTTGTTTGACACATTTGTAACAAGACAAAGTGAAAGAAAAACGTTTATCACGTTGTATGTCACTCACTTAGTTCTCCGATATCATCTTACATTTTTCGGATGTTCTCCTGCGTTTTATGGATATTGCCAGTGAATGGCCGACCTAATGCGCGCTGCTTCTAAAGCGGTGGTGCTTTCCAATGCAACACACACAATTTATGTTTGGATGTTCCGCATAAGTGTAACAAATCTTTGCTTTTCCATTTGTAGCAGCTTAACCATTATCCACGACATTGCCTTTAACTGACAAAGAATCTGTAGCTGCCTGGCGTATAATAGAAATGTGTTTTAGGAACGGGGGAAGATGGCGGGGTGCTGCCGTATGGAAAATATATAAATAAATTCCAAGTTCATCATGCAAATTCATCCTCCCAACCGTGGCACATTCTTCAAACAGACACCTCCTCTGGAGAGAGGGAGACACCGTCTGATAAAGAGACAAATGAGCCAGTGTTCTCCATACCAGCCTCTTTTCCCTCCCGTGTGCTCTGCTCTCGTGTGTGTGTGTGTGTGTGTGTGTGTGTGTGTGTGTGTGTGTGCGAGTGACAGAGGGGCGGTGTGTGGGGGCGGAAGGGTGGGGGCTTCAATGACCTTTGCAATGATGACAAGCATGTCCAGGAACCAGGCTCTGCACGTGGGCTTTATTTATACTAAGTAATTACTGATCTTCGCTGTGTACAGAAGGCGAGCTCATAAATACTTTTACCTCCTCAAGAAGATTCTGCATTCATCCCTGTTCCTGCAGCAGGAACCATGATTATATAATAACACAATGATTATACATGATTAGATGACGCTACCCTGCACACTAGAGCAGACATAAGGCAATTTGACAAATCAGAAACCAAGAGGGATTTCTCGACCAGGACTGAAACTGTTATTTTCGTTACTGATTAAGTTTTGAAAGTTCACCAATGTTCATTTTTTAAGAGGAACTGCCGTATCAAATGAAGGGGAAACAGTGAAACATGTCAATCACAACTCCTCACTGCTCAAGGGGAAGACGTCACCTTGCTTGTTTTGGCCACGCGGCAGTCCAAAATACCCAAATATTCAACACAAACGGATATAAAAACACAGAAAAGCAGCAAAACGCTGTAATTTGAGAACGTAAGAGCAAATATATTGCAGACCGTTCCAGCAGCACGGCAGCAGTGCCACAAGCAACCCGGCGCTGTTGCTCGCTGAACACCAACAAATATGTCTGGCATGTTTCCTCCTCTCCTTTCCTCTCCTCTCCTCCAAGCAGATAATGTATTCAGATATTCCAACAAGGTGATAACAAAATTGCCTGACATTTCCAGATTTATTGCTGTATTTTCCTATTATCGCCAAAGAAATATACAGAGATTCTGTCCCATAAATCATAGTGAGAGAGCAATGCAGACACTATTGTGTTTAGCCCATTGCAACCATTTTTTGGATTAGAAATAAATTGCTGGCTCATTTTCACAAATGGAAACAAAAACCCACTGCTGGAGCCACAGCGTGACTTTCTCAAGAACGTGTTTATCAATGGATGGATTTCCTGATTGTTCCTGCGGCATGGGGATCAATTCCATTTAGCTCTTACTGCTTTTGACAATGTACTGAGAGGCTTCTGCATTTTGTAATATTTGTTTGCTCCCTTCTCTCCCCCTGCCTTTGCCCGAGTGCCTCTCTCCATTGTTTGATTAGAATACACACATTTCCCTGGAAAAAAGATCTACTTTAATATAGTATAACGCTTTATGAGTACGTGTTATGACAATGGATGACATACATTTGGGATTAATGTGGCAGCCTTGCGATAAACATTGCCATGGCCATACAATCGATGCCCTGCGAGTGGTTGCCTTCGCTCTTTCCCTCCATCTTCATCCTACAAATTCATTATGCGCAATGCCAAGCATGAATACAAATTGATATGCAAAGTTTTGAATAAATATTGCTCCATATCTATTTCATCTTGTCTCACAAATGATATCGTGCTTGGTTTCATGGTGCAGTTGGGAAATGTGGGTCATTGTTAGGAGCTATGGGAGGTCTTTTGCACAGAGAGATGATGATGATGATGATAACTTTGCTCAAGCACAGACCTTTCACACTACATAAAGTGTTATTTTCTGGGGTTAGGAAACAGATTTAGCCTTGATTGGGCTGTGACCTTTCCTGGCACCGTCGAGGGCAAAGGATCCGACACGGACGTTTTTTAATATTTATGGGCTTTTTGATGCCACACAAGGTCAAAGCAGATGTTCTTCCAACACTTCCTAGATAGTTCTACCCTTTGAATCTGAGAAGACGTTTTTTAATGTTTGAAAATGCACTTTTTCATGCTTAAAGTCAGCACATCACTGGGAAGAGTATGTGAGAGGATTTCAGGCAGTTTACTTTGAACTCGGGGACAAGAATGTTGGCCCCGAGTTAAGCATCTGCCTCAATGTTGCTCTATTATCCACAGCACACATCCTATATTACCATTTCTGCAAGGGTAAGAGCTTCTGTGCTCTTAATTCATAGATCAACAGGGCTGTTGAGAGACTGATGAACACATCAGTTCAACTGGATGGACTTTGCTATGGCTCTTGATTATTTCATTGAAATATACAACAGTGTTATTCTTGAAATAAAAAGAATAAAACGGGTCCTTTCATGTTGCCATCAGAGCTTAAAACCTAATAGGCTTCATAGCCTCACATCAAATACAATATATTCCCTGTGTTCATCACAGATAATGCACATATGTTAAACTATGAATTCATTTGAATACTAAACTCGCAGCAGGTTTAGTCACTCATATTCACAGCAGGCATTGAAGTAGCTATGAGAGTCAGAGTGACAACTCTCCAAGGAAGAAGACCCTAAAATGACATAGGAGAAAAAGACGGCGGCACATGGCGATATTTCATTTTATCACTGTGAAGCATCCGAGCATGTAATACTCCCGGATCAGAAACAGGGAAATGGTCACAGACTGACGGATGCCTCGGTGTTGAAAGGGAAAGTCCTGACTGTCAGCAGTAAAGCAACGGCGGTCGGTGAGGATGAATTGGCTCCCAGGGTTTAGTGTATATTTAGTGTGTACAATACTATTACGTTTAAATGAATAAAATGAAGAATACAGTAATGTTTCCCATGAAATAAACAAACAGGGCTTACCTATACAGCCACGGTACCTATTGAGCCAAGATATTACCTGCAGAGGCACTTGAGTAGACAAGTTCTTTCTTTCATTTTGAAATAATGCAATGGCTCTGGAAGTGTAGTAAATACCCTGTGATCCATAGGGATGAGTTTGAAAAGTGCATTCAATATCAGATACATATTGTCAGAACTTTGCCAACTCAACATCAAGTGGAGTCACATTAGAGCCTAGAAAGATGGTCTCTCATTTCCTTTAATTCCTTTAAACCAATCCCTCATTACAGCATCACAACATTCTCAACATTCAGTACATCCACTGTAAAATAAATGGTTTTGGGTATCTAGGTTAGTAAAGTTGTTATGGCCAGTTCCTAACGTTTTGTAAGTTTAACAATGAACTGAAAAAAGATGAATCTACGATTAAAACAGTAAATAGTTACAGCACAACTTATTTTAGCATGTCAAGCCTGTCACATATGGGAGTATATTAGATGAATAAATAAATAATAACCACAAACCTCAGAAAAAGACACAACATATTCACTTTACCTCGGAGGGGTTTTGCAGTAACGTTTTCCCCCTGCAAACATCTCCCTCATCAAATGTAGTTGTTTTCGCAGCTACACACCAACACAGCAATAAAAACAACAATGTGTACAGCAGGCAATATCTTTCCCGCACACTTTGGTAAGCACTTATAGCACCATATGGCTGCAATGTTGAACCCTGCAGTGCACACAGTATGGAACTAACTAGGGCTTTGTCAAACTGATCCCCTTAATTCTTTAAATTGATTGTGAAAAATATAATGAAGAAGAATCCATCTATTTTTTTGTTAAAGTTAAAGATGAAATAGAGCTGTTGTTGAAATGCCCTCCCGCTCCATTTGCAACGACTAAGATGATTTAGCGGCCATTGCATATTTGGAGAAAGTATAGCGGCCAAGGCTTGCTGCAAAGTGCCAACGCTATGAATTCAGACCACCTACAGAGGTACTGCTTACACCTTCCTGCACCCTTATTTAGCTTGGAGATACTGTGGACATGGAATCGTCTATCCTAATGAAATTCAGTGTCATAAAATAGAAAATATGCGTCCAATGTATACAAATTAAGCGAGGGAAATCAATTTTCCCTGTACAAAATCATCAAACGAAGGCATGAAACAGGTATAGTGTCTCATAGAGAGAAAGGCTGCTGGGGATTGATATATGCCCATTTGCACTCGGCTCAGACAATCCTTTTAATTTCATGAAGGAATACTTGGGTCATTCTACTTTCTTGAGAGAGCTACATCTCTAGATTCATCACTCTCACGTTAGTACGTTAAATTATGAAGCCGGCTGCTGCATTGCTTAGCGTATAGCTTCCAACCTTGGGAGGGAGAAACAGCCTGGCTCTAGGTAACAACACCTAGAGTGAATAACTAATTCAAAGGTCATATCTCATTTTTGTATCTGTAAAGAAAGCTCAAGCCGCGAGTACCACTGAAAATAACGATTCAAAATGAAGTATCACTCGAGAAAGGGCTGCAGGCTGAGAGGAATTGTTGAGCCCTTTCAAAATGATGTTGTGAAAATACACTATAAACATTGTCTCTCTTTAATCAATGGTTTACATGCAAGCATTTGAACCAGTCAGTGGTTCAGATTGCACAGAAAGTAGTTCTATGATGTCTGCAATGAATGCGATTTTGTGCATATGCTCCTTTTTTAGGGGTGAAAAGTACTTGTGGTAATTACCATGTTCCTCTAGAATCATGCACTAATAAAACCTCTCAGGTGGTGGAAAGGTGAAAATGTTTTTCGCCCCATGTCATGCTCAAGTTAGAAGGAAGTTATTTTAGAATGTGCAGCTGCGACATGGAACCTGCAGCGCCGACTTTGTGCATAATTCTTTTGTTGAAGCTCAGCAGGGAGGATTTTGCTCGGCAACTTTATAGTCCTGAAGCCAAAGCGCTGACATTTGACTAAATAAAGGTTTGGACAATATTTACACTTGAGAGTCAGAATAAAAAGCAAGCGAGCACCACCACAAGTGACAAGGACTCGGGAAGACAGTTGAATAGGAAATAATGCTTTCATGTATTATATGTGAGGGTCAAACATCTCTCTGACAAAGGAACCCTGTCTGGAGGGATAAAGTCTAATTATTTTTGATGAATGCTGCTTTGCTAGGCACTAAATATATTAACTCTATGGAAAAGAAAACATACCTCTCTTTGAATTACGAGGAAAAGTCTGGACAAGGAGAAGAAGCTAATAGAGCGTGTGCCACAAGGGGAAAAAGAAAACTCCTTCCCGATTGAAAAACACTGACTATCACAAATTGGCTGCATGAAACTGTTCTCTTTAATATCTAAATCGCTGGAGCGTTATGGAGAGGATGGCTGATGTAACACGAGTTGAGAGGTATTTGTTTGCCTTTACTGTTACCAGCGGTTGTTGTTATGAGACGTGATATAAATTTGCGAGTCTTCTTCTATCCTGGAAACCTTGTCTCATCTGCCTGTCAGCGACATCCGTTCCTTTGAATCCGTTTGTTTGACCCTGCGGTTTAAAACAATGGAGGACTGAGGGAGCATCACTGCAGATCGTCGGTTCAGGGAGGCACTTATCGTGAATTCCTCCTTCTTGCATCAGTCTCTGTCAGACTGTGTCACTCTCTCGCTGCCTCTAAAGTTTCGCAGCCCCCCCCCCCCCCCCCCCCCCCCACACACACACACACACACACACCCCAAACCACTGCTTGTGTCTCTACTGGAACCACGCCAGGAAGAGAAAAAAAAAAAACACAGTCAGTGTACGTCTGTCTTCATCAAAGCAACCACAGGAAAGACTAAAATATTGAGGCCACTAACAAAGGATTTGCCAGATCTCAGATTACAACGTGTCGTCGAAAGCATTTGATCTAAAAACAGCCGTCAACAAATCAGTGTTTCATCAGTCCTGTCACTTTTGCATTTCCTTGAGTGAGTGCAGTGTTTAAAGTGGAGATGAGTTCAAACACCGTCTGCAGAGTATTTATAGGAAAGTTTGTAATGATGATTTTGAGCTTTTCATAATTTGCACTCGGAGCGCTGAAGCATGCCAATCTGCACTGTACAAATTCAGTTATAAACCCATTAGTCCGCTCCAACCATCTGACCGCATGAAGTGATTGTTCAATCAACGACACTGTCAAATAAAAAAAGATGAAAAATCACATCACTCAAACCCCTCGGCCACACTGCTCAGAGTGTGCGTCCTCGTTACTGGTTTAGGTTGAGATGCAGTTGAATCAAGTATTTGTCTCAAGCAGTGGTGTACTTCATTGAAGGGGAAATGACTGATTTTTGGACCTTAGATTTCCTCGAACTGAACTTATGATCGGTGGATCTCCTCTGTCCACTCATCAGGAGCTGAAGCTGGTATCTTCAAGCGAGAGGACAATTCATGTACGCTTCAAACACTGGAGTCCAGAACTCGGTCCACTTAGTTGCCCCCCCATGTTGTTTCAAGCACAGAAAATAAAAAATGGTGGCTCATCAAAGGTAACCATGATACCTGCATTACCTTTGTGCTTCACAAGGGACATTTTGAGCCGCATTGCTTCAAATTTTGATTGATTTCTGGAATAAATTTAGGCAGACTAGATTTCTTTGGAAATGCAGCCTCCACAAAGTTAATAGGCTATTAAGAGTAATAAGAGTGATACAAAATGCATTAATGGACATTTAACATGAACAAATAGTAAGCATGTGACAATTTTAAAATATATGAAAAAATGAAAATGCATTAAAATAAAAGTAATAATCCAAAAATAAAAATCCCCTCTCATTTAGTGGAGAAAAATTCATCCTTTGTTTTTATTATTTCATAACAAGAGGGGCATTATGTAAACAAACAGGCCTTAAAATAATCTGCAATCGTGATCAGGTCTGATGTGTCAAAGTAGAACTCAGTAAAACATGAATTGTATTTATGTTTCATAGAGGTCTTAAAAACAGAACATTATTGTCCTTTTTTGAGTTTTTAAATAGATGCTATGTTATCCTCCAATACTATTACAAGTCTATTAATGTATGTTGACCAATCAACACAAATGTTGTTAACGCTTAGTTTTGAAGAATAGAAAACAGGAAAAGCTGCTGGCTGTATTGATTTGCGAGTGTCTCTATCCAAATGCACTCTGATCGACGGTTTGAGGCGAATAGTACAACATTAGTGACTACTGGCAAACACCTGCAACGTTGACCCAACAGCAGTCAAACACAACCCAGGCTTTATGACATAATGACCTTTAAAATGTTTTATTATGAAAATAAATGAATGTTTGGTCGTAAATATCAAGACTGGCTTTGGTTAAGTGGACAGACATTATCTGAGCAAATTTCTTGAAAGTCAGGCAAAACATTGAAGTGGTGGCAAAAATGACAACTTTCATTATGAAAGCGTCAGCCTGTGAGCTTCTGGCAGAGAAAAAGGAGCAGCTGAATCTTTGTATATGTACAGTGGCGGGGAATGAATGACGTGAAGCCAAATTAATTGAAAACCCATTTGTGTCACTACAAATCGCCGAAAACCTGCCAGCTTTTACTTTCTATTCTTTTGGTGTGGATGTGTGATTGTCAGCTCTCAGTCCTTCTGATAATTAGGGATGTGTCGTTCGTGAACGATTCGAATCTTTACAAGGACTCGAGAGTAACGAGTCCCCTCAAAAAAAGATTTGTTCATTTTACTGAACGATATTCAAAGAACCGAGTCGGTAAAAAGATCAGAACTTCCCATCACTACTGATAATGACGACCCCCATAAAAACCAATGTCCTTTTTAACAGAATGCCTTGTACTGTATTTGCAAAACTCTTCGGCCTTGAGTGCCTGTTACAGTTTTACTTTCATCCAAAACTATTTAATATTTCTGAGCATGTCAAAGTGCAAGATCAATCTGAAGCATTGTGACTAATATGTTGTTTGATCCAATGAGGAAGAAACCGAAGGGACCAAAGAAGCAAATTATATTCATTAGTCCGTGGAGCACACTGTAATCGCTTTAGAGATACATTAGGGGCAGCGTTTTAGGTCTTGTGATGAAGTCCGCAGCTGCTTGGGACATAATTAAGAGGTTGAAATAGCGTTATTGTGTTCGTGTCTCTGAAATAACTTCATTTTCAACAACATATCCATTACCATCACGTCCGGCCACATAAAAATCAGTGCAAATGTAAACGTGACCAAGTCCATAACTATGGACTGCCAATGGAACACATGTTCTGGAGAGGAACGCAATGACATGAGTATGTGGCTTACGTGTGTTTGTGCGACTTGAAATGCAGATATATCCCACTAAACTAGCCCTGAAACAAGTCTTTCATTGAGCGTGCTCTACTGTAACTCCTTAATGGGGCGCCAACATAAAACACCTCCAACAAGCCGAAATGTGAATGTCCTTCCTTCTACACAGAGACAAAGAAAAAAGATCTATGAAGGACTGGCAACATCTCAAGCGAGCATATCAAGAATCTATTAAATGCAAAGCTCTATTAAGTAGTGCCATGAACCTTGATATAGACCCACTTGAGGAACTCGCTGTGCAGCGCACAGCAGTAATGGAAATTGTGAGTCATCGATACAGTAAAAAGGCCCACGTCAAACGAATGCAGGTTTAATGGGAAGATGTTTGCTTTAAGAAAAGAATGAAAATCCCAAATAAATTCAACACCACAACTCAGTACCACCTAAAATGTAGAAGGAGACAAAGTAAAACGTGCTGGATGCTCAGACGGGAAGAATGTCTCAAAGCTGTGAACCATCTGGATCAGAGACAGAATTGGGGCTATTCTAATTGCTTGTTTATTTGCTGTTGTTTGAACAGCACAATATGGGGCAATGAGGGACAAATGTTACACTGAATTTCAAAAATATATTGAATTAGTCCTCGCCATGTCAGGCAATCACCTGTAATGCTTTGAAGACAGGAAGGTAGTGGTGCTTGACAGCTTGCTTCCCAAGCTTCAAGGTATAAATATGATTTTGTTTATCGTTTCATTTTCTTACTTGCCAGTGAGTTTTTCCGATTGTGCATCAGAATGTGTCTTTACTGTAGTTCTCTATGCGGCAATTCTTACACAAACAATGCAATTCCTTGTGATGGGATCAGTGCTTAGGCTCCATATCAATACAGGTTGTGAATGTTTTCAATGTGGACTCAAGCCTTTGACAACCCAAAGTTTGTAACAAAAATAAAGGAAGGAATAACTTATTCACCTAAAGGTTCTTATTGTCCGGCCCAGAATGCAACTGCCAGGAAGCATATTAACACCCTGAACAGTTTTGGCCCTTTCTGGGGACCTGAGTCGGATTTCCCAGCATCCAGCAGCCCCTGTGGTCTGAGGGCTGACGGAAGCGCACCATGAGTGCATCGCCGCGTGGTTTGAGTCCTGCCAGAGGCTTTTTTTTTGCATCCCCTCCCTCCAACCCCCTCCCCTTTTCTTCCCCTTAATTTCCTGTCTTCAATACGATAAGACAAAAACAAATCTGAAAATATCTTTAAAAAACTCCACGTACTTTATACGGTTAGATTGTTATGAAGATTTTTTATTATGAAACTGCATTTAAAAGAGTTGTACTGAATAGATATGCTCTAAAGAAAACCTATAAAATGTGTGAATCCTCGGATGACAACAGAATCAAGCCTGTCTTGGGTGCTCTGGTTTCAAACGGATGAATTAGAGCGGACTCCAAAGCGGCCCTACTGCGGTGAAGAGGTCGGGGGGAGAATGCAAATAGTTTTCTCATGAAACATGGATGTGCTATTGACCCAGACTGGACGTTACAGCGACTCACCATCACGTCTCAAAGACAAAGTGTCTTTTCAAGACAGGATGGGCTGGTCACTTAGCGTGGTCATTTCAGTCATTTCTAAAGTTGAATTATTAAAACAAGTCTTTGTTGGTTGTGATGAGGACTCAAGCTAGTTTAGAAGATACAACACACTGAAAGATTCAAATAATGAATACGTAGGATTTTATCAACAACATGTCAACGTTTGTTTATGTCAACAATAAAAAAGTAATAGGGCGTTTTTCATATGTAGTCAAGCGAAATCATCTGTGACTATTGACGAATGGATGTGTGTTTAAATGTATATATCGAAGACGTGTATGTCACCATAACCTCTGTGCACTCAGGTGATTCTGATAACAAGACTCTGACCATATCGTACACTTTGCACCTTTAAGTCTGATGTTTTGCCCGGTTATCAGTCCTTTTTTTGATGAGACTGTGAAATAGTAATGGCCTCAAAGGGGCCTAATGGTACTATGGGGTGTAAGTATATACATATCTTGTAAACATATGCAACGCCACACAGGGCTTTAAAGGCAAAGCAATAACACTGAATTAATTCAATGTTTAAAAGGGGGGCAGAGTACCGAGGCGGGATGGGGTTTTATGCTCTGTTTCGTGACTGGACAATAATCTACCAGAAAAAAAACTGCAGGCAGAAAACATCTGTCCAGCAAATTCAACATATAATGAAACGCAGAAGTCTGGAGGATATTGGTGCATGAACAATTACTTCAGGTCAGATGGGGTGGGATGTAATTTCCAATGTGAATCTACAACGAGGAAAAAAAGAAACATTCCAAGTCATCCCAAGATTATTAATGGAGCGCATTTTAAAACGTTCAAACAAACATTCTTATATTAAATAAAAACCCAGGAAAAATAAAACAGAAACTCAGACAAAGATAAAGAAAGCAAATTAATTAAATAGAGCATAATGGATTAAAGAGTGTGGTCATGCATATCTTCATAATGAAACTCAAGAAAAGACATGAGTCTTTAGTTTTAGTTTTAAATGGTATCAATGAAGGGGCAAAGTATACATTTAGAGCCAAAAAAAGGCTCCATCTGGGTGTGGAGAGCAACACGTGGCTCAGAAAGGCACAGCCATCGAGTGATTGGGAAATAGCACCGGTCAATGTTGACGTTGGTCAATAAAGGAATATTGAAGTGTGCATATTATCTGTACTTCAGCCTGGTTGACTTTGAAATTCAGAACCAGATTCGAAATGAATATTTTAAAATCAGGCTGTTGTTTCAAGCGCAGCAGCAGTAATGTGTACAACAGAAGGGTCACTAATCAACACAAAGTAAGGTCCTGTCCTCTGTCCATGAAAATAATATATTTTTTTAATTTATAATTACAATATCACATTAGCCTCCTTTATGCATCACAACCACAATTGTGCAATTAATGAAAGGACCTTTAATAAAAGACCTCAAAGAAAGACATTCCATTTGAAACGTTCTTGCGCCCTCCATTCGAGCAACGTGTGAAAGTTCTGCCGGGCCACAAAGAGAACCTCTGCAAACAGCATCCTTTGATTCCCAGAGCTGTCACCTTGCAACGTGGCTGCTCCTGTTCCACTGGGCATTGGTCACACACACACACACACACACACACACACACACACACACACACACACACCCTTCGCCCAACTAACAGGTTGTGCCTTATTCCGAGGCACCCGCTCAAGCAACAGCAGCGTGTACCCAAGCCCATGCTGCGGCCTCTAAAATAATCTTTCTGTACATAAAGCTTAACGGTGCAAGAGACGAGATTGCGAGCGTCCCCGGCGGCTCTCGCCGTGGCTCACAGCACGCGGTGCAAACTGCAGCCAAAGTGCTGACGGAACTAACTGTGTTCACCCGGGGGTCACGCTTTCCCAACGCTGGCATCCGTGTGCGCGGAGGGTTATAACCTGTAACCGCCTTATGGCGGCGGCACAGAGAGGCGGCTGTGAGGCCGCCAGCGGGGCTCGCTCACATGCGCCGCCATGTGACGGCCGGAGGGCTCTAATCAGCCGCTTGTTGCTGCTTGTGCCGGCTCCGTGTTCCAGACTTACACACACAGGTCTGTCCGCGCGGTGAAATAGTCACCATGGAGATGTAATGCAGAGTCCTATTTGACCCGATGTTGCTTATAAGCATGTTTACATTCAATGTCTACGGCTTGGAGCTCTCAAGCCTGATGGCTCAACATGAGGCTGGAGAGAAGAAAGAGGGGCGAGTAAAGGTGAAGGAAGTAAAGTTGTTCCATAGTGGGCTATTGGGTATTGCATTAATATATCCCTAATTCCTCCTCCTGCGGGGGCGTGCACTAAACTGTGTTTTCCAAGTAAGCCATATGTGGTTGTTAGTCTTCAGGGAAGTGAAGGCATTAATTGAAACCCTGACCTGCATGGATTTCTATCTCTTAATGAAATATATTGTACACACAGTAGGGGATGCACTCAGACTAAAGTGCAACTTTCGAAGTAAAGTGCACCCCTTGGCCATAGTACGTATTATTTATTTTATTTAGAAGCCTGTGAATAGGGACTTTTCTTTTCCGTTGAATAATTGCAGGATTAAAAGCATGCTGTTAGTATATGGCTACGTAGTTATAATTATGGTCTGGGTTTGTTTCCTGCTGGTTAAAATCAATGAAATAAACAGCAACATGACATGAAACTTCTAATAGCTTTTCCTCATGTTGATCTGTAATGCCCAACGGAGGAAACCCCGATGGAGCTGCAGTATCACATCTCCATTGCAGTTCAGTCTACTGTGCTTTTCATTAACAGCAGGTCTTCATTCGGCCTTTTCTTTGGCAGACAGATTGTGTGCTAGTCAGTTCATTTTCCTTGTTTTTTTCTCTCTCCCTGTCTCTCTTTGTATTTCTCTCTCTCTGCTCTTGTAAGCTGTACTCCCTCTAAAAATAGCTCATTAACACCCACTGTTATTAGTGGGACATCAGATGTAAGAAATGTTAATAATGTATTTTTCCTTTCATACGTCTTTCAACTGTTTGCACGTTGTGAAGTAACATCCTTAATTTGAGAACGCTTCTTTCACATGTATGTTTCAACAATGGCTATTGTTAATGTGAGTCATGCATGAAACCTCTAAAATAAGAATGTATTTAAAAAGAGGAAGAAAAAAAGAAGGAAATTAAACAAAGGCCAATAAATGATTAAATGTATGTAAATTGTATTTAAAAACAGATAAGATAAACACTAAAGGCTGATCCTTTACACTTCTCCTCATACATTGGATTGTCTAAGCTGAAAGTTAAGCTCTTATTGTCTAAAAAAGGAATATTTTCCAGAACAATATTTCTGTTTGCAAAGCTGGCTGTCATCTGATTGGTCAGTATTGCTGAAATGTGTGTGGGCGCGGTGAAACCTGTGTGCACCGCTGTCACACTGCCACACTACATGGGATAAAACACCCGATTATTATCCCAGATGACGACCAACGGTCGGTAGATTAGTCCACTGATATCATGCAGGCTGGAGGCCACACCAGTGAAATAATAAGTAAGGTCACCTTGACGGATGTTTGAACAAGTGCACTCCGTGCTGCGTAAAATAATGGACTGCTGCTGGGCTAATTCCACCCTCAACAGAAAAAAAGTGCAGTCTGGCTCTCTGTTCAGTCATCCGGGTGGATGAAATTTGATATTTGACGGCTTCGATAACCGAACAATATTCTACTATATGGAACGACAATATTGTCGGTGGGGGACTTTAAACACCCCCCAAAGCCCAAATGACGGATTTATTGACTTTCCTATGTCATTGAATGGATTGAAATAACATAAAATGTTTAGGAAGAAAAGTAAATCATATACATATTTAACTGCTAGCTGGAATGAAACAGTGTCCTTGTGATTTGCTGCCTTGAAACTTGCAAGGACAGAATGCACTATTCTCACAAAGCCTGCAAATAGGAAACAAAAATCAAAAAGCTTCCCATAACCATAGCTCTGTTATGGCTTGGCAGTTTGACTAGGTGTGCCCCAGTGAAACGGTGCTTTAAGATGATGCAATTAACGTATTATATATTGTACACAGTCCCCAGGGTAGTTGCAGAAACACAAAAGGACAGCTGCTCTCTCTCTCTATATATATGCTGATCAATCATAATGAAACCTTCCCTACCATGCAAAATGCCAGCAAACAAAGACACTGCTGGAATCTGGAAACTAAAAGAATTTGATAAATAATGATTGAATGATTACACACTGTACAGCAGTACAGTATTGGCATTTTAAAACCAATCCTTTCGTTACTGCAAGCTACTGCGTCTTTATGGTATAATTAGCACAGAGTACAAAGTGAAGTATAACCACCTATTTCAATTAAAGCATCTTATTAGTGTTTTGTATTAAACTTTCTTCTCTTTGTACCGATCCCACCAAGGAAACATCTTTGCAGAGTTGATGGTTTGCCGAGCATTTGACGGCGCCCTCGATCCTCGTTAGGTATGAGGAGAACACACTCTCTGTTTGGGGAGAACAGGTGCAGATTGTCCGAGAGACTGAGACATGTTTCCCCAGCTTCACATGCCGCTCCCTGTCAGACATTTGGTGGGGGCTTCGGGCCACACTTGTCAACCTTGAGACCTCAAAAGGAGGATATTAATACCAAAGCAAAGGGGGGCTCCCTGGGAAAAATGTGCAAACTTACAAAGAGAATTTTCTTTTTTTTAAAAGAACAGAAATAATATTTTTGATGCAATAGACTTTAATTACAAAATAACTCATCCTTCTGGTATAACAAAATAACATGAATTTGTTTTCGTTCACACATTCATTTTTCGCCCCATTTCTCGCTCCATCTCTAACTCGCTGAATGCACTTTCATTCAGTGACCCTACACTGCACCACTGCACTCTCAAACACATTATTTACATTGGGCACCACTGCACCAGGGCGTCTTTTCAATGCTACGATCAAAGCGTGGGCAAGAGAGACCAGGCCCTCCGACATTGTGGGGCACGGAGAGCCGTCCCGATTGCCGCCCCAGGACTGAGCCTGTGTTTGAAATAGCAAATTAAATATGGCACCATTTGCTTTGAAAGCCCTTTCAGTTTTTTCTTTCTTTGGGATTTTTGTTAATTGTGTAATTTATAGATTAACAGTGTCTAATAATAATAAGACAGTACAACATTTGGTAGTACAGCCACTACAAATACTTATTGGCAATTCTCAGCTTGTAAATGCCGAGACCTGTAATTTAAACCTTAACTTTAAACCTGAAAACCTTGAGTTCACATCATCTATCAGTGCTGGCACACTGCAGGCCGATGTCACATGCGTGGATTAATGTTACAGAACTCCTGAGATGAAATGCAACTGTATTCCTCTTGTGGAGTTTGAGCCACGCTGCTGCACCTTCGAGACTCAACATCACCGAGAGGGTTAGTCACTAAGACTCTGTACTTCTATTCAGCAGTTATGAACAGTAAAAAAGCAGTCTGTGTGTTTATTTTACCAGGCCACAAGATACAGGATACCAGGTACTGATTTACCAAGAAGGCCTCATTCAGTATATTTCCCAGGCATGTTGACGACAGACCTGAATCTGTTTTACAGAACTACTCTAACCATGTCGTCTTTTTTCTAACCAATTGTTATGGATAAATTGTTGAGAAATTCAGGATATCCCTCACATAGACTTACTTTGTCACTTAACAGATATTGTTTTCCATTTCTATTCGTTCCCTCATTCCAAAGGTAACAGACTTTGCAGAATGGCCCTATGTATCCAGTGTTCTTAATTCATTATATTTTGAATATTTCTTTATTGTGATATATTTTAAACCAACGTTCATATTTAATCCAGCATTTAAGTTCATTATGTATATTTAAGTGAGTGAACCATTCCATAATTCCATAATTATTCTGCATTGTGAATACATGATGTGTCTTTTTTATATTTTTTTATATGCTCTGCTGATGATTAAACAGCAGCATTTGCTTGCTTTGTACATTGTCATTGGCTTGTTGGGAAAATCAACAATCTCGCTACCAATGGAAAATAATAATGAGAAGAGAGAGGCGATAAAAGACTTCCCCCCTTTAAATCGCGGCTCACCTTTTCTCTGCAGGGCTGCGGCCAACAGCTCATTGCCGAGTGTCCAGAGGAATGTCAGAATGCCGACATGTTGTTATCATCAGTGCCCTTATCTCCCCGCTGCAGGAGCACACGCACAGAAAATACACCATGTCTGCACGTCCCACCAATCAACGCTTTACGGCCTACTGCAGCAGACGTGCTATCAGGCGATCAACTTCCCAATCATAAAAGAGCAACAATTTAGCATATTCCAACTTATACCTTTAGAATAGGTTTTGAAAAAAACTGGGAGGGTATATATGGTATCACGCTGTAGTTGATGAATATCTCAGACTTGGCGTGGCGACCAACAGGACGTGCGTCAAAAAATGTTCTTTTGTAAGTTGGATGAACCAACATTTTTCCATCCTTACTGTTGGCAGTATTTCTGAATACTGCTCTAACTGAAAAACATTACCAGGAGAGGCCAGTCTTTGAAAGAGTGAAAATCTACGAACTTTTTAGCCCGACGCTGCATGGGCTAAGGGACTCCACTTACATTTAAAGCATCCAAATCAAAGCATAATCATTTGTAAAAGAGATCAAGCAATGTTTCTGCATTAAAATGTAATTCAAACTTAATACAGGAAATGATGGGCCCCTTTTTTCTTCTAAAGGTTTGTTTAATCTTCACACACATGCCAAAAAGAATCTCTCTGATCCCCTCCTTGCCTTTAATCAGGGTACATGCTCCCATAGCCCCCTCCCTTTTCTTCCGTCTCTCATTCAGACTTGTTCCTCCTCAAACCTTCTGGCTCCTTGTACTGGCTTCATTTCTGTTGACAAAGCATTACAGAGCCCCCATGTCTTGTCTTGCCTAATTGGTCCATGTGGACTAATTTAGCATCTAATTACCAAGCTAGTTTTCAGGCTTCTGAATTTTCAGGGTCGTGTTTTGCCTTTAGATAACTTTCCTCCCTCTCAAGGCTATAGACGCCCACATTTCAACTAACCACATGAATAATTTGTTGGCCTATTGTAAAAGGTGTAAATAACAGCTAAACGCAGCAATGACCATGACTTGGAAACGAGACCTAAAAACACCCACAAGTAGCAACACGGGGGTTACCAGAGAACTGGGGCTTTGTTAAAAATCTATAAGCATGTGTGAGGATGTCAAAAATGATAGATGGTCATTGAGTTGCGGTTGCTAATGCAACCACGTGTCCACTGAGAACTTACACTGCCCAGAGATAGATTTTGTAGCTACACCAAGAGATAGTGTTAAAGTGGTGCACTACAATACAAATGGAAAATAAAACCCAATGTTTGTTTTTCTACTTCAACGGTGTTGTTGAGAAAATGTGTCTTAGAAGTAAGACTAGGTGTCCATGAGGCACTAGCAATTTTCCTCACCTCTAAAGTGATATATTTCTGCAGTGAGTATTTGTGATGTTATAGTGTGATGGACTTTGATTTTATGGGTTAGGTTTAACGTAATCGGATCACAATCAAGAATAGCCTGGTTTGATTAAGCAAATGGGGAACTAATCCATTGAAATAAAACAAAAGTTGGCAATATACACAGTTTTCTTAAAATACATCAAACTAATTGGCACTATATGAAACCTTACCAATGCCACATGCCCCTCTGAACATTTAGGCTTCTACTGTATTTCAATTCCGTACGGCATGTAAGTAGACATGCAGGTAGGAGGTCCAATAACTACATTTGGGCCAAATTAAATGATCGCATGGGTTTATTTTAGACCCGACGCAGACACATTTGTTTGGTCACAGCATTTGCTTTCATTGATTGATGTCAGGATGTAATGAGCTTTGAGGAAGATTACTAACCCTCTCATTAACGCGCCAACCTCTCTTGTATTCAAGTCACTCAAATGAGTCAAACTCAACAAGGGCATTCCGGCTTGGCTGACACGCTGCTCTTGGTGGACTGTTTCACCGAGGCCCCTTTTGTTATTCATAATAACAATAGATTTTATTCACTTAGCGCTTTAAATAGGTGAGTCTTTTGTGCATTTTTAGAAGTGGCGAGTGACAGAGAACTTCTGAGGTGTTCTGAAGGGGTGGGAGGTTTAAAAAAAAAAATGTTTTACTTCTTCAAATTGAACAATATATTAAGTGTTTAAAGAATATTGTAAATATAAATAAACACTTGGCTGCAAACTACAGCCTTGAGCTATGAACAATATATTACCTGTTAAAAACAGTTTACACTTAGTGTTTCCCCTCTCTAAGAGCAGGACCTGTATATATTAGTTAATTGGAATTTGAGAAATATTAATCATTTTATTTTAAATCTATGCTCATTGTACAGGAACTAAAGATGTGTAAAATATATTCATGTTAGATTGACGGCCTTTATTGTCTCAATTCATGCAGGTGCATGAGGTGCAACACAGAAGCTGCATTAGAGACGAGAGCGTATATTCTTTCTACTGTGTGACTGCTGGTGGGAGCGTGTTCACTTGTGTGTGGGCGCACGTGTCTGCATGTGTTAAATAAAAACAAATAGAAAGTAACTGTAGCCACACAAAAGCTGTGCTATTACCTGCCGCGAGG
Source organism: Gasterosteus aculeatus (assembly GCF_964276395.1). Taxonomy (NCBI): domain Eukaryota; kingdom Metazoa; phylum Chordata; class Actinopteri; order Perciformes; family Gasterosteidae; genus Gasterosteus; species Gasterosteus aculeatus. Next base: position 8,072,218 of record NC_135700.1, read on the forward strand.
ACGGAGTCATCAGAGTAGAGCAAAGAAAGTATTTCAATCGGCTCAGGCACCAAAAAGAAGTACCTAAGTCTGCGATGTGTTTCGGTTCGGTAGTTACCGGTCGTATAGGACCCAACCCGATCTATGATAGATTCTGCCTTTGTGAGAAATAATGTAGTTCTTTTCTTTTGTACTTCCAGGTGACATTCTGTTTGATAAGATAATTAAAGGAACTGTTGGATGTTGTTGACTCAAATGTAATGACAGACAGAGAAGAAAACTTAGTTAGTTTTAGTTTTGTACCAGTGTAGGAAGAGAAACTGTCTAAGGAGTATTTGTACAAGAGTAATTATTGAAAATTTCAATTGGACATATTTAACATGTCCGATGTGTATGGACCTGAGAACACCAAACCGTGAGTCCATCAAAGTACATTAGGGTCACTTTCATTTCTCACTCGAGTTAAGGACCATCATGTTATACTGATCACGTCGTTGTGTCATCTTGGAATTAAAATTTACAGCAACGCGCACTTCCTTTTCTGGCCTAATAAAGACGGCCATCAATATATAGGCTTGTTCTCTGTGGGTTTTAAAATTTGCCGCAGCACAGTTACTCGACAATTGCCTCAATTACGCGTGAGTCGATTGGTCTGAGGGGCAAAAACCTTGAGTGTGCCTGGGAGATGTGAGTGCTGGTGCAAGAGGTGTAGTGGCTATTTGGAGAAGTGGGAGTTTCTAAGAGTGTCCGACAGCACAAGTATTTTCAGAAGTATCCACTCTGGGGAGCATTTTCGGAAAATCAACAGCAATGTGCGGATAAAACGCACGCCGTGTGTGGATGCGGCCTGAGGCTGGAGTGTATATTGCTAACTACAGCTGGATCCAAAAAAGCAATATCTACTGTTGTTATTGGTTCTTGTCCTCATTACTCATGCTCATGTTTTGTGCTGAAGAGAAACCAAATGTCTTTCCCAAAAGTGATGGAACAATAGACTAACGCTGTGATGATCCTAGTCTGTGTGGTGTGTATTCTGTGGAGCTCACAGTTCTATGGAAAGACCCAGGAGACGTGACATTTGGAAAAATACAAAAGTCCAGTGAGCTGGCGGTTGAGGCAAAAAGCAGAGATAATTGTGTGGAGGAGTTTGAACCATCAAAAGTTATCTTTGAATTGGATTTTTAAGATCCTTCCTCAAAGATAGAAAAGCGGGACTCTTTCTTTGGCTTCGAGTATCCAGCAGTATTTCTGTAGTGTTTACAACAGTTTTATATTGACGGGCTGAATTTATGATTCATATATCCAAGTACAACTTGACAAATGTTGCACAACTACAAGCTTGTCTGCTTGAACCTGACTATGTTCGTGGCAAACCTCACTATAAAAAGATGCATACAAATCAAATTTTTAAAGGGCAAAATAAAAAAAGATTTGAATACAAATCACAGGACAGCGACAGTGACAGTGCAGAATAATAATCTCTAATTTCACTTAATAAAGATAGAGCAGTAAACTAAAATGTTTTAATCCAACATTAAAAGGAGTGATGCCTTTTTTTTAGGTTCATATTTGTGCCTTGGTTTTCTACGAGAACATGTTTACTCAGCTTACTGCTTTTTTCCTTTCTGCTGGCTGACTGAATTCACTTATCTCTGTCTGAAATCCTCATTTTTTGCACAGGCCTCTTGAAGCCCCCCCTCTGTGTTACGTTGTGGCCGATCTGAGGGGCTTTGGTGGTTCAGAACTGAGCAGAAGATAGGAATTTCATGTTGGCCCTAAATTACTGCTTAATTAACCCTCAGAGATAAAAACGATTCTTTGACAAACATAAGCCAGGCATCAATAGGAAACTTGAGTGATCTCACCTGTTTTCGTGGGTGAATCAGTCTTTAGAGCCCCCTTAAGGAGACATATTCTGCCCTTTTACCACAAGTTGATATGGGTCTTTGTGGTCTGAATGAAATGTCTAAAACATACCACAAGGATCATTGATCATTATCGCCCTTTTCAGCATAAAACAGCTCTGCTCCCACCCAGAGTTATTATGAAATGTGAAAAACAAATGATTACATATAAATAAATATATCTTTTTCGGCTCATCTGTGATCTAAATGTTATTATTGTATGATTCCAATCATTCCATTGATTAAAAAAAGACAATATCGCTCAATTTGTGTATTTTCTTGTTCAGATACGGAGGAAAGCCGCCGTTGGTATCGGTGTTGCGTGTCCTCGCCCCAAGGCGATGGAAGGGAGACTCCCACTTACATCTCCTGACGTCGGCAAACCCAGAACCTGCCAAACGAGTCGCCTTTATTAGTATTGGTATTAATTCATAGTATCATCATTTGGGGGTTGGTATACATGCCAGAGAGCCACATTAACATGTTGAAAACCAAACCAAATCAAAGTGGAATTTTCATAATACATCCCATTGAAGGTGCTCTGGCTGTGTATTTTGGTGCGCGTCAAAACAGCCGCCCCTGGTGTAATTTATGAAATATTGTAATGGAACTGTAAATCCAAGAAAGTAATGTTTTGAAAAAGCAGTCACCTGAGAAACGATAAAATCCTTGAAGTTTAGAGTGTGCAGCTAGTTGTGTGTGGAGTCCATCACATGCTGAGTCAGTCAGTAGTTCTCCTGAATTATTGTTAAGTTTGTGAGTTAAGTTTATTATAAATAGTCTTAGACAATATGAATTCCAATATAAATAATTTGGGGACAGGCCTGTGGACGGGTTAGGGCGAGGGTGACGATGATCGATTTATAATTATTATATATGAGTTATAAAAGGGTTAGGGTTGGTCAGTCATGCTACCTTTAAACAGGAGTAGATTTCCAGAAGTCCTCACAGAGCATTGGATTCATTTTTAGTTATTTACTTAACAGTTCATTCCTGCAACATCTGGGCAGCAATATGCTGTAATTGGGCAGCCAAACCCTGGTCCAAACAAATGCAGCCAGATTGATTCGCTTGCTGATAAGTAGCTAAATTCAATATTCATGAATGCAGCAAATTCTTTAGGTAAAAATACAGAAAATGGAGAAATGCCTACCTGAGCAGAGAAGGATGTTGCTTATGTGAGCGTACCCACAGGCTGGCTCACAGCAAGCCAGACGTTCATCCCTTTGTGCGAGTACGGTGAGGTGTAGCACCCGGGGAATCTCACTGGTTTCGTTTCGGTGGGTTTCGGGAAAGTTATGGTGTTATTTAGAGTCCATTCAGATCTTGTCGCTTTGGATTCTGATGAACCAGGGTCGTGGAGTTCACTTCTCAAGCACGGAAATCGAATCTTCTACAACAACGTATGACAGTCTGTGCAGTTCATCCACTCTAAAGAGCAGAGGACACAATTCTGTCACGACTCCACCAAGTTGGTGTTCGGGCAACGTCGTGGTTTGCAGAAGGCAGTTGATGATCACGACAAAGAATTGTCCTGTAATACTTTTGTTTTTTGCCAATGTTTTCTGAGTGTATGCTGATTATCCAGCAGTTGCCATTTCCAAAACATAGACAATGAGTGCACATACAAATATGCAGCATGGCACAAAGACACGCTCCACCCTGCCTGCTAGAGTCAAGCTAACAGTGGTGGGGCTCTACAGCCAGCAGGACTAAGAAAATACTGTGTGCTATTTATTCCCTTCTCAGGCAGAGACAACTCTACAAGTAGAGGCCATGAGTTCAGCTACATTGAATAAACATCCCTTGTTAATGAACTTAGTTGAAACTTCAGTTTTGGAATATTTTTCCCAGTGTTGGCAGGAGACGTCTAGAATCAAAGTTAAATTTTTACACCGTGATTACCTTGTATTCATTTGCAGGGAATACATTGATTTTCAATTCCCATTTTATGCTAAATGGAATATGAAAAGTCAATTTCCACTAAAATGTTAATAGGGTCGGAAGGTACACAGGTGCAATAATGTTTTTCTAGCATAACAAATCCGTGCCCTCCCACTCCGCGAGGGAAACAAAAGCAGTGGATAAATGTAAAATAAGTTTTCTGCACACACTCCTTTCCTTCATTCATTCCTTCAGACACTGCTGCATTATTAGTTCAACTGCTTCCCACATACAATTTGCTATTAATATAAAATGCACCCTTGGTTGCACTCAGTAATATGGTAATTTGCTTAACTTGCTTTAAGTCTTTCGATTTAGGAGGAAGGAAGAAGAAAGGATGTCTGTTTATCTGAAAACAACCTAAAAATTCACTTTCCTAAAATGGGATTATGTAAAGTACTTGTGCAATACTATATGAAGACAACGTTGGTGCACCGATGCTTTTGCACGGATTGAAGTGTTGTTGGAAATCTGACAATATGCTGCTGTATTTGTATTATAATCAAATCAACAGGGCCGGAGGTGGACGCAAATAATTCTCACCATTTAATCACAAACAAAACAGGAAATATACAGTTGTAAATATCCGTCTTTCTTTACTTCTCTTTCAAATGTCATTGCTTGGTATTATTTATATACATGGCATGTATATAGTAGCATATATATAGTTTCTGTTACTGTTTCTTTACATATATACTCCTTACTGCCAATGCCCCAACAAGTACTGTACAGGTTTGATATAAGTTCTGTCCACTTGTAGGACAATTGACATCAGCATTCTTGCTAAATAATAACTTGGCACCAAATATAATATAATAATATTTAAGAGTTTCATGACTGTGTGGCTGATGGCTACCCGGCTGTTGTCTCAAACTTATGGGCGAAATCTTTTGACCCAGACCCCCCCGTGAGATGTTAATCAGTCTCATATCTTTCATAAGCCGTGTCTATTTGTCTGTAATCGCCTTTTTTGGCCGGCAGCTCGTGAGCCTTGTGATGAGAGGGAGGGAGGCGTAAAAGAATCCATTCTCGCTTGCTTTGGCTGCAGACTCTAGATCATCAAGCTGGCCAGGTTACAGTGTAATTGTGCGCTCTCGGTCATTTGGACTTTTCATATTGATCAGGTTTCAATAAATTAATTTCTTTTTCTATTCTGTTAAAAGAAATGGAAAAGCCTGTCTGTAAACTTCTCGTAGTGCAGCGGCCCTTTGCCCAGGATTTAGTCCTGTAGTGAAGAGGCATGGTCCTCTCCTCATGTGTTATGGTTGCTTTTTAAGAAATTTACAGTGAAACAATGGATAACATCCTTTAATTGACATAGATATTGGTTATTGGTTCATTTAAACCAAGCCCTCTTAATATATGTACAGCAGTATGTTCGTATATATTTAAATATATTTTGTACTACAGAGATAATTCTAATTTCTTAATTAAGTCGACATCAAAGCTAAAGAGCTGAAAAATGAATTTGACTGAGGCATTATACTTTATAGCTTCTCACGAAAATGTAGTTATGTGTAGAACAGCGATGCATTTGAGAAGAAATCTAATTACAATTCCATAAGACTTATCCAAATATCCTTCTGCATAATGAGGTGAGATTAGATCAGGCACTAAACAAACATATCCACAGCTTCCCCAGGGCACTACACGATCTGCTCCGGAGCTGTGCAGCGATGACGAGGCGGTGGAAGACACAGAATAACACACAAACTAAAATACCGATGAATTGCAGGTCAACGACCTCTCAGCGCTTGTGAAGGGTGAAAACAGGGAGGGTGGGACACGAGAACGGGCAAGGCCGTTGTGCTGTAGACCGTAATCTGTGCTTACCAGTGCAGCTCTCTGTGGAGAGGAGCAAATAAATCTACCAAGCAGCAGCAGATTCATAAAATCCCTCAGGTGGCTCTGTTCATTTATCTGCATTTGCCAGAGCTTCCAGCTGCCAAAAGCAGGTGGCACGCTTTGGCTTGGAAATTGGCGGTTTTTAAGATGTAGAGCTCTTTAAAGGGCTGCAGCAACAGACAAGGACTGTCTGGTGGGGGTGTAAAGGGTGACGGTGGGGTATAGGTGACACGTGGTAAGGTGAAGGGTATCAGGTGAGCGGGAGTTCCATATTGTAGCCTTGAATAGATGTCAAAATTGTCTCATTGGAAAGATGAATTGAAATTAAAATGCCCTCATTTCTAATTTCCTCCCACAAATTCAATTTCTAGATTGGTTTGAGGTGGGGGTGGATGGAGGAGGGGGGGGGCGAAGAAACCAGATAAGAAATTATAGATGGAAATAATCTGGGGATCTCTTTCCTCTCCTTCCCTCCCTGGCCGGCTGCAAAAATGATATGTTGAAGGTGGAAATTAAAAGTCACCCCGGTGCACCTCATCGCTGCCAACACTTGTTGGGGACCAAAGTGCTTCTTGGGATTGCACTGGGGGCCCCGAACAGCTGCCGGCCTGTGCACACTGGCTGCTTGATTTATATTAATGCACCGCTAACCTGAGATGGCATCCACAATTTACACTGTTCCTTCCCACACACCACCACATCATTAGAATGCTGCGTAGACAGTGTGAAGTAACAAATGCATTAAGGACGCTTCACTGTAATAATCCACTAAACGTGATAGTCCACTTTTGGGGCAATGTTTTTATTTTTTCTCTACTTTTAAGACTAATAGTCTTCTGCTAGGTTACTATTAATTATGAAATGCAATTCAAAACAATTGATTAGAACATGACTTTACATGCAAATAGTTTGACATTACAAATTTCAAAGATCCATTTTCCTTGCAATCTCTTAAACTGGGCTTTAGTCCATGATTTATGAGACAATGAGACAATATTTAAAAATGTTACTGGTTTTTAATTGCTCTTTTTATTTTTACACGTTTACCTCCTAACTACCTAATATTTTAAGTGGGCATTTAAGACATGCATAGAATTATTATTATTATGAAGTACTGGATGAATTTAATAGCATCAGATACAGAGCAGATTCTTTTTAGAACACGTGGGAACACCAAACAAGTCCAACGTCAAAATGTTCTGTAACTTCCAGATCACGTTTGATATAATCACTTAGACTGTAGTCAACAGTCTGCAGAGACACAGGGAAATGTGTAACCCATAAACATCCTCATGTTCATATTCTCCCTCAGTATTTTTGCATTTAATAGCATCTCCAAGTTCAACCGTGGCATTAGTTTGCTTTCCGTTGCTTTGAAATAGAATGCGTTATGTATTCAGCATAAGCAAACATTGATACGAGTTTTCAAACAGCTTTGCTAAACATTTCCCCCCCACTAAAGAGTCTAAAGATTGGCATGAATAACTGTGATGGTTTTCTCTCACTAGCTTCAGGAAAATGATGGAATACACAAGGAGAAACATCAATCAAAGCCATTCATGATTTTCAACATTGAGTATGAAATCAAGAAGAACATTTATTTTATTCCAAATCTGAATGTACTCAATGGTCTATTTATTGAGGCGTGAAAATAAGCCTTCTTTGGAATTCTCTGTGAAGTGAAGTAGAGTATCACCATCTGCCTAAAGTGTCCCTGGATATCAGCGGTGCTTGATGGTCTCTCCCAACATTGAAGGCATTATGCGGGAAACCACTGTGATTACACATCGTTAGAGGCCGTGCAAATGCTGCTGACTGTATTTTTTAAGAGCAGGTCAGGGGGAAGTAACAAGGAAAAAAGTGCAGGAGTGGCAGATTTCTTCCCATGCATGTGGTCAAGTCTTGCAGCATCACATCATGCCCACTTTGACACTGCTGCATTTTTTTTTTTTTACAGAAAAATGCCTTCAAAGCAGTTTTATCTCTTTAGAGGAAAGAAGATCTAATGGCTAGAGAACGTTTTTTCTTAAATGTTACTCATATATTTAGCATCTGCTATTACACAATAAAGGTAGATCATAACTGCATTGTGTGTGTGTGTGTTCTTTTATAAAATTCTTCTTTTGGTTCTCAATGATTAGCTAACATTGCAGTAGCTTGGCTTCAACTCAGAAACAACTCTTTTTTTATTTGGGCTCTTACGAAAAGCAGCGTGAGCCGCTGCTCTGATTGGCTGGCGCTGCATGGGGTCACTGCCAGTCCTCACCCCCAATTAGTTGTTTATTTCACATGCAGACCAGAGCGCCATTGCAAATGACAGAGTATGAAAGGCACACTCACATTTCTAGGGTCCCAGAGCTGGAGGGGTACCATCGTATGTAAAGTGGATTATTTGTTCCAATTCAGAAGGTATGGCCCAGTGAAAAAAACAACAAAACGTGGTGTATGTCCAGTCTCCATTATTTAGCCTTAAAGGAATGAAGAAGTTACTCAGCTTTCTTGGCGAGAGTGAGATGGGAAGCGTGATGCCGCTCGCAAAGTGCACAACAACTGCACAACTCTGATCATTACCGGTTGGGGAAATTCATTGGTGGTTGATTCGTGTTGGCATTCAGCCTCAAAGGGTTGGATCCACATCCTCAGATCTACACATCTGCTTTGGAAATATTTTCCATATTTTTGCAAAATGTACTTGACTGAAAGGGATAGTTTAAAGGAATAGTAGAATTAGTGCGTTATTTGTTGTCGTCTTGCAGAGAGAACTAACAATATGGACACAATGGATACAAATCTGCAACATTAAGTACTTATTTTTCGGCATCCCTTTTCTTTTTCCCTGCTCATTTTTTTTCATCGCTTTTATCTTGCTGTGAGACCGGAGAGGAACTGAAACAGTCACCTTTACTCTCATCAAAGCTACAAGTATCCATTGAAAGAAGCAGGTACGGTTTGAAGTTTGTGTTGATTCAAATTCAAAGTCACACATGAACACAAACTAACCTACCAATAGAAGCAGCCGAAGACCAGCAACATGTGCTGCGTGATGTTTTGTTCAACAGCGTCTGGTAGCTTTGAAAACAACATGGCTGGCTGTAACTCTCTGTGTAAGCGTTGTAATAATTCTGTTTTTGTCATGCATGATCCGCACCAGGTGTCGGGCTGCTGTTTGAACGAGAGAGGGCCTGTACCACTTTGCCTACTTGTCTTTGTGTAGAACTGCTAAGCCGACAACCTTGAGTGCAGACTTTTTTCTTTTGGACACCACCACACTATGAACTAACAAAGATCCAACGGCCAGTCATTCTAGTTGCAATCAGATTCAAACGGAGAAGCACACGTAACAGCTAACGAGAGCGGAGAGCCACTACTTACCTCAATCTGCTGTGTTCAACTCGACGAAATGTTCATTTAAATTAATTAATTTCATATAACTGTCAGCCTTATAAACTGCATGCTGCTTCAAGTTTGTGGTTTTGCATAATGTACAAACCACACTCAGCTCCTTTTTGTAACCATGGCTACATCCAGATCTTTCCTTTTCACTTTTTTTCTGCTTCACTGAATAACTGTGCACATACAGAGTGAGTGAGACTGGTCAGCTGTCTTTTTATCCAGCGTATAATGCCAGTTCTTTGTCAAGAAATGTCACATGTTGTCGTCATCAACTTGAAACAAGCTTCATGAGGTCTCATGCAATTGCAATTGTATGGTCTTTTAAAGAAGTGTTTTAGGGTGACCCGTTCTTTTCCAGTTATTTTCATGCTGCCTCTTTTTGCTATTAATGTATCTGATCGAGACGTTCTGCCAGACCAAGAGAGGACATTAATGTCAATAAACAAAAAAAAATGGGTTGGAAATTACAAATTATCTAGAAATCAAGCCATGTCTATGTTAATGACTGTGGCTGCTGAAGAGAGGAATTAATTTACGTCTATTGTAAAGACCTTCGGTCCATGACATTTTGTGCTACTGGTTGTTTGCTGCTCCCTGAGTTTTAGTTAGAATAGTATTTTTTTAACTGTATTTCCTATTTAAATGATGTCCTTCCTAATGTTCATTTTGACTGTCTAGCCAGTGGCCTTATGTGTCTGTCCCTCTGTCTGTCCCTCTGAGTCCCTCTGTACGTTTCGCCAGCCGGTTAACGTCTGGAGGGAATTTTTGTAAAATTGACGAAAACGTCAATCTGATAACAAGGACGAGCTGATTAGACTTGGTCAAAAGTTAAAGCTCAAGGTCACTTTGTGGGGCGCTCTAGGGACGCCTAGAGCTTATTTCTTTAAATAACGCACAAATGTCTACTTGCCTTCAAGTTTAAGCTGATTAGAATTTGGTGGTCAAAGATCACTGTGACCGCATGATACACGGAAGTTGTTGGCAATAACTCAAGAATTAAAATGCTAATCGTGTCAATTTCTCAACAATGTGATTGGTTGGATGTAATTATGATGTGATGATATTTTGGACGGAGACGGATGTGAACTGCAAGGTGGCTGGCGGAGACATACAATCGCAAGACGGTAATTCTAGTTCACAATTCATTTAAAGATTTTTATTTTATTTTTTCATTATTCTTCTGCACAGTACGAATAGTAGGAAACAATTGAAGGGTCTTGGTCGAAAACCACTTTGTCCATTTTCCCCGGTTCCCTGTAAAGCCACAGAAGTAGAGACATGGCCGCATGCAACGTGTCAGAGTTTCCACCAGAAACCGATTAAGCATAATGACCGCCTGAAATGTCCAATTATTTTTTGTGTCCAATATCTTGAAGTGAGTTATTTATGAAAATGTGCTCTGACCTGAAGATTATTGCATGGAATTCTGTGAGAAAATAGAATTGCAGCCCCGAAACTCCTGTTGAGCACTCAATCCGCTACAAGTCTCTTAGGATACGAGTGATTGCAGTTTTTATACTGCACGTTTTCCTGTTTGACGGGGCTACTTTTCCATGTATATGATAGTTTTAGCTGAGTTGTCTGAGTTTTATATTCAAAAAAAAATGTTTTCCCCAAAAACAGTACAATTCCTCTCAAATAGATATACAGAGAATGTTTGTCGGCCACAAAATATTTTTCCACGCCTAGTAATTTTCCAATTAATTCTCCTCCTGCACGCACAAATGTTCCAATCCGTCATCATCAATCATAATGAGTTTTATAGTGTCTCCCATTGACCCCGTCATCTGGTCTACCTGCTGCTGCCTTTTCATATTCTTTTCATCTCATTAATTTAACAAATTTCGATTGTGTACATTTTTGACAGTTTTCATTTTCTGTCTGAAATTTTAAATGTTTTTTATCACTGTGGAATTAAGGACTGCCAACTCATCCATATACCTATTGCTCGGTAAATAATGCAAGGTTAATAACCCTCACTCAGACATCTCCCTCATTCGCTCGCTCACAGATGCAGCCCCACACGTTCACACGCATCAGAATAGACGAGGGTATTTAAAGAGGAATTAAGAAAAGAATAATGGAATTGAAAGGAAAGTGACATTAAATGGCGCTCACAAAGCAAACAAGTCAAAGGCACCAAGGTTTTGAACTATGCAAAGAGGGATTAATCACCTCAGTATGAGCAATACAATATGCCAGCAATCAATCAAGCCATGAAATTACCAACTGTGACAGCAATCTATTCTCCTGGTTAGCCTCCTTTGTATATATTAATTCTTGCGGTCAAACCACCTCCTCTTTAATCTCCTCCACCACAGGAATCCATTTGAGCATTAAAATGGCCTTTGGCAGATATCCTTTTACTGAAATGTCTTTTGAATACCCTCTGTTTATGACTTAACTTTAACGGATACATTGGCCGTCATTGCTGGATGCCCTGCAGAATATACTGTAAATTGTGCAACACATTCTGCAAACAAAATGCCAAGACAAATAGTTGGTTGTTACCTTTCAAAACATCTCTGTTAAAAGCTTTGGTTCAATAAAAGCTGCAACTATTGGGTGAATGAAATGTCAAAGGGAGAGAATGCCCACCATCAATTTACAGGCAGGCACCTGAGAGTGATTTAAGATTCTTACATAGAAATATTTCTGTGTTCAAAGAAAAAGTAAATATACATTGTTAACATTTGTTGTATTCTCCATTGAAAAGGCGAACCGATCTTTTAGTTTGCTTTTGGTAAAACTATTCTGTAGCTTTAACAACATTCAACATACTATAAATATACAGTAAAAAGTGTTCAATTAAAGGCATATTTCTTTTTTTTCATTTTGTCATATAAAGATATGTAATGATGACCGCTTGGTAAAAAGTCGTTATTGTCCAATCTCCCTTCAATCGTGTGATGGGGCGATGGGTGACTGATTGGAGAAAACTTGAAACTAGTGATTGACACCAGAAACTCATGTCCACGGTGTGTGTTGATGAAATAAATCAAGAAGAAGTAAACTTATTTTCTCATTGCCTTCCATGCAATCAGACTTCTTTTTGCAGAAATTGTCCCCTACAAATGAGTCCACTATTACTGGAAAGGAAATTACTACTCAGTCTTTCGTATTTGCACCCTAGTGTTTTCATTTTCAACAGTCTCCACCAGCATAGGGGGAAACAGAAGCACGTTGACCAATCACAGCCCCCACAGCCTCCTCGGATACTTTCTTTGAGGAGGGGTTAGGGTTAGGTGATGACGAGCCTGAGCAACAGACGCACAGACGAGAGTCTGGTTTACATTGACGTGACATGGCTTTTTCAAAGCTTATGTTACGGAGACCATTGACTTTCATGTTTTTTTCAGTACCTATTTGACACAATCTGAGGATTGATATTAACAATATACAGTACATAAATAAACTGTTGAAGTTTACATAATGTATGACTTTATTTCCCTGTATATCTAGGATGGGAAAAAATGATCAAATAGCAAACTTCTGATGGACGCAAATAGCACATTTCTCTTATTCATAAGTAAACAAGTCGAATCCATTGATTTTCAAAGCAAGCAGCTTGATTATGTCTTCACTTTTTAAGCATGGCTGATTTTTAAATGAGGTGAGGGGATTTGAAATACAACAGGGAGTCTTAGGCTTGTCAAGGTTGCTTGCATGTACACATATATTTGCAGGCTGCGCTTAATGTGGCAAAGGCCTTTTGATGCACATTTTGATTTACATAACTTCGGAGGAGGGATGCGGTAAAGGATTCCCTCTGCACCAAAGGACATGGTAGTTTGGTGTATTAATGACGGCCTCTTCTCCCCAGCAAGAATCAAACAGAAATTTCTAGCAAGACACACAGAGAGTGAAGCCGGGCGGGGAGATCTGAAAGATTCCTGCATTACACACAATCTGCCGTATTCTATTACTGAATGTGGACGTGTAATACCCCGACCTTCTTTCCCATCGGCCACGCTCTCCTGTACCCCCTCGCACACATTCAAAAAAAGTCCACGCCTGTGGACGGACACACACATCACAGCTTGTTATTATCTATCGAACATTTCTGCAGTATTTGAGAAACTGCTCTTGAGAAAGCCCGGACATACACTGCGTCTTTCAGGGTTGGACTGCGGCGTTTTCGGTCATCATATGGCTGCGTATGCTGACGCCAGCCTCGGAACCACTCAGAGGATCAATAAGGGATGTTTGCGTTGCCCCTCTCCCAGGCTTTAGCCGCACAAAGCCCCATCATTTACCCAGACTGCATTAGCAGCCAGATAACAGGGCTATGTCTTTTCTTGCTTATCCATTTAAACACAGGGGGGATGTATTTATATTGCCTCCATTAATATCAAACATAACTAATGAGGTGTGATTATCCCGTGTGCTTATTGTGATAATGATGCAGATCACACAATAATAGAGAGCCAGCTCTCTGAGCGAGGGGGGGCTTGGCCTGCTGCTCGGCTACAGTGGCATTGGAGCTTGAATCTATTCAATACCTGTGAGTATTTGTTACTACCATGAAGCGGTAAATCAACTGTGGCACGGAGGGAAATCTAACAACCAAATAGCTCCCGCTGGAGAAAGTGCAGCACAGACTCTGCGATGCTTTATGATAATGATGCGGCTTGTCTATGCACGTAAACATGACACAATGCGCTGCTATCAGACTTAAGGATCATGCAGTACAAATGCAGCATGTAGCATGTGAGTGTAAATAATGTCTGATCATTAAGACGACACCTCTTCACATGCAAGTGTTGAGAATCAATTATTTTTCTTTTTCCCTTTTCTGTCCTTTTCTCTGTTTCTATCTGTCTCACTTTGGGGGTAGATTGCGACTCTTTTCGTCATAACCACAGCCCACATTTAATGTGAATAGGATTTTTCTGGACTGGCTTCATTATCGCTGAACCGGAGAGAATATCTGGCCAGATTGATGGTGAAGACATGTTCAGATGTTTTATTGAATTAATTTGTCCAACACATTCTTTTAGAAATACGTAAAAGTCCTTTATCCTTCTAATTAAGTTTTTAATTGTAAAATGAACAGAAATAGAATGTTTGTAATTTTTTTGTTGGGGGAAATATTGGACGATTTCACGGCTTTGTGTCTACAATGAAACCATCTCAGAAATTGATCTAGGAAATCCTCCCTTTAGTGAATTATTCATCGACGTCTGAAACTTGCTGGGGGTTTGTTTCACTGTACCCATCTGCAGCCATGGCCATTTTCTGCCATTTTCTGTTCCTCTCGGCCACAGTCAAGTGGTTTGATGCTTTTTGGCCTGCCATTCCTGTTTGCGACTGATGAGGCCTTGGCAGCGGTCACAGCTCTGTACCCACACAGACTCTCTGCACTCCACTGGCAAAGTCAAGTATTTCGATTTTCGGTTCGCCTCCCTCTTTCGGTTTCTGCGGGAAGCCCAAATTGATGGTGCGTCTTTTTTTTATGCTCCCCGCCCCTCCACCCGCTGAACAGTCGCTAATGGTGAGATGCTGTCGTGATTATTTTATTTGATTAAGCATTAACAATGTTTTCCATTGTTTTTCGCCGTGATAGTGTGAGACAGACTAAGTGCTGTGCAGTCACACTGGGTTGCCTCACATTTATCATCATTGTTATTGTGACCTTAATAATATCTCTTTGATTGTGTGGTGAGTAATGCGCGTGGTGATTAATAGTGTGTGATTATATGTTCACTCAGTTTTCGTCACGGCCCTGAAGAGACGTGTTGAGATCGGGGGTTGACTCATTCTAGATATTTAAACACGTTCTATTCCAAATGCAGTTAGGGGAGGCCTCTCGTGGCATCGCTGTGTTCGACAGATCTTTTGTAATCCTTAAAAACTATCGCGTCTGCAAGGTACTGAAGCGCCTTTAAGTCCATGAATAGATTACTGTAGATGGACACCGACAGTTTGGATGGAAGCAGAGGCTGAGCACTTTAGAGCTCTCATAGGAAGTGATTTTAAACCTGGTTTCTTACTGGGCAAAGCTGCTGTAGTGCCCCTTGATCCTCTCCTTCCCATAGAATGATGGTCCTTTAGTCTTTTCATCAATACCCCCCCCCCCCCCCCCTCCACATACACACAAAGACATTATATTGGCTTTGCATTATTTCTCTAACACGTTTCTGTGGTGATGTCTGTTATGACCATTTCTCTTGCAGCAAGATTTCTCTTTGCATGTCAAATAAACACTGGGGGCTTTATTTTGAAAGGATGTGAATTAGGACCCTACGTCCATTTGACAGTGTTTCAAAAAAGATCAACCACTTTGTCTCCCTATCTTATAGATAGAACTCTGTGGTGCTTTTCAGGGGCTTCTGTTCTCAGGACGCCATTTCATTGACTCGTTTTCTCTCTGTGTACTTCCCTCAGCTAAACGGTATTGTGGCATGAGCAATTGCTCACGAGGAGGCTTACCGAACGGGAGGCACAGAACGCATGCTGGAAAAAGAAATCGTTCTATTAATTAATGGCATAATTAAGATTTTGTCATTGACATGCCACCAGCTGACGGGGATGGATGGGGTACTTGGTCCTGCACCAGGCAGTCGCACATTCGATAATGAATGGCAGTTATTACCAGCACATTTGGTAGTGATGGGGCCACCTGCAAAGGCTTGGCTTCCCTTACTCTCTCTCCTCCCCGAGCCCTTTATCGGTTCTGAACACTTTGGTTTAACATTTGTTATCCGTCATTTAGCATCCCAGAATCTAACAGAGTCTGCTGTCCTGTTGTGTTCACACAGATTTACTGGATCCTGTTGCTCTAACTGCTTGAAAATAACGTCAGGCAATTTAACCAGAGAAAATGCCCTTTCCCCCCAGATTACATTCGTTGCCAATTATATGTCACCTTTGTGCATCTTTTACTGAATTCAAGATGGGAAAAAGGTTCCTGTTGTGTTAATGAGCGTCCCATCTGGCAAGTCGTTGTTTCTGATTACAACATTCTATCCAACAGTTTATCACTAAAATGTCCCTCTCCAAAATGCACTTTTACTTTAGCTTAAACATTCACAGAAGCTGTACCTCCACTGTTGAATTAACATTAAACATTCACCATTATGGCTTGGCTATTTTTTTAATACATTGTTTTTCATCTAGGCTATGATTGCCCATGCAACACAGACTTCATAGAGTTCCCATGGCTACCAAAAGGAACATTACTGCAAGGCACAGCGTTTTGGGCTGTCAGTCTGCAGCCCCAAAGACCAGGACAAGTTTTACCCTCTTTGAAAGTGTACACAAATTGCTTGCTTCACTACACTCTGGTAACTCAAAGGGACACTCAGCGCCAAAGTGCATTAAGAATATGCCTTAGATTAAATGACATTTAAAGTCATGAAAAACTTGTGCTTTTTACATGCAGCTGTTTTTCCTTATAAGCCAACTGAAAGCTTCTAATCAACATCAATGGTTCAATCTTTAATTATTAAAACCAAAAGGATGGCATGTAATATTAAAACATCTTCAGGCACTCCACAGTTGTGGGAAGGAGGTTCATAGTGGTGGAGGGAATCTCTGAAATAAGGTGTTATTTTCATTTCCTATCTGCGGTGAGATTGGACAGGTTTAGATCTATACATTTTGGGCTCAGTGTCAAAAATGGCTGTTGGTGTGATTTATGAGAAGGCAAATTCTCTTGTTTCAATAATGCTGTTCGAAGGAACAAAATGTCTCAATACCCACTATCCGAAAAAGGCTTTTTTTAGTCTATACAGGTGTAAAGAATTTTTTTGTAACATGTGGTGAAGTCAGCTCATCCAGATGCCACCAAGCCCTCAGCATTTTGCTGCAATAACCTTTAAAGATTAAACATTTATTTTAAAGGCCTTTCTTGAGCAATCCTGGCCTGCGAAAGTCTACTTTGTCCGGCCACAGTTCCGTAATGAACAGAGGATACTTTTAGACTTCTGGACTGCTGGGCTGGCTCCCTCGATGCAGCAGTGCACAGCAGCAGGCGCTTGTTTGGCTCAGAAAGTGAAAGGCTCTGGTTTTGTCAGCTTTTCAGCACCCGGCGCCCGCAATGTGCCGCTTCCCTGGGCTATGAACTTATTGCTCTCTGTGCCCTCTCTCCTCCCAGGGAGTTGCCGAGCCCCCCGGCGACTTTAATCCGGGGTGAACTGTCCTCCGTGTGCAGTCTGCAGTGATGTCTGCAACCAACCTCTGCTGTCTTAAAAAAAACAGAACCCGCCTTGTTCAACAAGGTTTTTTCCCCTGTGAGTGTAAATCTTTTGCCCCGTCCTCGCAATTCCCATTTAAGAAACCATTGAGTTTTGTTGTTTAGAAGAGTAAGTGAATATAATAGTAGTAAAAGTAATGCATTTAAAATGTTACTGAAGTATTAGTGCAAGTATTGGCATCAAACTATATTCATCATTACAGTGCCAACATTACTATTGAATTATCTGAGAACATGTTGCTGCCTTCGGCATTCGTAAATGCTGAAGGCAATACAGCACATAATGTACAGTGACACACAGTAAACAGCGAGAGACAAGAGTCAAATACACACTTGTAGTGTAATAATTTAAGCTTCTGTTCCCTGGCCTTATTGAAGGTGCATCAGTTATACAAGTGAATAATTCCATCTCTGGGCCATCAGCAGCATAACAGTCATTCAGCTGATTGGATCAATTGCATGCATGGCACGGTGCTTCTATTTCCCCCGTTGGTCGGGCAGGCTTTTGAATCAGATACCGCCTGCTTGTCAACGTGTATCCACTTTTTTTATGATCATTCAGTCAAGGTTACCACCTGCTTTGGATCCCAGACAAGTTAACCGGTCATGTGACCTTTCCGTCCGTGTCATTCTCCTCAAGTACCCAATTCTCTCCGATGTAATATCCACTCACTGATACCAGCTGCACAAAAGAAATTTGGGGAAATCAATCTTCCTCATATGAATTTCCTTTATCAAGTTCACCTGTTTCCGGATGAAATATTATAGTGAAGTAATGAGACTTCTCATTCCCCGCTAAAGGGCTTAGCGCCCTCCCTTTTTCTGAAGGTTGAACAAATTTGCTCATTTGGTTGGTTACTTTGTTTAGCATTCACACGATGTGCCGAATTTGATTTCCTGGAGATTGGCAAATCTTCTGAACACTTTAACATGCATTAAATAGGGGGGGGGAAGAGGGAGGTTGTAAACATCAGGAATACAACACAGCATTATTGAATGTTGTATGCTGTGAGTGGCTTTATAAAGCGAGGTAGGACTGCAAAAAGTAGGTAGGTACCTTCTCGTCAAAAATGAGTCAAAGCTAGGGCAAAAGCTGTTCAAATTTCAATTACCCCGTAAGACGAGGAGAGGAAAGAAGGATGAAGAGGAATGAGGAAAAAAGAGGGTGGGGGGTTGTTGCTGAAATGAGAGAGAAGCTATATCAGTCTGATCAGTCAACCGTTCTCCTCCAATCTCCTGATGAAGCAGGTACTGCAGGAGGTGAAACGATGTGTATCAAAACCTCATGAAGATCGATGGCATCCTTCTCCTTTGAGAGAATGAGCGCTAGAAGTCAAAAAAGAGAGGAAGGCTATATCTAAATTGGTCAACACAAGAGGGACTGCAGCCCAGAGACGTAGGAGATTGCGGGCCTATTAAAAAGGCCTGTTAACACATGTCATGAGATGTGGTAAATAAGTCCCGGGGAAATGATAGAGGGCTGTATTTGGAATTCAGAGGGATCTTGAGCCCGGTGTTTTTATGTACACAGCGCAAACAGCGCAAACAGCCAAACAGCGGAGCGGCAGGTGACATCAGCTCCGAGAGCTTAACAGGCCTACAGACGTAGAGGTCATGTCTTGGTTTCACAAACACCGTGGGCATTTACACAGCCACGATTTCCATTTCCATCCCTCCCCCTTGGATTCTTCCATTAGATTCACAATGGCGTAATTATAGGAGGAAGGTTCATACAACTGTGAATGCAAGCGCAGGTCTCCACCAGACACGTTAAGGACATCTATAGTAAATCAGATATCGGTCTTTTAAAGGCAGCAGAGGATTACTTACATTACAAAATGCTATAATAAAAAAACACAGAACAATAACATGCAAATGTTGTCCCTAGAAATGTTTTTCAGTAAATGCTAATTATTTATTTTTAGTGAACAGCGACTCGTATCCCACAATATTGTAATCTTAAGAACAAAGACAACGTTTTCATTCGAGCAGGTTAGACTATTTGTTTTTCACATGTGTTATTCTACTTATAACAGACTTGTGTCATGTCTATCATTGCCTTTATATCATTTACATTGTATATGAAGACATAGGTATTATCTATTTTCCTTTAGGAGCTAAAGAATCCTTAATAAATCCACAGGGAAACATTTACACACACAAGTGCTGTTTTGTCCCTTTAAAACAGGCCAATGCACATCAGAATGACACCATGTGGTTCAGCTGACACACAAACCAAAACGCAAAAATGAAACATTAGAAAGCTTCACCTTTTTGTAAGATGTTATTTAAGCCTTTTTTAATGGAACATTTGAATGGGAAAGAGGTAATGTTAATATTATTAGACACTATATTAACACCATGTCAAATGTCTGTTGGGAAAAAAAGTCCAGTGTTAATATTCATTCTCATTATCAATTTTACATCAAATATATCGAACGTTGTGTGAATTAGATCATATGGCACAAAGAAGGCTGTAAAAATCTATAGACAACAACGCTTCCTTTGAACTTGGTCTAGGCTCATCTGGTTTGGTCGGAAATTACTGAGCGCTGGAAATATAAATACACAAAATACTGTGTGTAACATTATTATGTTCTGTGTGGTAAGAAGCTACCAATTCCAAGGTAACAAGTGCCGCTTCACCACAGGGGGAGGTTTCACATTGATTTGCACTAAACTTTCTTCGATTATGTTTTCCCATTACTACAATTGACTGTGGATCCTACAGTCGTAAACATCAGCAAATCCAACAGGGTTTGAGGATTTTCTCATTTTAATTGTGTAGAGCGAGGCGTTGGCTTCACACTTTCACGCTTGCCTTGACAATGTCACAGTGAGGGTTTGTTTCCCGTCTTATTTTGTAGCTATCCGCCCCTCTTCACTTCCCGGAGCTTTCTACGCCACTGCAGAAGTCTTTGTTGGATAGTTTTTGTTTAATCGGGATTATTTAAATAAAGTATTTTTGCTCGAGTATGCGCTCGAGTCCTACTTCAGCCACCTCGCCGTGACAGGATGAACTGACCAGAAGCGAGAGACACACATGGTTTAAATACACTGGCAAGGTGAAGGTGATTAGACACAGGAGGAAACTATTAGGGACACGTCAGACAATCACCCACAGGAAAACAGGAAACGAACCCATAGACAAGCATCCCGTCTGGTTTTTGGGATGACCACATAACAACACACCTGATACGTTTTTAATCTTAATAATCGTAATGAGTAATAAGAGACAACTACCATCTGTCTATTGGATACAGAATTTATTATATCTACTTTAAGGTCTGTGCTGTGCACGGGTCATGTCTCTTAATTGAATCCCTGCTTCCTTGCCACCTAGAGAGCATGCGAGACGAGACAAATCAAGGAAATATGTTTTAAGAGAAATGAGACATCCTTCTCCCTGAAGCAACGTCTGTTTCTTGATTACAGGGATCAGCTGTTCACAGCTGGATCACTTGTCAATTGGCTTCAACAGCTGGAGAGACTTTTGACGGAGTTTGGGTCGGTACACATGATCACCATATGAATTCTAATAAAGACACAGCAATCATTACTGTCACAGTAGAGCACATTTCAGATCCTGACAGAAGGCGAGTCTTTCTAATGAAGAAGGTTGTTTTAATGTTGCTCAGTCCCGTCAGGTGACACTTGTGCATCCTCGCTCATGGCTCCTCACGGATCGTCGCTGACCAAATTGTTCAGATTCGTTGCAGTATGCCTGTGCTGACAGTTTGTACCACAGTTTTAAACTTTTAAATATTTCTCTGCTAAGTACTTTCCCGTGTGTGAAATGTGTGAAAGCCATTTTTCCAACCTGTGAAAATGTTTGTGAACTAATGCGTTTAAAGGGAGGGGAATCAGTTGTTAATTCTATCGTTAAAAAATACTAAAAACACTGCTGTCGTTTTGGCAGCATCCCCCACAGAATAGGGTTGGGAATGTGAATGTGTGTGTTTTAAGTATAAGGGACCTTTGTTGTCCGAGTGATGAGTGGACGGCCGCCAAAACGGCGCCTGCCCACTCTTCACACAGCCGGCCAAGTGATGTGCACACACCAGGTATTTCTGCTCATTTCTCTCAAGCTTCCATTTAACTGCTTTAACAGTTGCTGGCTTTTTTCTCTTCACGCTGAATCCCACGATCCAATAAACAGGATGGTGATTGTCTTTGCTCCAACTCTGGAGGCATGACTGAGTGCAGACAATGAAAGTGGAAACGGAGATGATGGTCAACCACAGCACGAGCTGCACATTAGAGGTTTAGAATGGTGAATCATCAGTTGCCCGGTCCAATCTTCGTTTGGTGTGTGTGTGCTTGTGTGTGTTTGTGTGTGTGCGTGTGTGTCCTTTCTCTGTGATTTGGAGTTAACAAGTGTACGACTGAGAGAACAAATCACAGAACAAATCACAGGCAAATTTGAGCGATTGTGTGGTTTAGTACCCTCCACCAAAATCTAAATCAAGGGGCAAAAATAATGGTTGTTTGTGCGGCTGCACATCTGAGAAATTCAGTTTGTATTTAAACGTCTAAAACCGTTCATTGTGTCATTGGAACAATCTAATCACGAGCATTGATTACTGTTCAGAGGGTGCCGCGTGAAGTGATGTGCTGTGATTTCTGTCTAAATGTCTATTCTTACCCAGTCTTACCCAGTATCTATCTATGAAGCGGGGGATTTCTCCATCTGTGTGTGTTTCCAGCTCCGCATGGCCACGTGCTCCAAATGGACTCGCTCTCCCGGAAGAATACCGGACAGCAGCACCGGGAGCGAAAGAATCGGCGTGTTCCCTGAGGGCAGGTGCTTTACTACCAGTCATGACTCGGAAGGAGCTGATATACAGATGAATAGATGAAAGCAACAAATATGTAATAATCATTTAACAGATGATACTTTAATACGTCATGGCCTCACATGCATTATGAAGTAATCGCTTGCCCTTGGCTAAGTGATTGGAGTCCAGTGGTGAACTGAGACAATAAGCACTCTGTTGGTGCGTTTCATTACGCCAGGCTCTCCTCGCTCCCCCACCCGCCGTCTGCTCCTCGTGTCTTTAGTTCCTCCCACGAAGAATGTGGGAAGCGACCGGAGACGAAGGAGCCCAAGCGGCCAGATGAGAAATCCATAGCTGCATAGTGCCGTTCTGAAGCGATGCCAGAATGTCACGAGGTGCCGTTCAGCTGTATCAACAGCCAAACCGTCTTGTACGAATATCCAGAGCACACCTCGGCACATCGATTTCAAAACATTGCCGATAGATGGATTAATAGGTAACAATACTACTGTATATAAAGTCAGAAAGCATGCATCCAAAATGTTGCATTATGTAAAAATATCACCAATTCATTAATTAAAGTACTAAAAGTGTCAAAATAGGGCTTTATATCCCAGAATGTATATGCCAATATTAGATTAATTTAGTAATATTTATAGAATATTTGTAGTATATTGGCCTTTAAACTGTTCTTAATGGGCAGAAAGATGTATAAATGCCTCAAAAGTGTACCTGCAGTGCTTGAGTAAACGTATTTAATTACTTTCCAACACTGCTATTATGTAAAGTGAATTATGTTTTGACTTAAAAAGACTCTTTCGGGGGGGGGGGGGGGCAGGTTTGCCTGGGCTGGTTGCCCAGGTGAGGTCTATGTATTGGAAACACTGATTTGGCAAACACAAGCTGTTTGGGCCGTTTCCAAGGCAACTCGCAAACTCGCTCTTCACGCCTTTCCTCTGCTGCTGCGAAAGCCTCGTCCAAAATGTTCTCCAAACACAACAGGAGCGAGTTGGGGGCTGCGGCGCTAGTCGTGTAGAACCACTGATTAAGCCTTTGTTGGTCTTTCAACACAAAATGCTAAACCTATAGAGCCACGTCTGAAGTTGTGTTGCTCTTCCCTTATTGATGTCACATTAACCACCAAAGTAGCATTCCATTTCCCAGTAAGATTTCTCTACAAGCAATCAACTTAGTTTCATAAAAGGGTGTTTATATACTACACACATTAATATCAGGCATGAATAAAAAGCTTCTTTATTAACAGAATTATCTAACAAATGTGCAAAGTTGCAAAATGTTCACACTGCACAGTACATTTCTCTTCTATAAGAGTTCAATGCAAGTCCGTTGTAATGAAATGCTCGCAGTAACAATATGCTTATTTTTCTGTCTCACCCATCCGTCCTTCTTCAGGGGTTGATGCAGTTGTTTCTGGTCATTTTTAATTTAATTTATCTTGCACACTTCACTTCAGCATGAATTGGAGTTGCTATGCTACATCCTAAAATGTATATTGTATATGAAAAAATGATTAAAATATGATTTTGTATGCTATAGGTCACATGATCAATGATCAATGGACGGTATACCATTCTGATTTTGGTAAAATCCTGTTTAATTCATATTTGGTGAATTAAACATGATGCCCTGGAGAATACATCTATTTGCAAGCATCCACTACCCTCAACTAAAACTAAACCACAATTCATGCCTTCATGGTTATTTTAAAACAACTCAAATCATTTGGTTCTTGGTATGTTTGTGATACAACACATCATTCCGCAATATTCCCGTCTGATCACAAATAAACTGAAATCATCACTGCAGCATCAACCTGCTGCAAGGAGATGAGAGGGGGGGGGGGGGGGGGGGGGGGGGGACTGAGAGATTGGGGTGGGGATGTTTCTCTGTTCAATTGTGCAGCAGTCCAGTCAGCCACAACACGGATCTGTGTGTGCAAACACTTCAGTAATAAGAAATCCTATAGCCAAGTATTCCTCTGCCTTTCCCAACAACAGTCTAATTTCATGGTGTGTCGTGTTTATTCTCTCAAGATGTTTGACCCCTTATGGAACGATTCAAATTTAATTTGTGGCAGAAAGATGCAGAACACCGTAGACACAGAGTCACAGAGTTAAGCCTCTGATACATAGGAAATTGCTGTGGGGGCCCAGTGGTGTGATTTGTTGGAAAAGTAGTTTATTTATAAAGGGATTTGTGCTGATCTGCCGTAAGCACAAATAATGGAGAGGGTATTATCCTATCAAAAACCACAGTACAATAATATGTTTTTAATTACAGTATGTGGTTCCCCAGTTGTACACTCTATTTAATGGGAATTCAAAAGATCAATTTGGGTTTTACAGCAGCGGGCCATGTGTCCTATATGATCATTTTCCCGCCTTGCATTTTCCACAATTATTCCTTAACTCCAGATTGAAATTACAACATTAAAAGTTCAAACAAAGCAGTGGGGAGCGTTGTCCAGTGTTTTCCAGATTGTGCGAGTGATGTCCAACACATGCTGTGCACAATAAAACAATCCATGAGGGTACAAAACATCTTTCTCTCACAATCACATATTTCATCTTTATCTGAGTAGCGCACGTCAACCCAAATCCTGCACGGTTCACACATCTGTGCAGTGTTTCGGGAGATGAGGGAGTCTTGGGGATGGTTGGCGATCAGGGTTATCTCTCTGACCTCTTTATGTTTCATACCAAGTGTCATTAACAAAGCCTTGTTAATTACATTGTGATTGGAAAGTGCAAAACACATAAAACCCAGAGGAAATGCTTCCAAGAGGCGGCACGACTTGATTACCTTTGCAAATTCTGGTGCTTCATTATGATGCAATCTTATAAAGAGAAACAGCATAACAGTGAAGTAAAATCAACACTTCACCCACGTCCATGAAAACGAACATTGTCAGCTTCACAAAGGGATTTTTTTTGTAATGGTCTGAGTTAACGAACCAATAAATATGTCTCTGACTATGACTCAGTGAAGTGTCGAGAAAAGCATCAATTTCATCCCTTTTTTTTGGCCAGATTCTATTTGAAATCAGTCCGTAACTATTTTGGTATTTGATTAATGTGGTGGACAAAAGGGGGATCATCATCTGTGGTTCCAGCTTCATATTCAGTATGTGCGAATCTGCTGCATTTCAATGTCAAACTATATTGAATATATGTTGTTTCTTTCCAATGTGCGATAAGTCTTAAAAAACACACTTGGGCGGAATTCAAGCATAATTAAAAAGATCTACTGAACTCCTATTCTGCATCATTCGGAGAAAGATGCCCTGTGCTGTCTTTACACTGTCACACGCTAATAGCAGGTTTTAAAGCTTATTCACTGTGAATAAAAGGTGCCTGGAACAAAATGCAACACGAGGCCCTCCTTGAGAATACCTTCAGATGTCATATCTGCCCCCTCGTCTCAAGTAGGGAATGGCTGAATATATTTTGGGTGAATGGAACTGACAAGAAATGGAAATTATATCCACCAATTACCCATTATTTCAGCCAAGGACATTGCTGCATTCATATCCCACATATCCTCAAGCTTGAAATGTAATACGGGGCTCAGAGCATCACAGTGTGTTATACTATAATCCAAAACTTCTATTCAAAATAAAGAAAGTTCCTGTCCCAGAGCTACTCCTGAATTGAGGCGGCGTGCATTATCAACAATAATTGACTATCAGACGAGTGACAATGCAAGACAGCGGAACAGGCTGCAGTTCTGTCGGAAACACTCAAGTCATTTTACTGTTTTTTGCGCATCATTTAGCCGTGACAAAGTTGGCAGCGGAGACACAAACAGGAAGTGAGCCGCAGCGATGCTGCAATGCTCCAATCCTAATCACAGTTGCTCAATTGACAAGTAGACAGGTCCCCATTTACCTGTTTACAATGCACTCTGTTTTAGTGGCTTCTGGCTGGCCCCTGCTATTGCTGCTGCATCCCTGTTTATTAGCCCACTCGGTAAAACGAAGGGAACAGAGTCAAAGGTTTCAGGGATGTAGTGGCAGTTGTTACTGAGGAGCAGCTTCCCCGCTAGAATTAGTAAAATATAAGGGACACGTGTTGGATAGTGCGCAGCTCTGTTGAAATAACCACTCTCCCTAACTTGCTGTGCTTGAGTCCTGACGCTCCGTGAAAAAAAAAGCAAACTGGGATGTCTACTGATTAAACCTACAGAACACAGTAATTACCCATACAGTTATGCAAAGCATCTTTAAAAGAGTGGGATGGAAACAAACGCCCTCTGAGACACATTTATCCACACTCAGTGCTGCACACCACAGCAGGAAAAGGGAAAAGGTGCACAACCAACAGCATCTCGCTTCGCTTCATCACTTTTAATTGACAGTGTTTTTCTGGTCTTCTATTTCATTATGCAGTTACTGTTATTGCATGTTTACATTGGATGCAACACTCGTACTTAACAAGGATTACTCCTCTTTATCGTGACTTCGGCGTCTTTATCTCTCTGAGCCAACGGAAATGGGAACGTATTGATTCCCTCTGCAACAAAGTGGTAGTAAGCTCGTGTATCGGGCATATACTGTACATATTGACTTACCTCAAGTTTTATTGATGTGTTTTTGATTGTGACACAACAGGGGAAAGCGTTCTGAGAACAAAACACACTTCACACAACCGACGGCGTCCAACATCCAAGTGGAAACTTATATTTTGGATACTTACAAACCAGGCAATAAGTTTCCTGATTCCTGATAAGTTATATCATGCACTATATATAACTATATAGAATGGTGGAGCCATCCAAGACCCCTCCACAAGGTAGCCTCTGCTACTGCTATTGATGGAGCGTAACCCCATCCAACAAGAGAAGCATTACTTTTTGTTGCCAGTTTTATGTTATTTTATGTATAATGTATTTTTGGCAATGACAAAAAAGAAATCCAGCAAAAGCCTATTCTATCTATGCAACGGCCAGCATGCACACGTTTTATATAGCTCAAAATTGTAATTCATAATCAGTGAAAATTTGGAGGATTCGGGGAACGATCAAAAAGCTTTTTACTTCTTTCATGCTTCAAAATGCATACAAGTGATGTTAATTTGTGAAGATGTCTTTCTAAATAAAACATGTAAGTGTCATCAACTTGTGTTTGCTATTGAGCTTATTTTCCGCAATAATCGAAAATAGAACGGGACAAATCACTCACTGATTACTTATATTGTTAGCTGTGGTATTTTATGTAGCACTTACCAAGACGAGCAGCAGTTGCAAAGTGCCTCAAAGGGAAAATATAAAAGGATAGAATACAATGCTAGAACCACAGACTTGTATGTGGTTCCGGCAAGTATGTTTGCATGTGTATGTATATATACAGTATATAGTTCATAATATGAATAAAAAACTAAGTCTTAGTTTTCTGGTAAACTCCGCTCCGCTGTTGCCGCTTGATTTTGGTCGTGATTCTATGTAGTTTATGGAAAAGAACTCCAGTTTAAAGAAAGACTCCTTCTTCCCGGCAAAAAAAACATCAGGCTGGCATCTAACTCAAGGAACAGGTCTTCTGATTCACCGCTTACGGGTGTATTTTTGGATTTCTGTGGTTCTACCAAAAGAACGCAATTCAGTAGTCAATCGTTGTGCTTACATTTGGCTTTGACTGGTATGTGTGTACCATAGATCGCTGTAAGCAATGTGATCCTCAATTAGCGGGGAGAGGAAACTCATTAGGAAACAATTACAGTCACACATTCCGGTGAATCCCCACGGAGTCTACCGAGCAGTCTTGCCGGCTATCCAAGGCTGCAGGGTAAAAACCTGGAAGCCAAGAAAGTGAAATGCATCCTATCTGCACCTGCAATTTCTCTTCCAGACGTCTCCACCAGCTGCAGCCCCTTAAAGGCCGGAGGTAGCAGTTAAATTTAAGTATTATGGATAAAATAGCAAATGGTTTTCAGTGAAAGGTACCCAGTTTAGCCTGTTGCCACCGCAACCCTGACAAGGGCGAGAGGCCCAAGATGGATGGATGGGTGAATGGATGAGTGGATGGATAGATAGAGGGTTGGGATATACAGTGCTCTTTGCTGGTAACAGAGAAGAGGAGAGCCATGCTCAGACCTAATGGGTTCAGCAGGATTGAAAATAGGGTTCATGTTAACCTCCAAATCGGGTTTTCTATTTCAGATGTTTAAGTCCTCAGCCAATGGATGCAAAAGGTGGATTATTGGATACAATGGGAAAAAAAGATCAACCTAAAATTCTGCCTGCCGAGCTACGCCAACACCCTACTTGGGATATTCAACAAATGACTTGATTTTAGGGTTGCATATAAAGCATACTTATGTCTCATGAGCTTTTCATGCAGATCTTCCTAATATGTATAGTTGAAAAGGGTGAATGTATATAAATATATATATGTACTGTATATATGTATATATACGGACACGGAGTTTGTGCATATTGTTATAGGAATCATGAATTAGCCTTTCTGTGTCCTTGAAGTGGTCGATCCTGGAGTTGTTTGCTGTTTTCACCCTGCAAACATGGTAATTGGCAATCCCTACATCAGACATCACACCACACAACATGAATGACAACAACACATGACACTATTTTCTCAGCTGAATCTGTGCTTTTGGAATTGTGACCATGGGTAGAGTGACATTTTCTATTCTGCAACTCATTTGCCAAACATAAATTGTATGTTGTCATCTGATAATACCTTATCGCTCTGGACAGTGATTTGAATGCTAAAAGCTTGTGTTGCCGCCTGTAAAATGATGTGTCATCTTGGCATTTTCCCCCCCAAAAAGGTAAATTA
Organism: Gasterosteus aculeatus; assembly: GCF_964276395.1. NCBI lineage: Eukaryota > Metazoa > Chordata > Actinopteri > Perciformes > Gasterosteidae > Gasterosteus > Gasterosteus aculeatus. The sequence goes on from NC_135700.1 coordinate 8,101,069, forward strand.
CTGCTTAGCATTAGAATACAGCAAGACTTAATATCCTAAAATATCAAATCTCTCATCAGACTCAAAGCTATTTAATGTAAATGCTACTACATACGGGATTAGGATTGTTAAACCTTGTTAGAATAATGAGTTAGTTAGTAGCATCACATTAAGTTGCAATTTTAGTTGCCGCCGCACATGTTGAGTAAGTAAGAGTATTTAAAGAGCATTATAGGGAATAACTTGCCAAAAGATGCCAAAGCAGTATTACGCCTTTAGAAGACTCATGCACATTAGTTTAAATGACCCCCTCCACAGCACAACAGAATTACTGTTTGTAATTGCAGGACACATCTATGATACCTCATTGCTGCAGACCAAATAATTAAAACTGACGTGTGGGTGTATTTCACATAACAGTGTAGCTGCACAAAGATTTCACAGGCAGAGTAATTCATTCTCCTCCATTTGGATGTTACCCAGACGGAACAAGGGGCTGGAGTTCTTTACTGAAGTGCACCTTTTCTGATAACAACCTTGTCAGCACTGGCTCCCTCACTATGTTACCTCAGAAAGCAGGCCATTTTAAAAAGGTAAATAGCATGAGAATGATATGAACTTGATTGCCTCTCAAAAAGACACCTAAGCATGCAACTCGCAGGTCCACGTGTCGGCTTGAGCGCTGACAGCGGCAACAGTACAAAAGTGCCAACGGAGTTTAGCTGAGGGTAAACTATGCGGTGCTATGCTTCTTACAACAGTGTTGTCAGTAGGACGTGGTTGCTGTAACCTCCCAACTAGAGCAGTTCAGTGGCGGCTTTGAGCTTACCAGTGGGGCACGCTCACGTGCACTATCATGCTTTAATGCATTTCTAATTCTGATGTGGTGGCTTGGTGGTTTGTGATAGCACAAAGATCTCTGGAATTATTCATGCAGCTGGCAAGTTTAAGTACTATTTGAAGACATTTTCCACAGGATTCTTTCACTTTTCCTAATGTATTAATCAACCCTTCTGCAGAAAGTACTGTATATGATCACAAACTTGTTGGAAACTAGGATGACTTATGGTCCTATCCAAATGTATACATCAGAAAGACAAATTAGCCACATCATCCGAGTAAATGTGACTAAGCTTAGCTAATGCATGACAAAAATTACCATGTAGAAATTTGACCTTTTGAGGATGGCACATTATAGTCTCAGTGTAAATGCAGCCATTTCCTTGCCAACTTTTCGTGAGCTGACTTCACTGCTTGAGTCATAATTACTACAAGAAAAAAGAGTTAAAGATGTATTGCATTGAGAGGTTTGTCCAGATACTTATACACAGATATTGTAGTTGTAAGTCTGTAGTAGCACATATCTTACACTCAAATGGTTTAAAAATTCAGAGCCTATAATGAAGTATGTGTTGTGACACACCTCTGAGGTAATGGTGTCTAATTGCTTCTTAGTTTCTTCTTCTTCTTAGGAAGACGTAAATAGACACTTCAAAGCTGTGACTTGTGGGGTCTTGCATGAAAAACCAATCGCGATCAAACCAATCAAAATGATCAGAGGAATGCATGCATTTTAAAAAGTTTGTGATTAAGCTGTATTAAGGCGTCCTTTGAATACACGTATCCCCCTGTCAAAAACAGACAGCTCCGTTTGACAAGATCTCGAAAGAAGAGTATTGGTGTTGGAGTGCATGTCATGTATCTCAGAACTTGCAATCTCTTCATTCGTACTGCACAAGGTCAAATCAGCCCGCTCCTCTCCCAGGGAAGAAAGTTGAGCAAGATCTGCCCCAGGATCCATTTCAGACACAGGCACGCTTCTGGCTCTCGCGTCGGTAAGAGAGGAAAATGGGAGGGAATGTTTGACCTTTTTTCAAGGCGCAGTCAGGAAAAAGAAAAAGGGGGAGACTGAATGCAAAGTGAGAGAGCAAATTATAGGCGGACTTAGTGGGAAGATTTGAAGACAGAGGAAACATATTTTATGAGGGATTTCTATACTGTAATCCTCCAACGATGTCTCCTCTGATCAAACAGCGCGTCAATCAGTGTTCAAGGGATTTTTATGAATGGCATTACACTTCTCAAATGCAAACTATCGGCCGGAAAGGAAGTGCTTGGTGCAAAGAAAAAAATCTTTTAAAAGATTCTACAATAATTAAGAAGGCTCAGCAGCAACTTTGGGATGCTTAGGCGGTTGCCATATGGTGAATTAAAGCGTTGCCTTAAGCAAACATTTCCATTTTAACTCCTTAGCGTACAGCTGTTAAGTATCACAGTATATTTTTACTACCTTGTTAAGGAACACAACTTGCTCAAAGGTTTGTTAAGTTTGGATTTCACTGGAATCCCTTGGATAGCAAACAGGAAAAGAATCCCTTTCAGAATCCAAAACAATGTTTTAACTTGGGGGATATCTGAATAGAAGCTCTATTAGTATTCCGGGCCCACAGCATGTTTGATGCAAATTATCTGCTGGGTCATTACTACTTTTGAGAGGAGTAGCGCTGGCCAAAGGGTTTGAAGTTTTCACCAGTGGGCGCGCTGAGGTGGTATTGACAAGGAACAAATAAAACCAATGCACCCGCTGGGATTTAATAAAGAGGGAGCTAAACCACAGGAATAGAGTCGGGTAACTTTCTATTTATACATTGCCAAAACAGTAACGGAAGGGGATGGAAGAACGATGGTCTCTCTGTTCATATTTTATACATCCAACTGATAATCCAGCTACGGTAAGCAGCGTGTCCTCTGGTCCTGAGTAAAAACAACTCAAGATAGTGTATTAATGCACAATGTCAAGCACTGACACTTGCTTAGTGGGCAGGTGGTAGTTGTACAGTATTGAAAGTGCCAGGATTCAGCTCATGTGATAATAGGCTCACTGATGGTTTTCCCCTAGACCCAGCTGATTCATTACATTACGAGGAAGTGCAGAGCGTTGTTCAATTATTTTTTTGACATTGCAATGGGTTTGGATAATTCAAGATCTTCAGGCCGGATTCATTTGCAATATTTTGAACGTACACCTGGAAAACGTCTCTTGCACACAATTATGTGAAGACATAACCTGCATATCGTGACAAACAAGACACACAAAAAAGAGTTAGTCGAACTTACTCATATCCTGTTCAAATGTGTCATATTGAAGAACTCTATTACAGCTGTAGACAATATTCTCAGTGAGAACATCCTCACAGTGAGTGGGATTTTTTTTCATGAGGTAAAGTTGTGCAACATGATTAAAACATCGTGTTGCACTGAGAAACAATATTCTCACTGTGATTTTCCTGGGAAGGTGATTTAATGTTGCATAAGAACACAAATAATGCATTGAAAAACTTTCAAATAAATGTTAGGTGTTAGTTGTGTTTTTTAGGGGAACAATGGCACACAGAGAGAAACCACACTGGCATCATCCTGCAGGCGTGTTTGCTGCTTCTTGGCTGCGTATCAACGCCGAAGTCACGACAAGAACGGATTCACTTTTCCAGCACCGGCTCCTCAGACTTTATCAAAGTTAGAAAATGTGTGAATTACCTGTTTGCCCTTGTACTTTATCAGACATGGAAAATAAACTTTTTTTTGCTTGTATTATTCATGAGGCCATTTCAACGGCACGAAGTGGTCAATAAGTCAGTGTGAGAATCAAGGTGAATGGAGTGATTGACTGGACCCGTGTATGGGGAATCATAAGGCCTTAGGTTTGGACCCTTCCCTCAGGCCCTCTCTTCAATACAAGAATGTAGGAGGAACACCCGAAGACCTAGAGCAAATATTAGCATACTTCTCATCATATTATTATTCATCACTTGTAAGGAACTTGACTTAGCTGCAGCCAGTTCAAAACAGACTAAATAAGGAGATAACAAATTTGAGAGAATTTGGGAGCCGCTGCGTTTGCAGAGTTAAGGCCCTTCTGGTGTCAAGATCACGTGACACAATCACAGAAGGAACCGATGAGAACACAAGTTTGTGAAAGATCAACTCATCTTTAAGTTCCCATAAATGAGATTTCGACGCACAATTACCATATTAGATCTACTGAGGGGATTGGAAGATGTGGTTATCAAGTACCAGTGTCTTGTACACTTTATAGTATGTTGGTGGGGTGTGAACTACCTCCCCAGTAATGATCCCAACCACCGTTTAACGGGGCCCAGTGGCAACCCACACAAACACCTCAGAGACGTTGGAAAGTCCTGTCGAATCAAAACGTTCTCTCTCTCGTTTCGCAACAACACCCTCCAGGGCAGCAAGTTGAAGCTAGCAATGAGTTTGTAATGACTCCATCTGGCCAGCCGAGCGAGAGCGCACTCCACCACTGTACACGGGTTATGTTGTCACCTTTCCCTGTCACGCCGAAGTGAGAGATCGCTCCTTTCTCTCCTGAGCGAAGGACGCCGACGGCTGCGTCCAGAGGCGGAAAAGGTCAGGCCATCAGGTCGGTTGTGCTAACGTACTGCTGAGCAGGCAGTCAGCCGGCACCCTCGGGAGACATTGGCTGCCTGCTTCTCACCTCAACGGCGTGCGGGTCCCACGTCCTTTGCATCACTCCCGACACCGGGCGGATTCTCACCTCGGCTGTCCCTTCGTTCACACTTTGCTTCTTACGCCCGCCACTTGCTGAACCCTTTATTCTGCTGCCACGGGTTTGTCAAAAAAAGCATGTGCGCTAAAGTGTTGCTTCACTAACGTTTAGTCAGGTGATTCCTGCAGCTGCAAAGCGCCCACGACGGTCCCGGGCATTGGTGTCGGAGCACCTCAAGATGGCAGTGTTCACCACGGCAGGCTACTAAGTCTTTGGAGCTCAACAGCTTGTGTTTCTCAGCAAGAGCAGCAGCATCACAGGCAGAGAGCCGCGGATGGAGTTGGGGGGTTTATCTACTGCATTGAAATTAAGATGACGATGGCAGTGTGCATTAAAGGGTGGCAGGATGTGGACAGCTGACTCTGATTTCTGTGTTACTAAATATGCTACTTTCCAGCTGCACTGTTCCACCTCGGACGTGTGTGTGTGTGTGTGTGTGTGTGCGTGCGTGTACTCGGCTCAGTTACACGGTTCGGCCACCTCTTGTTGCTCTGTGGTCTGGGGTGACGGGCAATTTCAAAGTCACGTCCCAGCCTGCTCGGATCGCCACGGATCATTTGCAAGAAATAGCAAACTCAAAAAAAATGAACAAAAATAAAAGAGAGATGATCAAAGATAAAGACACGCGGTTCACTTCATTCTGCGACGAGGTCGCACCACGCGGAGGCTCGGATGAATGGGACAACTCTCAAGGTTGTTTCTCACGGACACATGACGGTGGCGATCAAACACGCGTGGACAACGGAATCCGTGTCTGGAGGGCGGATCGCCTCACGCAGGGCTTAAACCCTTCATTCCTAGCAAGTCTTCCCCGTTTGGAACCCGGGGCAGTTCGTCCGTTTTGTTTGCTTCAGTCTTGTGTCTTTTGGCGTGAGTGCGCGCGCGCGCGCGTGTGTGTGTGTGTGTGTGTGTGTCCACCCCAATTAGTGGAGCCTCCCCGACAACAGCCTAACAGGTTGGCTGCTGTGTCCCTTCGGAGCCAGTGACTCTGTGCCTTTTCCCATAATCCTCACAATAACGCTTTCATTTTTTTTACTACGTTACCATAAGCGGCACTGGCGGCTTCATCATCCTCATCGGCATCATCACCCCCCCCCCCCCCCCTTACCCCCTCCTCACCCCCTTCGTTAAGCGTCTCCGCAGCCTGCAGCATCTCCACGGAGCATCTCACCGCGGACAGCCCCCCCGCCGGCCTGCATGGAGTGACGTGACTCCGGGCCAATCCCGTGGCCGCTCGGGCTGCCGACGCCACCGAAAGAGAGGGGGGGGGCGGTGTCCAATCACGAGGGCAGGCGGTGGTGGAGGCGTCGGCGTGCGGTGTACTTCACCACCACCGCCACCACCTCCTATGGGTTTACACGGAGTTAGTGCGAGATATTCTGCTCCGGGAGCGAGAGTGCGCGGATAAACGGCACACACACGCTGCGCGTCGGTGTCCCACCGAACAGCCTCTATTCAGGTTACCACGAGATTTATCTCTCTCTCTCTTTCTTCTTCTTCTCCCCCCTTCACGATATCTTTTTAACCTTGTGTCTCCGCCGGCTGATGAACTTGAATCATGACGGGACACCGGTCTCTCCTCTCGAGTTCACCTTGCTGCCTCCTTCACCTGACCAGGTAGCCCGGGGGGGAGGAGGAAGAGGAGGAGGAGAGGGGCGAGAACACAAGGAAAAAGAAGCTAAATAGACACCCGTCTGTTTTCCTCGGGACGTATTTTGGGAGATGAGAAGTGCTTTTCTTCGGACCGGTTCTGCTGTCAGACACCACCAGCCGCTGACGCACCCGGCCGCGTCCGCGGGAGAGCGACGCAATCACCGCGGCTCGCACAATTAGGTACTGTCCTCTTCCTGAAGTTAAATGGGGGAAACGGAACTGCGACATATGCAGCTTCTTATTCATCCCAGTTTGAGCGAGCAGCTGCTTTTACCCGTAACCGAGTCTTGATTACTACTGCGGGGTCAATATATCTTTTCTTCTTCTTCTTCTTCTTCTTCTTCTTCTTCTTCTTCTTCTTCTTCTTCTTCTTCTTCTTCTTCTCCCTCTCCTCTTGCCTGGACCCACCGCTTAATCTGACTGAGAAGGATTTTCTTTACCTGATTAAAGTCTCAGCCGCCCTGGACCTGAAGACTATGAGCTGACAGACTGCGCGTTTTATCCCGCGCTGTACCGGATTTGGGTATGTACGATGAGAATAAGGTCTTCAGTTAGCCGCTACGAATTCAAAGCTCATTTTGAAGGCTTCATTCATGCGCAACCATTCGCTTAGGATCACACACACACACAGCTAAAGCTCTTTAATCGGCAATCCAAGCGTAAAATTAATACGACTTGGTCATTTATTGTGAAGTTTTTTTTTTTTTTAAATAATATTTTTTTGCCATGGTTGGTTTGAGACGCCGAAAATTCTTTGTGGCTTTATAATGTGGAGGATTTCTTAGGGGAGCAACAGACATGCATGGCTGCCTAAATGGGTGCTGCAGTGTTATTGTTGTTTTTTTCCTCTTATGAATTGTGGATAAATGAATATGAGATGATAGTATAGTGAATTGTGTAACACAAATGAAAGAAAGACAAAAAAAAAACTGTGAGATGGGTGGGCCGTTAAATATAATGACTGTGCATGGCAAAGTTATTTCACTGAAGGGAAACTCTGTCATGTTTTTGTAGGTTTGTCCGTGGAAGGTTCCTACCATCACACGCGAGGAGTCTCTGCCCGTAACGTCGTCGCATAGAAAGACACCTTTTGAGTTGTGAAGGCTGGAAACACATTCAAGCTGTCATGGATCTAAAAGACTATTACCTGTTGGGCGCCCTGCTTGCCTGCCTGTGGCTAGATCCTTCAATAGCCCAGGAGCTCATTTACCCCATTAGAGAAGAGTTGCAAGAAAATGTCCTGATTGGAAACATACCAAAGGACCTAAACATACCCCACACAAACGCTGCCACTGGAGCGAGCGCTAATCTTGTGTACCGGCTCGTCTCCAAAGCGGGAGATAACCCACTGGTGCGCGTTCTGAGCAGCACGGGCGAAATATTCACAACATCAAACCGAATCGACAGGGAGAAGTTGTGCCCCGGTCCCTCGTTTGAGGACAGCGAGTGCTCCTTTGAAATTGAAGTGGTCATCCTCCCTAATGACTATTTCAGGCTGATTAAGATCAAAATAATTGTCAAAGACACAAATGATAATGCCCCCATGTTCCCGTCCCCTGTGATCAACATCTCCATCCCCGAGAACACGCTCATTAACAGCCGGTTTGCTATTCCTTCTGCCACTGACCCAGACACTGGCCCAAACAGTGTCCACAAATACGAGCTGATCAACGGGCAAAGTGCTTTTGGCTTAGACATAGTGGAAACGCCTGAGGGCGAGAAGTGGCCTCAGCTTATTGTGCAGCAGAATCTGGACAGAGAGCAGAAAGACACATATGTGATGAAGATCAAAGTGGAGGACGGGGGCAGTCCACAGAAATCCAGCACTGCCATTCTGCAAGTTACTGTGACGGATGTAAATGATAACCGGCCGGTGTTTAAAGAGGGTCAGATAGATGTGCATATACCGGAGAACTCCCCCATTGGCACGTCTGTGGTGCAGCTCATGGCCACAGATGCAGACATTGGCGCGAATGCAGAGATACGCTATGTGTTTGGGACTCAGGTGTCTCCTTCCACTAAAAGACTCTTTGCATTGAACACAACATCTGGCCTAATTACAGTGCAGAGGCTCCTGGACAGAGAGGAGACTGCTATCCATAAGCTCTCCGTCTTAGCCAGTGATGGCAGCTCCAGTCCTGCAAGAGCTACTGTTACCATAAATGTGACTGATGTTAATGACAACCCGCCTAATATAGACCTGCGATACATAATCAGCCCCATTAATGGCACTGTTTTCCTCTCGGAGAAGGATCCCATCAATACCAAGATAGCTCTCATCACCGTGTCAGACAAAGACACGGACATCAACGGCAAGGTCATATGCTTCATAGAGAAGGACGTACCTTTCCATCTCAAGGCCGTGTACGACAACCAGTATCTGCTGGAGACCTCTGCGCTGCTCGACTACGAGGGGACAAAGGAATACAACTTCAAAATCGTGGCTTCTGACTCTGGGAAACCCAGCTTGAATCAGACTGCCTTGGTACGAGTGAGGCTGGAGGATGAGAACGACAACCAGCCGATTTTCACTCAGCCAGTCATCGAGCTGGCCGTCATGGAAAACAACAAGCGCGACCTGTTCCTCACAACTCTGAGCGCCACGGATGAGGACAGCGGGAAAAATGCGGAGATCGTTTATCAGCTGGGCCCAAATGCATCATTCTTCGATCTCGACCGCAAAACGGGGGTGCTGACCGCTTCCAGGGTTTTTGACCGTGAGGATCAGGACAGGTTTCTCTTCACTATCACGGCGCGGGACAACGGGACGCCCCCTCTGCAAACCCAGGCGGCGGTTATTGTAACCGTGCTGGATGAAAATGATAACAACCCTAAGTTCACACACAACCACTTTCAGTTCTTTGTGTCTGAGAATCTTCCCAAATACAGCACAGTGGGGGTGATAACCGTCACCGATTCAGATGCCGGAGAAAATGCTGCTGTTTCTCTGTCCATCCTCAATGACAACGAGAACTTTATTCTGGATCCCTACTCTGGAGTCATCAAATCCAACGTGTCATTTGATAGGGAGCAGCAGAGCTCCTACACTTTCGATGTCAGGGCCGTGGACAGCGGCAGGCCCCCTTGCTCCTCGGCAGCCAAGGTTACCATCAATGTCATCGACGTGAATGACAACACCCCCATCGTCATCTACCCCCCCTCCAACACGTCCTTCAAGCTCGTCCCGCTTTCCTCCATCCCGGGTTCCGTGGTAGCGGAGGTGTTTGCTGTGGACGGTGACACGGGAATGAATGCGGAGCTCAAATACACTATCGTCAGCGGGAACAACAAAGGTCTGTTCAGAATTGACCCTGTCACGGGGAATATTACTCTCGAGGAAAAACCAACTGTGACTGACATAGGCTTACACAGATTAGTGGTCAATATTAGTGACTTGGGATATCCCAGATCCCTCCACACGCTGGTGCTGGTATTCCTGTACGTCAACGACACCGTGAGCAACTCAACGCTCATCTACGACCTCATCCGACGCACCATGGAGACCCCGATTGACCGAAACATCGGCGAAAGCGGTGAAACCTATCAAAGCGGCGACTATTTAACCATAATGATAGCCTTTGTCACCGGCGCCTTGGTGGTGATCATTGTCATATTTGTCACCGTGCTTCTGCGCTGCCGCCACGCCTCCAGGTTCAAGGCCGCGCAGAGGAAAAAGCAGGGCGCTGAGTGGATGTCGCCCAACACGGAGAACAAGCAGAACAAGAAGAAGAAGCGAAAGAAAAGGAAGTCCCCCAAAAGCTCCCTGCTCAACTTCGTCACCATCGAGGGGAACAAACCCGACGACCCTGCCCACGAGCCAATAAACGGAACCATCAGTCTGCCCACCGAGCTGGAGGAGCAAGGGATTGGACGCTTCGATTGGAATGCCACGCCTACCACGACCTTCAAACCCGGCAGCCCCGACCTGGCCCGGCACTACAAGTCCGCCTCGCCGCAGTCGGCCTTCCACCTCAAGGCCGACACGCCGGTCTCCGTGAAGAAGCATCATGTGATTCAGGAGCTCCCATTGGATAACACATTTGTCGGAGGCTGTGACACCCTTTCCAAGAGGTCCTCCACGAGCTCCGACCACTTCAGTGCCTCAGAGTGCAGTTCCCAAGGAGGGTTCAAGACGAAGGGGCCCATGCACACCAGACAGCAGGTAAAAGAGCACTTTTACTGGTCTATAAGTACTGCCTATAACTGCCCTGTTCCACAGTGCTAAAGTGCCAGTCTAGATTAGACACTCACTCTAAGTTACCGTGAAGCAACATAAAAGCGTGCAGGAGACGTACGATTTCAGAGAGTTCCACTATTTATCAAACTTAAAAAAAGGAAAAAACTGAGTCAAATTGCTAATTTTCTTAATTTCTTAATTCCTGGGGAAAAATTATAGACTGATGTTTTGTCATTAATATATATTTAATTCATATTTAACAAAAATGCAAGTGGGTGAGGGATTTCTTTGCCTTATTTAGTCTATTCAGCACACGGGTTAAATCAATGGTAAAATGTACCAACATAACATTAATTGTGAGTCAATGTTCTTTGTGAAAGAAACATTTTTTTCTTGCCTATATCTACTCCGATTACTATTTCCATCAGGGATGACCGGTGCACACATTCTGTCCAAAAATTAGCTTTTCATCTCCTCATACAACTCTGATTGTGTTCATGTTTCGTTATTATTATTTCCTATTGTTTTCTTATTTGTTTTGACGTGTCTTATTATATCACAAGAGACTTTGTAACCTTTTCCACACCTGCAGCAATAACTACAGTCAATAATTAGCCTGCTGCAGTACCATTGTCAATGTTACTATAGGCTTTGCCACATAATCTAAACTCAAATTAAATGCCTCCTCTCAAAGCACACTAGCATACTGACTAAAGCTTGTGTGGAACTTGATACGCATCCAATTCAAAAAGGATTAGCCAATAATGAGCCTCAAATTTCAACGTAATCCATGCTGCTTTTTTACGAAAGCCTTATTAATTTTTCTGCTAATAAAGCACTACTTCACAACACACAGTTGGAACACATGTGGACAAATACAAGTGAGAGGGGGGGGCGAGCGGGACAGAGAGAAAAGGGAGATGGAATGTTGTCAGCGGGTCAGGCTTGACGGGCGGTGGTACTGAACCTTCGGGGGGCAGTGTTGAGCTGCGCGGCACAGTCTGGCAACATGCCAAGCTGCAGTGGACTTCTAAATGCAAGGGAGGAGGAGAAAGGAGTGAAACCTACGTTGGTGTTCTTAGCGAAATACTCTCGACTAATGATGTTGAGGGTGCACAGGGAAGATTGATAATGGCAGTTAGAGAGATGTGAGTGATAAGATCTATCCAGAGAGAGAGAGAGAGAGAGGGAGAGAGAGAGGTTGAGATTACAGGGGCGACACTGTGTGGCTGCCATGGCTGCATACCTCCGGGTCACTGCATCTGGGGTTGCGTTTAATGTGTTTCTGTGCGAGAGGTAGCAGTCAAAAGAGGCATTCAGTGCAGCGTAATTTGCCAGGCGGTGTGTGTGTGCGTGTGCACGTTTGTGTGGTTGTTGATGTGAGAGAGAGACGAGGCGATGAAACGGGTGGTGGCGGTGTGGGTGTTCAAGCCTAGAGGGGGGGGACACATGAGATATGACACTACACTGTAAGCACAACTTCATTGATTTGCTCAGTCATCCCACAATACCACACAAGATCTATTGGTATCAATAATTCTGACAAATGCGTCAAATGCACAAACCGAGCCGGCGAGCTCTGTACAGCGTTCACTGATGATGCAAATGATTCAGATACGTTGCTCTGATATGCATCCTTTCACTCACACATTTAGGTGTAGTTTTGTAGAGCACAGTTGGAATCGGCCCCACGTCGTCCCGTCTTAATCTTCTTTCTTTTCCCTCCGAATCGACACAAAGCGGTTCAGTTGCCAATCCCCTTTGTCCTCTATTTTTAGATCTGTAACATGAAGCATAAGCATCACATACGCATTAGCATCTAATCATGCCACTCACAAATCAAATAATAATCAAGTCTGTATTCATTTATTTATCAAACTATATTATTTAGATCCAGACATAACCCACTTGCAATAAAAGTCCTGAGGAACGGAGAGAGGCCTCCCTTTAGCAGTACCCATGGATTACTCAAATGAATATGCACTGATATATTTGACGGCACACAAGTTCACACTTTCTCTTCTTCATTTTGTTACTACTAGGAGGAAAAGTTATCTTCTACTTTTCCACTCTTTGTGGATATCCGTCCTGTGAGAGTTGTAATGAATACAATCTGCTTGGTTCTCAGTCCTAATTATTCCAAAGCTTCCCACTTGTATGAGCCCACTTCAGATTTGAGGTTAAATGGCAGTTATTGATTGTGGTAAAAATGATTGCGCTGACACGTCTTACTGGATAAAGCAGGGTATGTTATCAATGTCTTTGCTTACATCCATATTTTGAATGTTTTGCACAATGCAACAATTTGTATTGACTTCCACATGTCATCTCTATTTCACAAGTATTGATAAGTAGACGTTCATCCAGTATGTTAAATTCCTTTTTGAATTTTGCCTGCGTTTTGAAAAACAAAACCGAAGAGATGAGCTATGATTTGTGAAAAAAGAAAGGTAAAAGCCCAAAAATACCAATTACTTTTGAGGGAATCTGAACAGACAGTATATCCAAAAGGTAATATCATATGATTATCGCATCATATTCCCCGCAGACTAGCAGTGCTTTGGAAAAAGATAAGAACTGCATTATTAAAGGATTTATAATACATATATAGATGCTAAAAAATGTCAATATCATCTAAACGTATTCATGTCTTGGACTTAAAATGTGATTTAATGCCTTGCATTTTAATATCAGTCCAGTAAGGTACCAAGGCACATGCGATAGTATGATGACATTTTGCATACATTATTGCCTTACAAGTGACAAACCACCATCAATCAGCCAGACGTCGACACAAAATTGGCAATTAAGTGAAAGCAAACCTTCAAGAGAAAGGGTGAGCAGATGAAGACAGGCAGGTTTTAGCGGAGTCCTCCTCTCAGAGAAGACCGAACCTTGTGTATGGAAACAGCAGACATCTACAACAGTGTCATCACAGATGAATGCCAAGTGGAATCAGCTTCACAGAAACCCCAAAACCTAGCTGGTAGCGAAAGAAGCAATCCCTGCTTCTCTTTTCTTTCTTTCTTTTTTCTCCCCCCACTTATTATTTACACCCCCAGGGACCTACATTAGTGTAAACAACACTGAGGGGAAAAAAGCATGAAAACACTGTCCTAGTTTCATGAGCATCTAAGAAAGCAAAGCATAATCACCGACGTTTCACCATCGGTCTCACTCTCCCCCTTTCAGCAGTCTTGGGGGGAGATGACAGAACACGAGCCCAGTGGCTACGCATCAACCGTGTGCCGAGCATCAGATCCCAAGGCCCGTGTTGTAGACACATCAACATGGTTTCACTGAGGGTGCAGGATTTGAAAGCAGACACGGAGATGGTGGTGTGGGACAAGTGCTGAATCGATTACAATCCATAATTTAAGCTTTCACTTGTCACTGCTACACCTTAAAAGCAATCACACGGTGGCTGTGGATTTAAGGCTGTTTGCTGTGCGTTGAGTGAGAGAGTCCATATGCATTAGACTTGTGTACGTTCTAGCAGATGTACAAGAAGCGTCCTCTTTCCATTCACTCTGCTATGGTAATGTGCATCACATGCTAGGATGCACAATTACGACCATTACATGGGGCTTTCAGTTCTGCGACCATGTGGCCTGGACACCTCTGTGCAAAAAGCCTTAATTGCTGTGGGTTATTAGCCCTTTTTCTCTTGCACGGCGAAGAAAATGCAAGCACTAAAAGGCAGTCTGTAAGTTCTGCGAGCCCACTCTGCTCTGATGTGCTCTTCTGCAGCAGAAGCAATGCCTTAGCTGAGGATGTAGCAGCTTTGCTGTAGTTACACCACATATAAAACATTGGCCAGCATTTTAGTTTGACTGAATCCAAATAGTTCTGAAGAGTTAGGAAATCTTTACTCTCTGTGTCCGATTTGCATGTCATTGCGTTACCAGTAAAATGAAGAAAAAAAAATTGTATTCAACTTGTATCATTCAAATAAATATAGCGTCTAGATTTAGCTTTCTAGCTTTCAGGTAAAGAGCTGGGAAATCCTTAGCACGGTATTCCTGAAGTAATCGCGGCCGTCCATTTAATGAATGGACATCCTTTGCAAACAGGAGTTTGTACAGGCCATTGTAATTATGGAGCCTTGGGGGAGTCGTCCTTCTTGTGCAGGTTCATTTGCCACATTAATAAGGGGATTAGTAGTACGTACGGGGGCTGATGGCAGCAGGAGAAGTTTGAGAAGATTAATGACCTATGACAATGTTGCACCTGAGGGGAAAAGTCCGTTGCAATATCTCCTGGGTTGTGCTGACACAGAGTTTGGCGGTATGAAAGAGGAAGATGGAGAGAGGCTAGTGATTGTTGCCGACTGTGATCATACATCCTTCTCCTCAGCCATCCTGTCACTTCTCCAGGAGGCTGCGCTTGTGATATCGCATAATGCACACGTCCATAACACTTTTGACGGAAGATGTTCCGCTGGATTCGGAATTTACTTGAAAGTGAGGGACGCCAAGTCGTAAAACCTCACACCTCCTGTGCATATAAACAAAGACTGTAAGCGATGTAAACAACAACAAAGATGTTATTAATCAAACAAACATTTTGGCAAATTCTGGGTGTTCTAAAATGTCTTGGTCTGTTGTCAACAGTGGCGTACTGATCGAGCAAGCTACCGGTAGATGCAAGACGAGCAAACCGATACTGCAATCTCTTATTAAGAAAAATGTTGCGGATCGTCAAAACACATGCAGCCATCAGGAGATTCTAAGCCAATAAGACTGTGAGTGAAGCTTCTATCAAAGCGTCAAATCATCAGTGGAGGATTTGCAGGGCTCTTTACTGCAGAGAACATTGTGTTTCTTTAAAAAACTTGTCATGTCTTCTATGTCTAGGTGGGTAAAAGGAAATGAAATGGATTGTGGGCTATACTAAGGTAGTGGGTGTGAGTGCTACCGGAGTAGATTATTGCCCCAAGGGGATCTAGTTTTGTCTGCACAAAACAACAAAATAAATCAAAGCTCTCTGTTTGTGCACCGGCTGAACTATGGAGTTCATTTATGCGTTTTTATTTTCCTCTGTTGACAAAAATGAAGTGCCACTGATTTTAAAATATTTATTTATTTATAGCCTTTTTTCATTCGGCGTTGTCGGTCACTGACGGCGACAGTGTCACCAAAACACAGATGATGGCAAGTTACCAGGAATTACCTTTTTGTTTGTTAGTATTTGATTAATTTTCATTTCTGCCATAACCATTTTCGTACACATGTTGATGTACCTTTCTTCATCATTGCAATGTTGAAACTCAA
The DNA here is from genome assembly GCF_964276395.1 of Gasterosteus aculeatus. Lineage (NCBI taxonomy): Eukaryota > Metazoa > Chordata > Actinopteri > Perciformes > Gasterosteidae > Gasterosteus > Gasterosteus aculeatus. The sequence goes on from NC_135700.1 coordinate 8,116,739, forward strand.
ACATTACAATTTTGATAATGTCAAATACTGTCATCTATCAAAAGGCCTTGCGTGTGCGCGACAGGCTACTGTATGTGATTATTTTCTTTCTTGGTCTGTTGTTTGTCCATCAAATTCGGCTGGCAACCCATTTATATCAAATTCATCATCCATATCCGCAATTTCTCATCGCAAATTGATTGCTGATCAATCTTCAGGGCGTTTGCTTTGCGAAATGAACGTTTTGCATGCACAAAAATCAAAGTCATCGCGGCTTTCATTACTTAATTCATCTCCATGTTTTCGCTAATCCACAAAACACTTTTCCCATTTTTCTGAGGCAATCAATCAAGTTGACATACTAGCTTCGTATATTTTTCACAATACTGCATAGTGAGAAAAAAGACAAACTGCAGCTCCAAACACTTACAGTATCAACACCTCATCTGAATTCTCTCCGAAATACCTTAAATCAATGAGTAGAGGGTGGAAGAAAATGTTTCTTGACTACTTGTGGTCTTCAAAAAAAAAATGTTATAAAAAGATGAAGTTATGATGCTACTTCTTCGTTTGAATGCCCCCCCCCCTCCTCCTAAACCCCACCCCAACAACCCATCTCTCTTCTCCACCCCTCATTTAGTCCCTCCACCCTCTCCTTATCTCCCCCTGTCTCCAGCCCACTACTCTCACCCATGCTTTATCGGGGTCAATGCAGTTACATGCAATGCTAAATCACCGAGGGGGGTGTTCACCTTTTGTGTCCCGATCATTTGTGACAGATGAGGGGGCTTTGTGTTCAGCACGTAGCCCCACTTACTCCCCGTTACCATCCCCTCTCCCCTTAGCATTAGAGAGAGGGGAATGTGTGTAGAAAAGACGGGTGAGGCGCTGCTGTATGTCTCTGACTCTAAAAACCGTCCAGTGACACGCAGGCCGCCGCTCAGTCACTAGCGTGTGCCAGTGTCTAGTCTAATAAATGTGATAATGGCGTTGCCAGCCAAAATGCGCCTGCCCCCCCTCATCCTCTTGTTCCCCCTCAAGAAAAGAGCCAAACTTGACTTGAAATGTGACTGCCATTGACCTCTTTACCACTGGGCCCCATAGCTCACTAACACTGTAACCCTCATCAATGTAAATCTTTCTTGTACATATGAGATGTTTCATGTGAATTGAACTCCTGGTAATCTTGCCTAATGTGCTGTCTTGAACAATAATGGACTTGTTTTATTTTTATTTTGTTTTATTTATTAATTTGCCGTGCTTTCTCCTTTTTTTTTCATTGCTGGGTATACATAAATTACATCTGAAATAAACAGCTATTCAGTACATTGCAACTCCCATTCTGTTTGAAAAAAAGCTTTATTTGAACAATGCTATTCTACCTTTATAATTTCATAATAAATGTTTCAAAGAGATCATTTCTTTCTTGTTTTTAATTCGTCCGTTTGTTCTGCCTGTTGTGATGTTGTGATTAGACAGTATGTATAAAACTGGGACTTGTTTCAGTCAAGCCAGTTTGAGTGAACCAGCTCCAATCAGCATTTGCCCGTAAACAAATGCTGCGGCTGATTATAATGCCAAGTTGTGTATTTTAAGAAGCAAACAGATTTTTTAGTTTGAGTGAATCCAACATTTCACATGAGACACACAACGTCGCTGACACAGCGCCAATGTAATAATTCCCTCTCAGTGGAATTTTAATTCAAAGTTCATTTACAGAGGTAGCTTAGTTTGGCAGAATTTGAGACTCTCACTCACATCGATGTCTTTGTGCTCCTGAATGTTGAGTGTAGCCTTGCTGACCTAAATACTGCATGTCAATGGGATCAAGGTTAGCAGCTGCTCTCAAGCATCTGATGCTCAGACTTTAATGCTCTCTACCGGTTCGTCTATTCAAGCAATTAGAGGACTTCTTTACATCTGGTCTGCCTTAAAACAAAACTCAAGTGCTCATATGTTCTTTTACAGACTTCTTGGTCACTAATTATTCCAAGGTCCTTAGTCCTCGATTCATGCTGAAATCACACTCCTTTCAGCTCTCATGCCCCCCTTTGCCTCTTACATTGTAATGTGTTTCACAGTCACCCTCAAGATATCTCTACTGCGTTAGTTCAGCACTAACTCTAAATTGTGATGTGCTGTTGTTAGCTGACGTGGCTTGGAGCTAAATGAGGATAATGGCAAACATAATATAACGTAGAAGTGTCTGTCATTAGTTTGAGTAAGAGAGGTGAACGGAAGAAGGACCTCCCAAGATTCTCTTCATGGCAGAATCTTTAAGTAGTCCTTTCCTGAACGTTTTTGCACACAAAATTAAATTAAGATTAGATAATAATTAGTTAGTGAAAAAGTGTAACCGATCAGCTTTTAATCACGTCTGGTATCCAAATGAATAAATAATGAATGTCAATGTTGTGTCGCCAGTAGCAACTGGAATGTTCCAGCCTACACAACAGTCGTCCTCATCATCATCATCATCATAAGCCACCGGCACCAAAACCACAAACCTTAACACACACTCAAAAGGTGTATTAGAAGAGATATTAGGTAAAAGAAAGATGAGAAACAATGTTGCTTATTCATTTTTTTTTAAATTGATTTGTTATACTCCAGCTACCTTCCGGTTTCAGAAATAAAGACGCGTCCCATCCTAACTGTTTTTGGCAGAAAGAGGGAGAGGAGGGGGGGTGACGGGGGGGTATGCGTGTGAATGGAAGTGCCACGTCAACACATCGTGTCAAAGAAGACCCAACTCAGCTTAATCTCTCCACTCCATTTGAAAGCCAGAGGCAGAGCTAAGTCTTCATTCAAGGGAGGATGAGTACAACAAAATAAGATAAATAAATAAATATATATAGAGGCTTTTAAGTTTGACCTTCTCCATCGGGTCACTTTCGGGAAAGCTGTGTGCACTCACTGACTGGGGTGTGAAACCTGATGTCTGACCTGAAATAAAATCACAATTCTCCCCTTTCCTGAGAAAAGGGGAGAATTGAGGCGTGTTGCATTTCTGTCAGAATGTTTTGTTGGTGTCTTCCAATCTCCTTTGGCCACCTTTGCACATTTTGTGGACTCAATGTGGGACGGTATATAAGACGGATATTTGAAAAATGCTGCGCTATCACTGAATGTACTGAATTTCCTGTTATTTGTTCTGCTCTGGCACAGCTTACATTTACAAGTAAGTTAGGGATGCAGTCAGATGTGACCTCTATATGCATTGTCTGCTAAGTGAAAGAATATGAATAGTCAGTCCTTTCTCTCTGTGCAGAGCATTTGTTTGATCAAAGCGCCCGTGGCAAAACTTAGCATACGTTTTGCCAACGAGGAGGCAAATAGAAGATATGGCACACAAGACAATAGTCTCATAGAAGATTTAAGTGAACAGCTCCAGAAACCAGATGCATTCACTTATGTCTGTGTATTTCAGCAGATTTATAACCCCGCCGTGTTCACATTGTTCTGTTGCACATCTCTGTCATCCTGAAATCAAGTGCACATGACAGAGCACAACATCCACTCCCACAATTATCCACACAGGGATGATGTCACATGCCTTTTTAACCTTGTTTGGACGCAAACCAGATTAATTCCGTCCTTGGTATTCCACCAGCGACGTCCTGAGAGCGAGCCCTTGTTTCATTATGCACAGCCATTACACGACGGTATGTATAGTAAACCAATAAAGGGGACTGATTGATGACCCACAGGTGATCAAACATCGACTGCAGTGCTTGAGCATATGCTTAGGTCCTTCACTTGAATAAAAGCAAAACAATTTTAAAAGTCTAAAATAATCCATTTCAAGTAAATGTCTTTCAATCAAACTGTTGATCAAAAGCAATATGTCTGTGGGAAGTGGCTCCTGAGATCATGATATGATATGATATCATTATATAATATATATTAGTCAAACAGGGGTGGAGGTGGAGCTAATTTGAACTGTTTTATAACTGTTAAGGGTACTTTAAATTCAATGCATCATATCTTAGGAATTATTTTCAGGTTCTGTATTGTAATTGAAATTTGTAGACGTAATTAGTTGTCGAAGAGATTAAAAAAACTATAAGATTAGCCTTTGAAATGCAGTGAGGTCAGATGTAGTATAAAAGCGAGTACCTCAAAAGTACCTCGAAATTGTATCCTGGAAGAACCCGGTTGCATACACTACTGTTTGCTTGAATGTCTTCTATGTTGCTGTACATCTATTTATTTGCAATCAATCAGCAACTGCACACATTTCTGAATATTATTGAGCTCTTCCGAGACAACGTTGAGACCTCTAATGTGCTGCAAAGAGTGAGCTCCAAATAATTTTTTTTTAAAAGTCCCTCTCACCCCTTCCAGTCATAACGGCAAATTGTTATTATTAAAATTCTGAATTTATGTTAAAAGCAATACCTAAGACTGTAAACGAACATCTTCGAATACATTTTGGAAATATTTTGACAAATGTGGAATAACAGACTCATATCTGAGTATTGCTAAGAGACAGGACACAGGAGCAGACAATCAAGAGAAAGCACATGTCAAGCGTTTGCTTTGGGAATATGACAATACAGCATGGTTATGTTTGATAACTCTGATGCCAGGTTGACAAACAGCTGAGGAATAAATGCAGGAATGAGCAGCACAACGAGAGATAAGAAGTGTTGAATGTGACGTTTTCCTTAAAGCAGACTGAATAGCCGCCTTCAGTTTTTTTTTGGTTGACTTCACTGAATGCGCTCACATATGCTACGCTCTCATATCTCCCGACGATTTGACAGATGCTTTTTGAACATAGAGCGTTGGTTGGGAACTTCACTAAATTAGTCATTTGCTCGACGCCATTGCACTGGATTAAAATCAGGATCAGTTAGAAGTGCGCCCAAGAGCTCCGTCCACGTCATTTATTATTATATTTTTATTTCTGCCCGCTGATGACGCAGTCAAATTCCCCTGTAGTGACTGCGTGGTCTAGTCCTACGGACATTTTCCTCTTCCTTCCTTAACCACTATCTGGTGATTCATTTTTTCCCCTTTCGAAAAATCTAAGGAAGGTGACGGATTACTCACATTTCATTCCCAAAAGTATTCGACTTTGGACAGAGAGAAACTATTTCCATTTTCACCCTGAACAGTTGGGAAACTGGGAAAAAAGCGTTGAGTTTTACAGTAAAGTTCATCCACTCTAATGTAAGATCTTTATTGAAGGTGGGGGCAGCGGCCACGTCACTGGGGGCCTGAGTCCGATGTCAGTTTTCAGTCTCAGACATACGCATACAAGAAAACATACAAGCAGAAAAGGGAAGCATTTATGATATACGATTGATGCTTTTCTTTCATATGTTCTCATCTGACATATGATTAAAATGCATTTACAGATACATACGATATTTAGATACAGTCCCATGAGGAGTTGTCAGTTGGTTCCAAGTGCATTCTTACTTAATGTGGATCCATTTAAGCCATGGAGTAATAAATAAAATCGAAATAAAAAGGGACATTTCAACAACGTCATAGTGTTTATGAGCAGCTTGCTTCCAAAAATTCATTCCAACTAAGTATATCTTGCTACATGTTTAACCATGCCTTTTTCCAGATCTGTTGCATTGCATTAAATAGCAGACTCATAAACCTCAACATGAAACCAATTCTGCACAGAAAGATGTTTAACATCTACTGATAACAAAGCAACTCCAGCACTGGAGGTATCTCGCTGTAGATGGGAGCTTTCGCTGTCTAGGTATTAACCTAGGGAGAGTTTGATCTTTCTGATTGAACTGTAGCAGATCATAGAATTAAGTATAAATGATTCCCCATGGTGAACTGGATGAAGAACCTTGATTAATTGGTGTTACGACTAATTATATACTTCCTTAAATCTGTACTACATCATTAATAGATTCCCTTCATCACGGCAACAAAGAGCAACAACAAAGAGCAACGACACTTAGCGTGGATGGCACATGATTTTCTCTGGCGGCGAGTACAATGAGAGATACGGTATTGCTCTTCAGGGAGCTAATTAGATAGGAGGTTGTGATGTATTGCTGCTGGAAGGATGTGTGTCAAGCCACTCCTGTTCAATGTATGGACTGCAGATTTGTATTGATTGTATGCTTTGTCTTTTGCCTCGGGCGTCAGCACACTACAGTGTAAGCTGTGAGCCTTGCCTTTGTCTGGTGAGTTGAGCAGATAAGGGCTGTGATAAATCTGGCCGAGAATAAGCAGTCATAGAGGTGCCGCACTTGGGAATATTTAACGCAAACATAAAATATGGCTTGTCTGTTGCTTTATTGTCCAGGGTATATGAAATGGCAGGGTTTTAAAATACTCTCACTCCTTTTTTTTGCACTTTTCTATCTCTGCAGCCCCGGCATGCACAGACGCTTACACAGCCATGCTCATCTTTTTTAAGGCCATGGAGCGGACAACAAAAAAAAGGGAAAAGAAGCCATGCTTTGCAGGGAATAGTGAACCAGCACCTTATCGGCCCTCAATAATATGCAGAGGTGTAAAACATTTGGCTAGCTTATTTAGATGAAATGATTTAGCCGTGGTTGTGCAGAGTTAGCGAGGGCTGAATCAAGTCGTGTGTTGGGGAGTGGGGAGGTGAAAATTGGTTTCCCCTATCTTACGGCTCACATAGAGACCCAGCACGGTTCCCTCTCTCTCTGCAGACTCCCCTCTGACGATAACGTGCCCTGATAATGAGAACATGCATCCAGATTTATTTTCTATTTCCTGCCACAACTGCTTTTCCAGAAAACTTCCGTTTATTTGCTTTTAGCTGTGACATTCAGAATGCAGAGCTCCAGTGCGAGAGCCAGGAAGGGAACTTTTGCCATGAAGAAAGAAAAAAAAAATAGAGGAGGGTGCTCTTTTGAGGGCTGCAACTTTGAATGTAACACGTACAAGAAGACTATAATGCAAACTGAAAAGAAGAAAGGGAAACTCTTTTGAGGAAACATTGCAGGAAACTTCCCGAAACCCCTCTCCTCACATCCCCATTCCCCTCTGCTCTTCAGAAAGCTGTGACTCCCTCTGTCATGTGACATGTGACCTCGCTCCACGCATGGTAGGGTGTCTCAGAGTCCCAAAAAAACAGCATCTGTCCAGGAAACAATGAGGTCCCTTCACCGCCACAGACTCAGGACTGTAGTTGCCCCGGGCCATACATCACATGGAATCCCTCATGAATGGTGCACGTGTTTCTATGTGTGTGTGTGTGTGTGTGTGTGTGTGTGTGTGTGTGTGTGTGTGTGTGTGTGTGTGTGTGTGTTTGTGTGTATGTGTATGTGTGTCTGCTAGTGTGGTGAAGATGGGACTTTACTCCCTCAACACTTATTCAACACTGCTCTAAGCTGTTAACCCGTGGAGATCAGTGGCTGCCTTGTTCTGGTCCATATCTTCACAGTAGGAAGTGTGTGTGTGTGTGTGTGTGTGTGTGTGTGTGTGTCCACTTATTAATAGCCCAGCCTCTGGGACGATATTCATAACCAGAGCAGGGCAGAGGGGATTTCAAAGCAACACACTGGGCAGATTGGACTGATTAATATCTTGGGGGAGTATGTTCTCTGATCATTTCTTTACTTTATGATTAGGCACACAGTTTGGAGCCATGTCTGTCCTGTAGACAGAGACATCATTGGTTTAGTATTGGTCATATGGTTTAGAATGGATTTTTTAATTCTGTTATGGCGCTAGCTATATTTTATCATGCGCTGTATTTCCTCAAAAGAAGCCAAATCAATACTTTTAGAAATTGCATTAATGTCCTGACCTTTTCTAGAATAAAAATGAAAAAGAAATTTGAACAGTAATTGACTCATTTAATTTGCAAAAACTGCTTATGTTGAATGCGTTTATTAAATATCACAAATGCATATAGAACTCACTTTTTGACTCAGCCTGGGACCAAACACATTGTGACAGGTGTCATTTGCAGTGCAGTGCCAGGGTCAGTTTGTCACTTGTTGTGAGTTGCATGAGCGCACCCCCCCCCCCCCCCCCCCACACACATACAACTACACGCAAAAAATGCACACACACACACACATGCACACACAGACCATTCTGTTATTAAGTCTTCTCTATAGTCATTACTTCTTTTACAGGCTCTTCTAACACGGGTTAACCTACTATATACAGAATGTGCCAGTTGCCCATTAGCTGTTCTTTGAAAGCCCATATGATGCTGACCTGGTTTCTGACATTAAGACTAGAATATCTATTGGCTGGCATGTGTGCTATTGTGTCCAAAACCCAGTGTGTCATTGTACTGACACATTATGATCACATTAAAGTGCTCCTAGTTTGAGCACAAGACTCTCCGTCAACACATCATCGAAATATTAATACTTTCACTACAGCCAATTCCACCTCTTTGACTCTCAGTCCGTCCCCAACTTTTCAGACTATTTTATACAGATGGTCAAGCTCCCCGGAGGATGAATCATACAGACTTTGAGGACCCCCTGACTTTACCACTGCTGCTACCAGCGGTTTGACATTCGTGATTAAGTTTGTACCCTGTAGTTGAATGCACTTATTGTACGTCGCTTTGGATAAAAGCGTCAGCTAAATGACATGTAATGTAATGTAAAAAAGTTAAGAGTTTTACATTAATGGCCATCACATTTAGCACAGCCAATCATGTTCCACATAGGATGAATTTGAATCCTTTTGGTGATCCATAATGTTTTTTCTAGCAAAACCAACCCGTCAAAATGATAATTTCTCCACCACCCACGTGTCACCACAAACCTTTGTGCCAGCATCAGCATGTGAGCATTTCAATAGTATGTATATTAGCATGCTGGTGTCAGCGCAAAGATACACTCAGGTGCTGTCACGGCTGGGGAATCTGAACATATCTGGAGCTTGACAAATTAATAATACCAAAATGTATGTCTTTTTTAAAGCTCTGAATATTATATGCCTTTGTCTTTTATTGTGAAAGGTAAGGAGGGAAAAAGAGGATCAGGTAAGCGCTGCTTTAGTAAGAGTTGAAGGTAGTTTTTGTTGTTCTGGTTCATTTTACAGAGCACCATTGTCATTGTTTTATGAATATATTGTGCAACTCTTACAGTTCTGCACAACATGATTGAAAAATAATATAATAACAATAATCATTTTAATATATTGATAACAACTACAATTGTTCAACAAAATATATTCATGTGTTATTTTAATCATTGATTAAAATAATTATCCTCCAATTGTAATTGTAAGTCTGTGTAAACAGTTTGTTAATGACTGTCAGAGGAATCCTTTTACGTTAAGCATTCTATGAGAATTAATTGAAATGAGTTAAATATAATGATCATAACAGAAAACATTTTAAAAGCAACAAACACCAGCCACGTTATCCAACTGTAGTATTAAGTATCTGATTTAATAATTACTGTAATGAATACTTGACAATAGTTGTCAGCTTGAAATAAAAAATATGTATATAAAGCATCATTTGCCTCCTGTTCTGCACCTGGCTGCCTACATCAGGGATTCACAAGAAGGAATCCTTTCTTCCTCTTGTGTGTGTATATGCGTGTGTGCACGCCATTATGCAGGGGGTGTGGAGAGGTCACTGACTTAATTGAATAATTGACTGGAAGAAAGCTATCTTGCCAGAAAACATAGACATAAAGAAAAGAATTGAAAGTCACTGACTTGGAAAAACAGTCAAATTGTCAATGAACCCTCAAGCTAAAAAGAACTGGCAAGTATTTGCTAATTAGATCAAGGCTTCCTCCATCATTTCTCATTTTGAGGATGATAACGCACAGGTTTAGTGTTTAGTTTTTCTTCTCCTCGGGCAGTACCAAATGCCATCTCTAATTTTGACGAGGATCTGGCCTTGTAGGCCCCGGTAATATCAAGCACAAACAATCAATCTTGGCCAATCTCATGAGGCCTTAATGGACTTGGAAAGAATATTAAGAGGTTTTGTCTGCAGAGAAGCTTTCTGCCACAGCAGTCGTCCCTCAGCTAATTTGTGTTTGTGTGCCAAGGGAGGCCACACACAGGGACTGCTGTAACAGGCTCTCAGTCCTACTTTCTGAGGAGCTGCTGCCAGGCCAACAAGCACACATGCACATGCAAATATGTGCTCCCACATATACAGAGAAAGACTAAACAGGCTTCATTCTGCAGTTTCCAGTCAATTCCAACAATACCATTTTGACTGTTGACACCGAGGATTTAGTTCTTTTCTTTTTCCGTATTGATGTTGGGCATCAGTGACAAATGCGGGCCCGTCCGTAATGCTTATTATATTCTGCATGAGGTTTCATGTGTTTGTGCAAGTGAGACAGAGAACAAATGAGAGGGTGGCATTTTGGGATGCCAGGCTGAATGTGGGGTAACCATGAGAATGTGGGACAAGTGCCCAATCGCTGTGTGTGGCGGTCCGGGTTGTAAATTCGCTTGTTGTAGACACACACATTGCTAATGAAACTAAACCCCACCCCAAGTGTCACTGCGTCTTAGCCTTACCTCGCTGGTTAGCAATAGAAAAATCAGCACAAAGAAATCTAATTAAAATGGTCTACTGTTGACCCCCTATCGTAGTTATTAGGTTTTCTGGAGAGCGCCTGTCTGTCTGGTGTGAGATGAGACGGTTGGCTTAAGATCCGGCTGTAACACGAGTCTGACATTTGTTTGTTTTTTAATCCTCATTTCCTTGTTGTTCTGTCTCTGTCAGTATTCTTTTCCCTTCTCGACTTGATTACACGGAGCAGACCACAGGCTACCTCGCAGACTCGATGTTCTCTACACTTCTCTTTGCCGCCCGCTTAAAACGCTTATCAGACAATTTGAATGGGCCTCATCATTGGTTATCGGCCAAATGGATATGGTTTCAGAATGGGCTTACTGGAAGGGTCCGAAGACCATTATCGACGTGGTTGATCATCAATTCGAATACAAGAGGATGCCGCTGACCCATAGTGGCCACAAAATATCCTGATGGGAGCAAAGGAGGAATGCATTCGATGAAGTAAAACAAGTGAGAAACTTTGTTGGGAGGATTTGGATGTGTGGGTCAAAAAAACACAATACTTTCCCCAAACAGACTGCTGTTTGTAGCCTGTGACAAGACTCACTTATTTTGCTGTCCTTTTGCTACATGACCTAGGTGAAAAAGCCACGTAGCTTGGTTAAAGACCAAAGTTAAGCTTATAGTTACAACTGAAACCACGATCTTTCCTCCAGCCTAAGAAAGATATTTTGTTGCCTAAACATATTTAATGGTTGTAATTGTTGTATTTCTCAGTGTGGCAGATGCAGTTCAGGCCTTTTGAAGCATTATAAATGATAAGCAGTGTTAATGCCGATACAGTCAGGAGATAACACTCAGAGAAGAGTGCACAGTGGGTCAACAAGTTTGTCCATTATTTGATTTTAAACTTTTCTCCTTGCTGCTGTATCCTGTGCCTCTCCTCTTTCTTTCTTGATTTCCAATTGTCATGGATGCATTTGCTTCACCATTTCTTCCCTGCTGCTCCACTCGTTCCATTCTCCATCTGCGCTCTTCAATCCTCCGTCTTTTACACTCGCATTTCATTCCTTCCTATGTATTTCTCATTTTGTTCTCTCATTTATTTCTCAATTTTCATCATTCGGCAACTGCCTGTCAATTTGTTTTCACCTCACCCCTTTCTCCATCCCTTTGTTGGAAGGCAACGCCTCAGCATTCAAATTTTGCATTATTTTCTTCTCTTCGTGTTTTCAATATGCACTCACGCAAAGTGCATAACACAGTATGTAACTATTTGATTTTACCCACCTGAACCTCCGTCTCTAAGTGGCTGCTTAGCTGACTGCCAATTTAGAGTTTAACCTCAGGAGAGGAGTGCTTGTGCCAGAGAGGCAGATGGTCAGAGGCGAAAGCAAAAGATGCTGGGAAATTCATCCCTTAACCTTTATTGCCCACTCTGTCATTCTGTCCGTCCTCTCCCTTCATTTCTGTGACTGAGAAGCAAGAGGCAAAGCAAAATACATAGATATGGAAAAAGAGGAGAGAATGGAGGATACTTGTGTGCGATGGCAGGGTGGCAGCAGCAGACTGGGCGCACACAACCTACTCCACAGCCTATACCTGCATATTTCAAAACCCTCATGCAATATTGCCTCTCAGTCTTCTGATGTTGTCTGCTGCCGCTCTCACCAATTTTCTGCCTCATTGTCATTCATATGCAATCTGTTTGTTTGGCCAACCTCCTCTTATTCCAACCATCTCAGCCGAGCAACTTCATGTCCATGTGTCACTGGGTGTATTTCGTGCCATCTTTTGTATAATCCGCATCGCCTTGGTGATTCACTCCGCAATCAGAAATTCTGCAGGACTTCTTTACAAGCTCAAGGCTTTCACAGCCACTTGATGTGTAAGAGTGGAACAATAAAACCTTCCATGGGGTCTCACAATCGCCTTAAAGCGGTCTATGTTTGGCCTCAGTAGGAAGGTATGTTTATAAACGTGTTATAAAAACTGTACTCTGCGTTATGGAAAAATTTTGTGAGTTGACCCTCGCCAGCATCTTTGTACTGATTAAAATTGATTTTAATCTGCTATTCGGATGGCTTTTTATCCTTGAAACATTTTTAATGTACTAACAGCTATGGTCTAGAATCTACAGTTTTATCAACACTAATTAAAACATATTTATCAGGGCTGTCAACATAAACGCATTAATTTATGCGATTAATGTGGCAGAGATTAAAACAACAAAATCTTCTAATGTAATTAACATGCGTTTGTTTACTTCCGGTTTACTTCCGGTCCCGGAGGTAAACCGGAAGTTGACCGCGGAAACGAAACGGCCGCTAGCTGCAGTCAGTTAACAGTTACATCAAGATGGAGAGAACTTTTTGCATTGGAAGTAAAATAAAACGGAGGCGCGTGCAGACGAATTAATCCACGTGTCAAACAAAAGGGGGTGAGTGGCAAACGGACCATTTAAAGCACTGCTATGTTAAGCTAGCTGCTAGGCTAAGCTAGCTGCTATGCTACTTCCATCTCAACATCTAGTTAACATTACCCTGCGCGGCACCAGTGTGTCCCTAAAATACCGTGGTTTGAAAACGTTCTGGCTAAATGTGGTAAAATAGTTGGCACTTCAAATACAGCTGTTAAATTATAGAGAGTTGAGAGCAAAGTGGAAGGAAGAGTCGCTAGTTCAACATGTTCCACCAGGGGAAATTCTCTAGTTTTAAAACAAATTAAACAACAGTGTCTAAAATACACGCTTTCTAAAGTGATTACTCATTATTTTTTAGATTTAGTCTTTAAAAAAAAAACATTCATTAAAAACAACATTGTAACAACAGCCACAACAACATTTATTAATCGCCATTAATCGAGATTAATGAATTTTCAAAATGTGCGATTAATAAAAAAAATTGTTACCTACTGACAGCCCTAGTATTTATACATACATTTTTTAGGGTTCACAAGTCTTGTTAGAGCAATTATCTTTTTTAAATGCATATATACTTCTTCTAGGTCTGTAACATGGCAATACTTACTAGGCTGACTTTGGTTCTGTGCTTGGTTGAGTGCTGTTTTTAAGGCTGTAGATAATCAACACTTAACTGTATACTGAATGTCTTCTGCTACCAAGCTTTTGCTGCAGCCATGTAGTTGCTGACAGATAGTTTTAATTTTGATTTCTTTTTACCTGTTACTGTAACTTACTGTATACTGAATCTGTTATGCTACCGAGCTTCTACTGCAGCCATGTACTTGCAGAACAAAGCTTTTTAGGTAGTTGCTGACAGTTACAATTCCTCTTTGCCTGTTACGCAAATTCAGAAGAGCTTGTTCGGTTCAGTCAGAGGCTCGGTCACAAAAGCAGCTGAACAGAGGAAATTAGGAGATGTCTGTTTGTATCGTTATGCTGCAGCTGATGTACAAGAGGATGTGAAGGTTTTCGGTAAGCTTGTGTGTTGCTCTAAACAGACACAAAGACACTTAGATTTGGCTTTATTGTTAATGAGCCGACATACAAGAAAATAAAAAGACCACGAGATAAAATTGACATCATCATAACTTCCATTGAATATCCAGGAATATTTATTCATGGTGATTTTCAAATAAAGATGAGTGTCATTATGGCCCTTTTGGTGAGGATATGGAAAAATGTCTAGATCTTATATACTATAGTAGTTGTGCTGTGCTGCGCATGTCAGAGCGTGTATGGTTCCAATAGAAACTATGCAGGATAAGAGGATGAAAGGCTCATTATAATCCCACTGAATGAAAATGAGCCTTCTCTCTCTTAATAGTACACTCGCCTCACCTCTCTTCGCTGGACAGGCCTACATATCTGTTGTCGTGATAATAGGCGTCTTCTCTGCGGGTGGGGTGGCCGTCTTTCGGCTCTGCGTGTCTTCTTTTTTTCACGCTGTGAATCCTCAGTGTATGAGAGTGCTCAAAAAATGCATTGATTATGTCTGTTTTGGTTCATTTTATTGCATGTTTATGTATCTGTGTGAGTGCTTCTTTTATGATAAAGCATGACTCACTGTGCAACACAGACTTGTACAATTAAAATGCAAAGCTAACTGTGGCTGGGGAATTATGGGATGATGCCTCCGCCGTTGGTGCGCTAGACGTCACGTGATGAGCTGTTTCCATTATGACCTTGACATTCTCACACACATCAGCATTTGTAGTGGTTTGGTTGTGTAAGATGATATATTGTGTGCACCCATGTAGTGTGTGTTGTACTCTAGGAAACGTTAAGTGTATGTTCTTTGACTCACAAACCTAGTCAAACACAACATGTTGCTCATGTAACATTTTCCCAAAAAACTAAAAATGTAATCTTTTCCTTTCGTGGACGGGGGCAAAACTATATACTCATAATCTTCAATAGCCACCCAGTCACATTCACTCTTAATCACTCTCATTACTGTGACTAATTATTGTGTGAACAGTGAATACATTTCTTTCCAGAGAGCTCGCTGAAAGACAGACAATTGCTCACTGTTTAATTATTTTCATTATTTGAATGCTAAACTCCTGTAAAAATAATGCTATGCAAATCCCACAAAATAAGCTCCTGCAAAATAACACCTCCTAATACCTAATAATTTGTAGTTTGCATGTATAAATGTTTTCACACATTGAGAAAAGGATTCAGGCCTTCTCGTGGCGGAATCATTCGCTGACCATGGCTTGGAAAAAGTTTACTTTCAAACTGAGTGAAGCCAAGTTTTGTTCTTTTTATAATACGGGTAGAGTTTCAAAACTTCCTTTAAAGGTCTTGTGGTTTAATTTTTGCCTGATTAACAGAAAACATTATATACTTTGTACAATATTGTACACTCCACATTCTGTCTTTTGCCTAATTTGTTCGAGATTCACATTTTGAATGTCTTTCAATCTATTTTTTTGTACACAAGTTACTCCATGCTGATCCTTTTAGTAAATTCTCAGTCAGAAAAGGGAAGAGTTCCAGCAAACAACATCTATACAATTGGCCTCAATATGTCACCAACCTTCTTCAACTGATGCAGCTTATAACAAGAGGGCATTGTAAAGTTAAATCCTTTCATTGAATGTGGTTGACCAGTGCTGTGTTAAAGTAGCTCACATGATAAAAGGGCCTGACCTTGCAGTGCTTTTGGGATTATTAGTCTGCCCAAGAGTACAAAAGTAGCAGAAAAAGCAATATTCTGGTCGGATCTATAAACACAGAGTTTAGGGAATACAGAGTTGAATCCATCCATCCATCATTTTAAGAATTAGGTTTTTTCAAAACACTGCTTGCAGTCACTGACTCATTAGGATGATCACAAATCCATTTAAATTATCACCAAAATAGAGTTTCAGTCAAATATAACTATTTTGCCTAAGGGCTTTTGAGTTTTTCAAAAATGGCCAATTACTGTTTGGAGAATAGAACCACAATTCAAGAAGTAAGGATTGCAAGCCACATTCTGGTGGCCATTTAATTTAATCAACAAAATATGCATTGGTTCCCCGAGTTATTTGATTCTAATCTCTAAAGCAGCTTACATCTTGTCGGTTCCAACTGGATCTCCATTTTAATGGTGCACTAACGAAGAGGCAAAGGGCAAGGTCAAGTGAGCAAAGTCACCGAGGCCGGCTATTTTTGCGAGAAGAATCTCGGCGCACAAGATGGAGGGGTTGTGGAGCCCATGTCGGGAGGGTGCGGTGATCAAACATGTTGTCCTCACACATTTACATGACTGGGAGTGGCTCTATTACTCACAGAGGTGATAGGGTGGATGCAAGCGTATCTTTTTCTGTGCCACGTCTAAGAGACATTTGTCACCCAAATGCCAAATGGTCAGACTGTGTGTGTTTCAAGGTTGGGAGCGTGGCAACACCTACTTGGCTGACTTTGTTTTTGTGCTTGGTTGAGTGCTGTTTTTAAAGCTGGAAATAACTTACTGTATACTGAATCTGTTATGCTACCGAGCTTCTACTGCAGCCATGTACTTGCAGAACAAAGCTTTTTAGGTAGTTGCTGACAGTTACAATTCCTCTTTGCCTGTTACGCAAATCCAGAGGAGCTCGTTCGGTTCAGTCAGAGGCTCGGTCACAAAAGCAGCTGAACAGAGGAAATTAGGAGTCGTCTGTTTGTATCGTGATGCTGCAGCTGATGTACAAGAGGATGTGAATGTTTTCGCTTTGCTCGTGTGTTGCTCTAAACAAACCAGACACATGCTATTTTCTAGCAAGGACACTTTGGCCTTTTCTGTTGTAATAAACAGACGTATAAGCAAATAAATAGGCCATGAGATAAAAATGAAATCACCATGCCTCCCATCATCATAAATCGCTGTAAATCACAAAACACGAATCACAAGACTTTTCTCAATTCGTTGTCTACCTAGTTTTTTTGGTGCATTTGACTGGCTGCCACTAAAACACCGCTCTCCGTCTGAGCTCTATCTATATTTAAGCCATTTAAAACTCACTGCTTGCTAGGAATATGTATTCATATTACAGTCAGTCCAAATGAGTTGACTTCCGGAAATCCCACCGCAATTATATTTAATTCATAATTAATGCGGAGCAGACTGGGGACCTAATTTACACTTGCACATTGTCAGCTTCCCTGCATGTGCTTGTCATTCTGCATAAGAGTAAACATGGCTTGCTTTGGAAAGAGGGAAGCATCTCCCCACCATTACCTCGGCTCTGGGGAGAGGTGCACCGTGATACTCAATTGTTCCATTAGATGAAAAAAATGATCTGACTTTCCAGTTGCACCAAACAGGAGCAGGTGTGCACAGCTGTGTTAACAACAGGGAGCAGCCTCTCGTTGTTGTTTAGGCAGCATTGTTTATTATTGAACGCCTTCCGACTTTGACTTGATGCAGGAGAAAACCGAGACTTTTGTTCATCAAGTCCCGTCCTCGCAGAGCTCGTGATTATAACAAGACCTGACTACATGTGAATGAGTGTGTGCTGTACGGGAGTGGGCGTCCATGCATGAGTTTGATCTGATTTCACGTGTGTGTGCGGTTTAGAGCGGGAGAGCGAGTGAGCGAACGGGCGTCTTTCGACAGTCTTCAGGGGTGTCACGCTGAGACGGTGTGGCTCTTGATCTTTGTTGTTTGTGCTGCATTGTGCTGATCTGCGCTGAGCCGCATGGAGCGGTGTTTGTGACGCGCTGCAGCCGATGTGCACAGACAGAGGCTGCTTTGGATAACCACAGAGTATTAGTCCAATCACCGCACTGCCAGTCGGGCTGACATCTTGAATGTGTTATTCTCCTTTATTCAAGCTCCAACATGCAGTTCTATCCTGTCTTTTGGATCAGACTGAGCTGCTGTAGACCCTGTTTCGGGCTCAGTTTCGCTCGTCTGCAGTATGTCTGCGCCAGAAAGTGCAGTCAGTTCGGGAACCAGGTTTGAATTGGAAAAAACAAGTTTCAAAAGTTGTCAAAATTTGGAATTTAAAAAGGAATTGGCCTCACCTATGCAGATTATGCACATGTCAATACAAGTGTGCAGTGTTTTACGATATGGCAGAGTAACAGTTACTACGCTTCGATGAAACATACTGAAGATACTTTCACAGCTTTGGAATCAAACATCTGCCAACCAATGACATTTATAGGCTTGGTATAAAAATGATTTCTGTCCCTAGAAGAATATAGAGATGCCCGCCCTTTTTTTGACATTTTAAGCAAACACATTTTCACTATAAATCCTAAATATAACATTATAAGAGTATTACCTCTTACTGAGGGTTAGACCTGCTAAAGGTTTTAATTCCAGCACATCGTAGATTTATTTACTCAACTTACACTAATACAAAGCACTGATTTGCAATAGTCCATCGGCTCAGTTCAATATAGAATATACTGAGGAACATTTTTGCTTTGTTATTCACAGCATCAGGTCGTACAATATCCACATGTGGCTGATGGTTTGACACTTCAATGGGTATGTTAAAAGACACCTGGGGCTCATCTCAGCCTGGTGTATTTCCCCCATAGACGTGGCTGTCTTAGCTCTATAGGTCATGCTTTCTTTGCGCTCTTCATCAGAGATGGCAAATGAAATTATGCCGAATGTTCCTTTAAGGCACTTTAAGACCTCGAATATGGTTTAGGAATTCATAGTGACAGTGACTTGAATCAGGTGACAGTGGGACATTGTAAACAAACTCCAAAACCTTCATCTTTCCCCAACTTTAGCTCACACGCTGGAATATGAGCCTGGGATATATACACACATCGCACACAGGCATACACACCCACACCTAGCAAACACTACTTGAACTGCAACAGCTGGTGATGTGAGGAGTTTTAAAGTGCTAGTTGTACCGCTCTTTTTTCGTTTTAATGAGAGGGTAGAGGCAGAGTCGTTTTAATTTCATTACTACTGTTGTGGTTATTTTTAGCTCAAACCGCTTGTGATCCTTCGTTTGCAATGTAAGAGTTTGACAAGTCCTATTGTTCACACCGCAGCTCATCCTCTGAGGCTTTACGTTTCAAAGCAACCTTTCCTGCTACTTATCACACATGTTTTTAAGGCTGCATATAAAAGGTATCAGGTTGTTGTTGATTTTACAAGTGAGTCTGTCTGCAGCGGTTTTATGGAGGATGATCTCACCCAGAAGCAAATTAAAAAAGATGCATGATGAAGGCCATTGAATTGAACATGTTTGTCCCCAGTAAATCAAGCAATACAAAACCTTTACGTGGCTTGTTTATACATACATATTTTGTGGATTAAATCATACTGCTAAGAACATTTTTTAAATGTGAATTCTTCACTAGAACTTTGTTCTTAAACTCAATTCATCAATACAAATTCAAATAATATCATCAATATACATCAGTTCCAAGTTCACTGGATATTCACCTGCTTCTCACTGTATTTCTCAACTTTAAAAAACTTTTGGCGTAGAGCTTGTTACAATAGGATAATTGAACATCCACACGGGGCGAGTGCTCTGTAGACATTTAAATGTGTCCTTACAAGCACCATTCTAAACATTTAAACCCAGGCGGCTTTTCAAATGTATTGAATTCCCAAGCAAACGTTTAATTGACTCTTTGGTACGTTTTTGGAAGTCTATCTGTCTCACTCCGTGTTTGCACTCGCCTTGATTCGTTTTTCGTCTCCATCCGTGTAGCGCCGAGCACGGACACGAGTGAGTCACAAGTTGGAACACATATGCGAAAGGAGCACATGTTAGCGGAGGAGATGGGCGATAAGGAGAGGGAGCCGGCACAAGAGGTGACCGGGGTGTCATCGATTGCTCCAGGGCTGAGGAGTTGTGTCCCTCGCTGCGAGGCGAGTCAGGACGAGGCAAAGCCGCGTGCCGCCAGCCCTTTTCTGTGCCTGATGACTCGCAGCTGATGTCTTATCTTGGCCAGTCAACACTGAGGATTGAGTGTGTGCACACGGAGGGGACGGGAGGGGGGGGGAGGGGTAACGCATCATGAAAGAAATGATTTATCTTGCTTGTGATACAGCAGGAGCTACAGATTTGTAGCAGGGCTTCGGGATTCTCGCCTGATCTCTCTAAACATTAAAGTTGAAGTTGAGAAGCAGATAGTGGAATGAAATGTAGGAAAGCACTCATATGCTTTTAAGTGCATTTGTGTTTGGATCGAGAGTAAGATGCGAACATATGTTCATCGCGGCAGGTAATCACAGCTTAGTTTGGCGTTCTGTACAAACAAATATGGACCGGTTTATTTTTTTTGTAGTAACTGAGGTTGCTTTTTAGTAAATATTTACTTTTTCCCACCAATAACTTTTTCTATTGCTAATGTATCCTTCTACATATGTGATATAACGCTGTTTAATTGAGAGATAGACACATTGATGGCAGATTGGCCTGTGTAATTTGAAAAACAGTTCTTTTGGGGACTGTTACATTTTATATATAGAAAAGGTGGAATATTTATATGTGATGTAAGTATATCTTGCCGCACATTTTTGTAAAAACCCATTCAATGACATAATCCATCCACTGGATTTGAATGTGTTTTTATTTAATTAGTTATTTTCAGTGTGGAATCTTGGCTCATGGTGGTACTTTCCTTTGGCCAACAGGGACACCGGCTGTGGCTCTTAGTACGTTTGCCTCAGCCCTGTATTCCACAGAGTAAAACCATATGGGGACATTACCTCGTTATTACCTGAATCAGATTCATAAAGTTAGCAAATGTAGTGCCTTAATCTAAAATCCCAAATTCTTTTCAAACAGGGGTTTATTTAAACCAGCATGGCTGTCAAGTGCTGTTACGTTTAGTTGTACAGCAAACTATTCTACCTGGCAAGATTCCATTTATACCCATAAGTAGGAGCCTGGTTGGAGGAACGTTGCTTTCCAAATCAGAGCTCATACAGGGCCCATGATATTTACAATCCATCACTAATGTCAATAATACCGAAATGGTGTACATTTATTGAGTTATATTTGCATAAAAGTGAAAACTCATTCCAACATCTCAAACGTGGATAACAACACAAAAAGATCCTCCATTACTGTTGCTCATTACTTCACAAAAAGCTGATAAGTGAAGTATACTCTCTAACCCGTAAAAAGTAACAGCCATTAGTAGTAACTGCCTTGACATTTATTAACAAGTGGCGGCGCACGACGTTGCCTCAGGAGCTCAACAGTCAATTCCATCCTGACCTTTTACGGCTAAACCGTCATAGTTATTTTCCTTTCACTGTAACGTTTTTGCATTATCTTTAATGTCATTGGTTTTACTGCCAAGCCCTCATGCTGACGAGCGTGCCAAAAACAGCGTTAATGGCATCACAGTAATTTTATAATGACTTGTTATTTAAACAATTTTGGAACGATCCTATAAAAAGCCACTAGAATATATGTGGCCTTGCCATACAGCTGCAAAGTGTCTTGTTTCACATCAACTAAAATGTGGATTTTTGTCTGTTCTGTAATAAAGTTTCACAGCTAATGTGCTGTCAGTGAGAGAATCACAGAGCCTTGTAGATGAAGCATTCTGGGAAACTAGCCATCCCCATGAGTTAAGAAGCATCTTTTATCTTGGGAAAACTGTCAACCGTTAAGATCGATATGAGCCACTCACTGTCTCCACTTACAGTGCATTGTGGTAGAAGAAGATAAGGCAGTAGGAAGCACAGCAGTCCTCAAAGTTTCACATCTTGAAAAGAGCTGCTTTGCGGATGATGGCCTCTTGACCCCAACGATTCAGAAATGCTCACGGCTCAGTCGTCTTAATGTTTCAGTTTTGTTTCACGCAGAGATAAAACCTCTTTGCACCATCAGTCTCTGGGTTTAACGATTGCCTACTGTGCATCGCACACCTTATGCTTATTAATTAGGAAATCAGGGGTAGCTCTGATTCGAGTGAGGGCCGGGGACCTTCTGAGAAGGTTTAGGTCTTATTGTCAGAGACAAACCCTCATTCCCCCCAAAGGAACGTATACTCTGCAGCATCCGCATGCCTGGTGACTGTACACCTGCCACAGGATGGGGAACCCAGGCTCAGCATTGTCACCTCTTCAAGTCTTCTGCACTCTCATCATTTGTTTTTTAAAGGGTTCTTTAAAAACAGGCTTCAATTACTAAGCTGACAGATGCAGATATCAAGTCATATTTGTGAAAGCAAGGGTCACAATGATCACGATGCTCATTATTTATATAATATATCCAGATCCACATTACACACGTAAATCAGTCATAATCCATTGGGCCGCAGTCAGTCAATGCTAGCTCGTGTTGAGTGTAAGCATGAGCGTCGGGGAGTCAGGGGTCATTTTTGTTTTTGTCATCATGGAACAGTAGCTTAACCCACAAGCCAATCTTCTGAAAACTCAGTGTGTTCCATTAGGCACAGCCTCTTTATCTGTGAGCGGCAAGGCTAACCAAATACAACAATATGAACATACACAGACAGCACACAGACCCGTTTGTTGTTATATGCCTGATTTTATAAGAAGCATTCCCGTACAATGAAGGGAAATAAGCAGGGACCTGCAGAGTACATAATGAATGGTTATCTTAACAATGGTTATGACTCCCGACAGCATGTGGCTGCTTTTGTTTTTGGCTTGTTAGTCTGTGTGTGTGTGTGTGTGTGTGTGTGCGTGTTGTCGGGGGCAGAATGTGATCCTCGCGATTCCTGCTGTAGCGAGAAATACAACATGAGCCAACATTAGGGCCTTGCCAGGTGGTTATATTTCTGTCTGTCTGTGGATACATTTTGGCACCGCTACAGCATCATACATGTGCAAGACGCAATGGAACTTTCATGTGTGTATATCGAAATGACGATTGAGTTCAAATAGTTTTGGTTCGAGCAGGGGCACCAAAAGTAAGGAAATAAGATAGGATCAAATATTATATAAGGGTATGTGTGATACTTAATGATACATAAAAACTGAAACGTCAAATTATCATTATTTTTATCTGTTCTTAAAATGCATAAAAACAATTGAATGTGAAAATGTACAACCACTGATCAAATTAAAGCACATGAGGTGGTTTCCATCCCGTCCCCACATCTCGCTGATAGCTTTAAAGAAATGGAATCATTCGGTAGTATAATGGGACGTGGTGTTGAACATGAGTTTTGCCAAAAGATTTTAATGAGTGGTAATGAGTAATAAGTGACAATTTGTATTCATGACAGATGGTGATAAAATGTACTTATTAGAGGGCAGAAAAAAAACACAACCCACTGTACAGGAATCATTTTGAAGTTTTAAAAAGTTGATTACTCTTTCTTGCACCATATTTCCATATCTAAATGAGAATTGGGTATTATTTATTTACTCAACTCCATGGAGGTCTGTCCCTGCACATGACAGCATATGAAACAGTGTGACCCGGGCTAATAAGAACAATCTCTAATAAGTAACAATTACTCCTGGGTACCAAGGGAAATGTAATTCCAGTATATAATACAAACATATTAGACAGTATTCTAAAGTGCATAACTGGTAGGATCAGTAATCGTAAATGTAGGCTGCGATGCTGACAAATACATTACACATGTGGCTCCTTTTGGCCAGAGCACCAGCACAGCAGCTCTCTGGCTCGCATGTTGTAGTGTCTCCACTTGATTGACAGGTGTGTCATAGCCAGAGACGCACCGGGCAGACCCCCAACGGCTGTCATTGTGGTTGGTTTGAAGCCGTCTACATGGATTGTCTGCGGGGAACATGGTGAATTAGAGGAGTTGACATGGTAAATCAGTGGAGCTGGCACTACAGTGCATTTCATGGAGCCGTGCTTTTTATCGCCACAGACGCTGGCTTCCAGGCTGCGAGTAGTACTTAATACCAGCAAGGGTATTCATATGTTTGTATTTTTTATCATCAGTGTTCATTGGGTCAAAAGGTCAACGACCAAAACAAAGCAGTCATAGTAGTGTTTTATAGTGTTATTTATGAAAAAATATGTAGAGATTGAGTTACTTAACATTAAGTTTCTGTACTTCTTAGTAAAAAATATTTGTCATATTAACAACACACAGTTTCGAATAATGATCTTTTCTGCATTGTAAAATAGTAATTAAATGTTTTACTTACTAAGAAACTAACACTTTGCATATAACTTCAATAGACTTAGAAGTACAGCATTTCAAAATCTCTACTACACTAAGGTACAGAAATATCAAGTATCAGAAGTTTAAATACCGAGTAGGCAGCAGAATGATGGATGTCATTGTGATTATATGATATTTTATGAGTATCCCAGATGACAAACAAGCGAGTATAAACTAGCATAACATGGACATAGTCAAGTTACTTAAAAATTGTACTCAATTCTTCTAGCCACAATTATGATACAAATTGAGGTGCCATTTAGCGTAGATCTATTTCCTCCAGGGAATGTCTGTTATGGACCACAATATGATACCCACCCAATATGATACCCACTGAGTATGATATCCATTTCATGAAAAAGATGAAAGAAAATTGGTGAAAATTCCACCTGAGTGAAATTTGCTGGAGTTATTGACTCCTCATAAAGCGTGATAATTTCAAAAGGTTAAAATAACATGTTGGTTGAATTAAAACAAGTATTTCTATCAACCGTTGCAGAAGATAAGATGAGGAGGAAGCAGATATGAGTTAGCGTAATTTGAAATTGCTCCAGTCACCTGTAGTTCAGTCCCTTCGGGTAACGCTTCGGGTACCATGGATACTGTGTGCGGAGGCTAATAGCATCACGGCAGGGAGGAAATAGAGATGCGCCCCACCGGAGGGTCTGTGTTTATGTGTTTGCATCAGCAGACAGGGAGAAAGATAGTGCCGCACATTCTTGGAAAGCGATAGCGCAGTGCAGTGACAAGGCAGACAGAGACAGAAGAACTGCAGTGTTCTGATTAAGCCCGTCACACTGGGCTCAGGACGCGCAGACTGAGGACGTCCGTGCGTGGAGGTCTGTCAGTGGTCGGAGTCGCTCGCTCCCTCGCTGACCTCCCTGTAGCCAGGAACTCTAATCACTGTAAAACCGATTCATTAAAATCTGCTGTTAGTGAGAGGACACACGCGGGTGAGCAAATGGACCACAGCCAATTATGTGATTCCCTGCCAGTTAGAAAGAGATTTAGGCATTAAGTATCTCTGAGGAGGGAGACAGTGTTCACTACAGCAGATCCGCAGATTATTATAGGGTTTGGGAGAATGTGCGCGTTTTTGTATGTGTGTGTGTGTGTGTGTGTGTGTCAGTGTGATTTGTGTGAAGGTCCAATACATGCGGCACGCACGGTCAGAGTGACCTGAAAAACAAACCTCTACCTCACTGAAAATGTAAAAGTAAGAAAAACTAATCAAAATACAGCCGCCATAATAGTCCCTAATGCTTAGACAAAATACATGCGAGCAGGAAGTTCCCAGAGAGATAATGCATAAGTGGAGATAGTTCTAAAACGTTAAGGATATAGTTAAACCATGATTAAAGCTAACAAGTTGTCTTAGCATTTTAAATTAGGTGTAAGGCAACAGTAAGTGGTTTCTGTTTGTATCGCGGCTGAAGCAACATCCCTGTGGAAACTGTTTTCTATTTGCCGAGTTTGATTCTTCAATGTGATAAGACGAGATGCAATGGACTGAATAAGAGGCCTGTGGGCGGAACCAGAATTAAGAGGGAAACCAAGGAGCAAATACAATCAGGACTTTCCAGCCCAGCTGAAATATTTTCATAATGTGAGGTATACTGTTTTTACAGACACAACAGGCTTACTTTTCATTAGGGGGGCTACGTTGCACTACCTGTGAAAGGGGTTGTATAATGGGATATGTGGCTCTTAGGGCCCTTAGGAAGCTTGCAAATGTCTGAGTAAATAGCCATGATGATGTCATATTGATGTCCTCCAGCTTGTCCCCAATCGGGCGTAACGTTTGGAGGGTGTTTTTGTCAACCAGACAGGGGAAGTCAAAGGAAATATGTGTATCCTGCTGCATTTTTGGATATTAATTATCAGGTGTTGTTGTAACTTGACCCAATCCAAGTACTAAGAGCACACCTCGGACTCTTTAGTGTATTTATGACTGTTCTTATTAAAATCTTTCTTGTGTTTGTGCCAAAGTTTACAAGGACGGTGTAGAGCTTTTCCTTCTAAAATTCACAATCCATTGTGCACGTCCTTGAGGTCATTCAATCACCTTGAGGACATTTCCGTTCTTATAAAACATTTGCAAAGCAGATTTGAAAGTGCATTTCATGATGGGGTATTTTATCAATCATCGTGGTCTCTTTTCTGCTCACCAAAACAAACTGTAGCAATATAACAACGTTATTCACCACTGCTGTGAAAGCTATAATGGATTTTTGGAAGTTTGGAACACTTGATGAGTTAATTCATTTATTGTAAGAAATGCCTGTTTCTATCTTAGACTGCATTTCCTAAAATTTGCTATATCTCCTCCCTGTTAAAATGTTCAAAGGTGCTTCATGTTCCACTTCACTTTTCTGACATGTTACAAAGAATTATGAGATAGTAGTAAAATAAGTAGATTGGCAGCCTCTACAGCTTTCTATGCACTTCCTTCTCACATCCCTGCGCTCCGGGGTTGGATTTCATGGATAATATGCCGGATCGCATTCATTGCAATAAAAACGGCTTCGTGGCACAGAACAGAGTGAGAGCCGCAGACCTGCAGCTTTCAGAATTTATTGCAAAAGCAGATTGTAGAACAAGTGAAAGGTTGATGGCAAAATCACATCCAGCCTTCCATCTAACAGCCCTCTTAAGGTCTAACTGAACATAATTTCTTCCCAAAGGCCTTGATAACTTGGATCTTTTGTTTCTTTAACTTTTTACATTCTTTTGTTACCTTTAGGGCATAAGACATTTTTCTAAAGTAGCAAGCCAAATCAATACTGCAATATCAAGTGAACCTCTGTTAAACACCAAATGTACTTTCCCTGGGCAGCAATTCCGAGTGATCACTGCGTGGAGCCAAAAAACAGATCAAGATTTTGAAAGATCAAGTGAACCTTGTTGAAAATGTAATAGTTGTCCAAAATGATAAATAGAGTTAAACCGCACATGGTTTCTGAAATTTCTCCTTCTACCTCTAATTACAATTAGTAGCAGTCTCACTCCTTTAAAAAAAGGTGATTTTACAGCACTGACATACTCAGGAACATATGTGCATCTCTGTTTTCACCACGAATCAGAGCGTGCACTCTGACAGCAATGATCCGAGCGGCCATCTGCAGCGCTGCCGACCTACTAAATCCTCTCTCTCGCTGTGAACCCCTGAATCCTTCACATCTACACTCGCTGTGAACCTGGGTGACACAGACCGGAAGCATCGAGTTAGCCGACGCTAGCCTGGAGATCTTTGATCTGGAGCACCAGCGACACCACGACATTAGAGATTGACCAGAGCAGATCACATCGGACGTCTTCATATTAATTGTGGATAACCTTGTGTGGCGCTGCTGTACTAAAATCATTTCTTATCACTTTGTGATTTATTACCGGCTGGTTGTGGCCTCTGGGCTTAGGTAAATATTCTCTTTCTGTCAAGTTCATTTTTGTTTTACATATTCATAATGCGATGCTTCGCTGCAACACACAGATGTGGCTGGCAGATGCTCCGTTTATATAAGAAAAGGGTTTTATTACAGTAAATATTAATGATACTGTACTCTTCTGCGGTAAAATAAGAAACAGCAGAGACAGAATTAAGTGCGTACATTAAAGGCTTTCATGGCTTTGTGCAAGGATTATGCAAAGTTTTTTTTTTTTAAAGTAACTTATACATCAACCAATCCTGTGTTCACAGTGCAGTGCGACATCTCTCGTTAACATTCAGTACATCAACATGCACAAAATTAATCAAAATAACAAACGGAAACCGCATCGCACACTATGCAGTGAGTGTAATTTGTATTCTTCACCCTGCTATGACATTTTAGATAAGCGTTGTGGTTCATGAAAAAAATGACAATCATCAGATCTTGCGAAATACGCAGGAAGGATCTAATCAAATCTCGGCCCACTGAATAAACTAACAAGGCCCCCAAATGGTGCATGCAAACTGGGTTACTGGGTGGAATAATGTCACTTCAGCGTGACTAATAAGGATTGTTTGCATGCAAAAGTGTCCGCTGTTTAGCTAGCTGTCCCGTTTCCCCTGCGAGCGCTGGATCTACTGGGCTTGAATTAGATCACTTTCAGAAACAGAAAGACTGTGTGGAAATGAATACAAGTGATGATAAAGACGTACGATTATCACCGCAAAGCATCTTCAGAAATTGATCTCAAGGGGTCTTTCACAGTGTGCACTTCACAATAATGGTTCAATTCAATAGTTCAATTTATTTATATTTACCACCTTGAGATGACATGTGTAGTTTCCTCCTAAATGATCTACTGTAAGTACAATACCTCACGTGCAGGTGGAGTCTTTAGAGATGTTACATCAGCGAGGATAATGAACCCCTGAGTGTCTCATTTGAAAGCACAGCAACAAGCATGTGTTTGCTGTTTAATAACTTTCTGTTTCCAAATCATCTTTGTGATCGCAGCTTGGAAAAGTATCAAGTGACTCCATGTCATCTAATTTTGCCTCGATCTCATCATTTTAAATCTGGGTTTAAAGGATTTTGCTTCACACAAGTAAACATTGTAAGTATTAGGACTTGCAATTTAAAGGTATAGATTAATTATAAAAATACAAATGCTGACGTCTATGACGACCAACACACATAGAAATTTCCATTCAAGATATGAAAAGAAAAAAATGAATACAATCGACTGCACAGGTGAAAATCCTTTTGACCACAAAAATAAAGGCAAAGCTTTTAGAAAACGATTTACAGAGCTTAATGACAGAAATGACAACGTATGCGAGGTACACAACTCTAGGCCAATGACAACTTGACAACTCCTATTCGTGCGGTATACTTAATAGTTTTAGCTTTTGCACTCAGCTTCTAAATGTTCATTCTGTTGGTAGAGGTCTACAGAAATGTCCTGTTTTAGTCAGTGAAATAAAACTCCTCACCAGACCCACTGCAACTCGTGCACCCAATTCAGCTAATGGAAAAGTCCGTAATCTGGAACATGGTCAGTGTACAGTACTTTACCTTAGTACAGTACCTTAGCAATTCAAATTTGCGGCACAATAAAAAACCTGAACCTTTATGGCTTCTAGGTTGCTATAGTGTAAAAATGGCTAAAAAAACAGGCCGCTCAAATAGAGAAGAGAAATTGCCCATCTTCCATTATACTAGTCCCACTATTCTTAAAGTGCTGACAAACACGAGTGTTTTCTCACTCTGTCAGCTGAAGCGCCCTCTAACACATTGTCAGACAGCATTGCTGACATGCTGACAGACTTGTGTCCATGAATTGTTTCAACTAAGGATGAATATTTAATTGACCATCAGTGTCTTATTGTGAGGCTTTTGTTTGAGCTCTGAGGGTGCCGGCCTTACATTCAGCACCCGATTGTCACTACAAGTGACTGAAAAGAAAAAGAAAAACACCAAAAAAAACAACAACTGCTTCCCCTGCACATTTCCCAGTGATATTATTACTATTTAAAACAGTCATTGTTTGACAGGGAGACCGAGGAGAATGTGAGAGTTTTGGCAGAAAGTCAGACAGGAACTCACACGGCTCAGATGCTCACCTTTTTTTTTTTTGGAAAAGCACAACACGATAAGTGAACATTTAGCAGAGGGCAGCGGCTGCAATACGGTCTGTTCATTATGCTAGAGGTCCGTTAAGGACACGTGTAACATCCAGTAATGCACATACTGCATCATGTCACCAGGAGTTGGCTACAGATAAGAACCCAGAGCGTCGGTACGTAGGTCACGGTTTGCTGTTTCCTGTGCCGCTAACTACCACATGGATGGAGAGTGAGTGGCACAGGATATACCACGTTAAGGTGTTTCATGCAATTAACAATGGTGTCTTTTTTTTAATGCTTTATCACTTTGGTCAGCTTATCGGTTTGGCTCTATATTGAGGTTTTAACAGCCTGTCAGCTTACTTCCAAGCGGATTAAAGCGTTCAGCCTTGCACTCTTGTTACCGTTGCATAGAATCCAAAACGTTGTCGCTGTAAAAAGTGGTTGACATTTGCTTTACGTGCATTTTGCTTTCTTTCTGAAGGCTGTACAGGACACGATCTTGTCAGTCAGTATTTTTCAGTGAAAGAGGACATTTAATGCGCTCGGAGCAGGAGTTTACTAATGTTTCACATTCTGTGTAGCTCATGCGTTATGGCAGACCGCCGCAGTTTGCATGGATTTAGGCTACTTTTCGTCCTCACAACTAACGAACCCTTCATTGTCCAGTAGCGCCGGGAGTAGCAGGTCCACGGGCCTTGTAAATTGGACCTATATACGGTTTAAGGTATTACTCGGCCTCAGGGGTGAATGCTCAGTTGACTTGGATACACACTCCACTTACGGTAACAGCTTCTTCAATTTGCTGAGCTCTTTTGTAGCTGAGCAGCAGTTTGAGAAGGAAAAAAGAGCTTTTGACTATAGATGGAGAAACAAAGACGGAAGCAGACAGATAGAGTCGTGCTGGAGACAGACAGAAAATGTCTGTGTTGTGTATGGTGGTGGGGCTTTGTTAAACAGCTGTCACTTGAGTGAAACAGAGTGTTATGTTTCTATCAATCTCTCCCACTGGGTTCCATTAGATCACCTTTATTCCATTCTTGTTGATGTTGAACTTTAACTGCTTTAATTTTGGAGGATGCAGACGTTTTAGAGAAGATAAACTTGCTCGAAGGAAAGGATTTATCTAAATGAGGAAACGGGAAGAGTGTTTACTGGGGTACTGCGACAGGGAAGCCGTGGTCCTGCTCCCGAAATTACGCTAATTAGCATCAAATGGTAGAAAAGCATGGGCCATAAAGGCCATAGATCAGTTTAAATGATCTGAGTTTAACTATGCAAAAATATTCAGTTTCTTCACGAGTAGGAAGCAAGAGCTACTGTCTGCAGAGTAAAATAAAGGTCAGAAAACATACTGACCACTAAAAACCCAAGTGATTACAGGGAAAAGTGCTGCTCTGCAACAACTTTATTCTGCTTTCGTACATGCTCCTTTGGGGGGAACTCCCTCGGTAACTATTCCGAGGCGAGGAGCTCAGACGATACCCCAAGTGTAACCAAGTGCTTCATTTGGAGGTCAGAAGGTGCTCCTACAGAATATTTAAAGGGCAAAAGAGAAAATAAACTTTCTCCCTCTAAACTTGAATGAGACATATTAGTTAGGAACCCTTTAAACCAGATTAAGTGTTAATTCAGTTTACAATTATTACTATTGCAGCCTCTTTCATCAGAAAATCTGGCATCTCTCTTACCTCAATCTCTTTTCAGTGTCTTAATTCCAACTGTGCAGAGAATTGCATTCAGCCAGGACCGTGTGTTGTGTATTGCTTCCACCTTGTGTGTCTGGCAGACACTTTGTCACATCTAAGGCCTCACAACTGAGCAACACGCAGTTCTGAAAGTTACCAGCTGTTTTGTTGAGATCGAAAGAAAGGCGTTAGAGTTAGAAGGTGGACGTGGTGCTATAAGGTTCTGCATGGAAATAGGGGGGGGGGGGGCTGAGCCCTATTTGCCCAACGGCTGGTGTGATAGAGATGATGTGAGAGATGGTTTCTACTTTTGTCAATGCATTCCCTGCGTTCGCTGGATAACCTGCAGCGTGCCGCCTTCTCGGGCCCTAAACTCCCAAAATGTATAAAATGTGCTCATTAGGATTCTGCTACAAGCCCGCCTCAATTCCTTTGAGCCATTAGCGTTTGTTTAGAACGGTTTGGGCCGGCCTCAGCATCGACGGTAATGACAAGGACAGGGTGCCAGGGAGAATCAATGCTTCTCTGTGGCACAAGAATGAAACTGTAACAGCGGGGCTGCCCCTATTGAGCACCGGACGGCCATCTTTTTCAACCACTTAATTGATCAAGGCTTTATTTATCTTGTCACAGGACTTTAACCTAATTTGTTTTCCATTCGCTCACAAAGCACCGTCATTGAATAACGATGTTAACCATCCACAGTATCACATTCATTTTCTCCCCGCCAAACACACTTACGACGTTGCGCCTGCGTTAATTTCCTTGCGGCAGGAGCACTTTTAAACTTGCGTAATTAATTATCATATCAAGCATAAGCTCTACATACATTTGTGCAGGCTGCACACACAAACACTGAGTAGGCTTTTCATTAGAAAATATTCTCATTGTATGTGTTTTAGTGCAGCAGAAGGAGCGGAGCGGCAGATTAATCCCTTTCCCTTTGTTCTTTGTGAACAAAGCAGAGGTGCGTCATGCACACTCTCTTAACTCTGCAACTATGCAAAGATGTCCCTATAATTGGGTGATATTTTTTAACTGCAAAACCCGCTGCGTGCATTTCCATTACATTTCTGTCATAAAATACCCTCCTCACTGTCGTCAACTTAAATGGAATGTCAATACTTAGTGTGTGGAATGAGGAGCGTGGAAATGGGCTTAACACTGGGACTCATAAACATAAAGTTTAATGCCGCCACTAAAGCAAGGGCCAATCGCAGCATAGAATAATAATCGCAGATTTTCTCGCCCAGCCATCTCGAAAGATTAATATGAATACTCTCTTGCGCATTCTGGTTTTTCTAATCTCGGCCAATTTTCTTCCCTTCATTACGTTTTCCTTTGCATTGAGGTCTTTGCCTTTCCCGGCATCTTAACAACACAATCCTACACACCCTTTTCAGTCACGCCTTCCTCAAAGGGAAAGGACAATCATTTGGTGTGAATCTCTGTCTGGTATCCACGGGAATATTCCCCACACAGGAACACTTTATGGGCTCATTTTAGCTTTAGGAGACAGGCGTGGCGGCACAGGGCGATTAAGCCTTAATATATTAACCCGTATTGGACAAATTCCAGGGACAAGACAGACGATGCAGTGATTGATTTCACCGGGTTTTAAGCGTTAACTATTAACACCACTATGAGTGGAATATGGTCTTGCTGTATATTAATGGACAACTCTCGCAATTTTCTATCAATAAATAGTTATTTTAATAAATAAAATGTTAAATGGTTGCATACTTACTGTCTAAATATACTCATGTGATTAGCTCCTAAATGGATGGCCGGTAAGTGAGTAACGATGGAAGAGCAGACGTAAGTCATCCACACAAATCGCCACGTATCGTTTCTTTTCACTCTGGAGCCTCATCACTACTCACAAGACAAACATCACGTGCTATTCTTGGTAGGGCGCGCACACACACACACACACACACACACAGCACTTGTTGAGAAATGAATGTTGTCCTGTGATGTCAAGGAAGAGTGCATACAGTGGTATCTCTAAGGTAATTAAATAGAACTAAAGAACTGCTGTGACTGGGAGGGCTTGGCAGGGGCAGATTAATGGTAAAGCTGATTAAAGTGTGTTTTATCCCCTTAATGAAACTTTAAGAAACTTCTCCGCTCAATGTGTACAGACACGCTCAACAGAGGTGCGTCACAGAATCACTACAACTTTTCATCAAGAGGTTGTTATTCTCATCTTCCCCATAAAAGTTCATCGTCTTCAGGGTGACCGATGTGATCTGAAGAAACACTAATTACTTGCGATACATATGACCTTTTACAGCAGACTTATTTCACCTACACTTTCATTTACAATAACCATTTTGTACAAAGCACTTTACAGCCTGCGCATTTGTTTTCCATAGTAACTCCAGCTAAATCTACTCAAAGGTGTAAGAGAGAACCTTCCGAACAAACAGCGAACAACGCGTCCTACATGTGCTTTGCGTTTTGAGAAAACTCAATAATTTGGTGACACAGAGGTAATAGAGCCAGACTCAATTTGCTGCAGCATGGACACCCGGAGCTCTAATTTCATGACGGCACATGGCTGAGCTTTGTGCTGACAAAGCCACATGGTCCTAGAGGGTTTTCCTACTCATGCCCATTTGGTAATTTGGTGGCTCCACAATGAGCTTGACTCAGTTCAGTCTGAAAAGGAGGTGCAGCCTGTAGGACGGTGGCTCTGTGGTTTAAACTGTCATTTCACAGCAACGGGTGTGTGGGTTTCAATAATTTGCTTTTCGGGGGCTCCACTTTCCTACCACAGTTCAATGAATAGCAGTTTAGTGACACTAGAAACTCTTAATTGCCTATAGACGTGGATTCCATCGTGTAACAGAAACAATCTGGACTCATTCCCAGTGTGTATCCTCTCTCCTGCCCAGTGCATGCTGGAAAGTGCTCCAGTAAGCTCCAGCACAGATGGGGCGCGTATAGAAATGACTGTGTTCTTCCAGATTTTTGAGCTCAGCAAATCACATCTATACATCTTATTCAAAAATGTTACATTATATATTATTTTCCTAAAGTATGTATTCATGTATACATGTGTTTGTGGGCGCGAACGACCAACCGTCTGCCAAATTGTGCACTGGGATGTGTGAAATGAGAAGTGTGGAAGTGTCGGCACCCTCTGAAGAAGTCAGGAAATGGCTGGATGCCCCCCTCCAATCCCTGCTGTCCACCACCGGTCCTCAGCGCCTCGTCTTCTAATGCTGTTTAACCTGTTCCTGTCTCGTGCAATGGTTTCTCAGGGACATGAACAATACAGTAAGCAAATGTGAAACTGTATCTCCTCCCACACAAATATAAGGTGTAATATTTCCCCTCGTCACAAAGCAAAGCAAAATCAGTCTCTTTCTGGATGGGGGGGCTTTTTCGGACAAACTATTGTGTTGTAACCGTTCACCTTCTGAAAATGAATTCCTCAACCTCTACCCCACTGCAGCATAGATGCAACATGCCTCTAGCCAGAAATGACCAAAAGTCAGCAGCCACAGGCTGTTCAGGCTGCAATCTGATGCGCCGCTGGTTCAATTTCAGTCTCGTTTTGTTCTCCATTTGTAATGCGACTGTCCCCTCGACGGCACTGTACAATTCTGGAGTACTTTCAATGTGGGACTCTCCATCAGTCGTGCCACCCTCAGCATTCCCTCCAGCCTCTGCGGCGCTTCAATTAAATTGGAAACCAAATCAATTTCACCCCCAAGAGACCAAATTACCTCCACAACTAGTTACCATCCAGCAGTTTGATTTGGGCAGAACTTATATATGTTTAAATACATTTAGGTGCCTGACAGATAATATTACGTCAAAATATGCATTTTAATGGCAATTTCAGTGCAGAGAGAAGACGGGCGCACTGCAGAAAATGTCACAACCATTGACCATATCTTTAATCATCCGCTTTTCTTTCATGGCAACATTTCAACCCAAAACATTCTACTTTTGCCATTTGAGCTAATTGTTGTTTTTTTTTGCACCAGCTTTGAAAGCAACCAAGGATCACTTTGACAGTGTGGACTTAAAAATCATCAATTCATCATGTTGCCAACTCTCTTCTCTCTGTCGCTTATCCCCCTGGTGATAAACGGCGAGCTACTAATAACTTATATTTCCTTCTGAGCGGTTTATCTATAGACAGTAGACGATGTAATGATAATCAACAATAATTCAACCAATAATTGGTACCAGTTTGAGTAAACACAACTCTGGCTATTACCAGTATGATTAATAGGCACCTGACGAGGACACAAGGCTTGAAGAAACCATTGACATGATGCCTGTGTCCAGCTGTAATCGCAAAATGCAAAATCCAAATGCCAATTGGCCATCGTACTAGCCAAGGTAGGAAAACAACAATCACCCTTTTGATTTTTGGCCAATGGCAATGTTCCAAACCACGACAAAAACACTTGATTCATTGTGTATTCAACTACTTTTTGTGGCGACGAGAGATTGGATAGTTGCATCAATCCATTGAATTGAGTGAGCATTAAGTGGAACCTGAGCATGTGTGTCTCGTGGTGGGGTGGGTACTGTTTATGTTTGTTTTTGTGAGTCAGACGATGGAGTTTGGTGACAGCAGAGCGTCTGACAGATTGATTGGCATGGGGCCATTCGACATATCTGAGCCTAACACAGCATCCGTGAAAAGTCTCCACCTGTGTTACATAGTTAAATAAAGCTGCATATTGGTTCGACATGCTGTAAGCGGATGAATGACTGAGGGTGAATGCCATTCAGAACTGAAACACTGAGACACTGAGCTGACTATTCCAAGGAGCCTGACCACTGTCTTAAGCAGGTTTGGCTCACAATATGGCCTTTGCTGATAAGAAGCACAAACCCAATGCGACACCTCACAGGGCTCCTTTCGCTCTGCTTTCGCTCTGTGTTGTTGTTGGTCATCAGGAAGTCAGTTAAAGACAGTGATTTATGCCGGGGGCTTCATGCAGCATGGCCTCATTACACACAGCCATTTTGAAAATCAGCAGATAATTACAGTATACATCATGGACCTCATGGGGCCCAGCAGAGTCAGTCTATGGGACTGGCCTGTCATTTGGGCCACAGGGCATGAAAAACGGGATTCTAACCTCATTTTAAATATAAGTTGCTCTTTATTTTGCAAGAATCGTTTTAGAAATTTAGTTGTATAATGTTTAATTGCCGTTTTTTTAATCGCTCTATTAGTCATTATGGAAAATGATTTTGCTAATGGTGTATCTTTATTTTATGAAACAACAGTATAGAGGCATTCTTATTTGAGGGCCGGTAAACAGGTAAAATATGTAATTTAATGTTTACGCATATATATATATATATATATATATATATATATACATACATATTATATTGTGTTTTGTAATTTGTTAAAACTGACTATTTCTAGGTCTTTCTCCACAAACAAACCAATGCTAACGCACGCACTAACAGACCTTTTCTTCCAATCTTGAAGGGAACATTAACACGCGCCCGAACTGAACTGAACCCTGAATACCTGGACCTCCGTCCTCGCGCCGAGCTGAACCCTGAATATTGGACCCCTTGCACCCCTTTAGTGAGTACCGATGGTCTAATTCCTCACTAAATTATCACCATAGCTTCACTTAACATAAGTCATTACTTTCAATCAGCTCAGTCATGTTGTACAGCAATGTACCACTGGCATGTTAAGCTGTGACTTGTTAGATTGAGTATAATTGCCTCATTCATGGCTCTGTTTGACTCTGCTCTCTTCACATCCGCTCTTTCTTTCTATACAAAGTTTAAGCATACTTTGTCTCTTGGTAACTGTGACACATTGTACTCACAACTTCATTAAATTCAAGGCCTAATGCGATGCTAATATTCATGCCATCTTTACTAGAGTAATACGTATTTGTCTCATTACCTCCTTGCTTAGAAAACACAGTGCTTGATCGTCATCTGGGGGTTGGAGGAGGTTTGCTTGCACACTGATGAATCTTAATGATGTCTGTTTTTCTTACACTCTGTTATTAACTACACTATATCCACATGGGGAGGCTTTCTTCTAAGCTAGCAGTCACACAATATTTATTAAACACATTTTCAGGCATTCTGTCTTTAATATTGCTTATGCCCTGATGTTATGGATCTGTGAATCAAAGCTGAGTGATTATAATATACATTACAAATAAGGGAAAATATTCTGACTTGTTGAAAAACAATTCTATTTTACAAATGATAAAACTATATGAATACTTACAAATAGGAAAATATTTCCTGCAAAGTATTGATCATTGAATTTAACATCGAGGGCATTATTGACTGGACTGGATTTTTGTTTAACAAATAATTGTCTTGGAGTGATATTGTCATACGTTGTAGTCTCAGTTTCATCCACATTAAATATTCATAACCTGTTGTGCTCCCTTGGGTTTGAACATCAGCGGAAGAGAAAAGCTAACAAGACGGATGTATACACAACATGTAAACACAGTGGAGTGTAGAAGTCCCTCCTGCCCAAACTCCCCTGAGCTGGGATCAACACACGGAGAGAAATACTCCAGTGTGCAAAAAAAAAGTCGCAACTTTTTTCCGTCTAAGTGCATGGTGAGCAGCTTTCTTTTATATGAACAGACTGCTATATTTGTAATCTCTATAAGCAGATTTGGCATTCCTTCTCTTAAGCCAGAGGTCTCAAACTCGGACGCGCCGGGGCGACGTTGGCGCACCCCCCGTTGACTGTACCGTTCGGCGGTCGGACCATCAGCGCTACCATACCCCCCCCCCCCGTCAACCGTAATGGTCTGGCCCGCGTTCGGTTGAAGTAGGCTGCGCCTGATTTGAGTTTGAGACCCCTGTCTTAAGCAGAGTGTGTAGGCAGAGCACGTTGCCGCTCAACTCCGACTACATTTTTGCCTCTCTAGTTGCTGGAGAGGCTAGTTGCTGTTCATCGTTTACACCTTTACTCTCTCTCCATCCATACCAGACATCACAACGTTCATTAAAGAAGTACAGATGTAGTAGTTCAGCATGTAAATATCCCTTAGGACCCCCTTTAATGTCCACGAAGCGGCTTGGATGCATTGTTTTTCTGAATTTATGGGATTTCATCAAATGGAAACATCATGGCTGATATATTTAAAGAGAACAAATAGATCCCTTTGTTACAACCCTGCTGGTAGCACAGCCCCATGTCACTTGTGGCACTACGTCATTGCGGCTTCTCTTATTACATCACAATTCATGTTAAGTTCCATTAACAAACGTGACTTTCATCTTCTTTGTATCTTTCTACCATAGTCCCCAAGCATATAAATGGTTGAGGGAGGCGTAATGCGATATAAGGGACAGTCTATGTGATGCGTCTCCCTACAGTCAATATTTGGACTTTAGCCTTATTTAATGAGCAGAATATCTCAGAGATCTCTCCCAAGCTGCATCCAACGGGAGATCTCTATGGCTTCGTTAAAGCACTGCACTGTTTGTTTAGTGGGCCTCACTGGACTAAAAAAGCTCAAAGACAAACACGTGCATGTGTGCACACATGTATACACTCTCACACACACACACACACACACACACACACACAAACACATACACTTGCATCACGACAGAGCAGGCGTCTTTCTTCAAGCCCAGAAGGGAATGATGACTCTCATTATCGCCTCAAAGTAAACCCCACAGAGCCCCTACTCAGAAGCCCTATTAAGTTACCAGACAATGTCATTGTATTGGTGTTCGATAATTTCCTCTCCTCTGTCATCTGCTGTGCATCAGGGAGTTGCATGGTGAGGGAGGGGTTGGGAAAGTGACAATAGCTGACGTCAAAAGGCACAGCCGGCTGAAACTCCTCCGCCCTCCTCTGCATGGTGAATCTTTAGGCTCGCTGTTGAGCACCTTCCCAGCATTAATTGTTTAACGTCTTCACGAAACACATGGATTGGAATGGATGTTTATCATGCTATTTAGTCACAATGCATAACACATTGCACTCTCTACATCAGTTCTTTGGCAGGCAGGATAAATAGCGCCTAGGAAAGGAGGAAAAGTCACCTTGTAGACTGCATATGACCCACTGATTTATTGGGAGTTTCTGGTGGTCCCCTGACTCAAAGAGATCAATTTATGTACTGCCATGTATATTTATTATCGGTGTCTGGAATACTGAGGTTTCCAAATGTGTTACAATATTGGCGTGCAGGGAATCCAAAACAATTAAAGCTGTGTGCCCATTAGGTTTTTTTCCTATACCACAAAATAACTGACTGTGATACATGGACTTCCTGTTCTTTAAATTCACAATCTCAATGAATACTAGGAAACTACTTAGAATCATGCTACTTTTACAGTGAAAGTATGCTCGATTCTAGCTTTCCAAACAGGTGTTTGAGTTTGAAGGAGAATCTGAGCAAACAGAGATACGCGTTGTTCAATTTTGACTAAAAACATGGAACTGGACATCTGAATGTTACGTAACGTCACTGAAAACAAAATATGGCTGTTGAAAATGAAAGGAGAGGGAACGGATTCTCACCCCCTCTTGACACCATTTCACCCACACGGTTAGAGAGACTTAGTGTTTCTCTGTGTTGTAGGAAACCACATTTATTCGGTTTTCCTCTCCTGTGTGAATGTGGACAGGTTTTGGAAAACTGCAACACGTCCTTTCACAATCACCTCCACTTTTCATAGTGGTCATAACAGTTCAGTTTGGTGAGCTTGGACCAGGACAGGGTGACATCAGGTAAATCGTAAAGAACTCACTGTGTGCAGATCAGCCAATAATGATTTTTCAAGGTAAAATACTTTTTTTTAATGTTTAAGTGTTGGAGCCTCAACACGTTAAGGTCTTTTTATGAGTCATTTTGAGTTTTAGATTTTCCACTACTGTTCAAATATTGAAACCGCACAAAAAATAACTGTTTTTCAAAAGTGTGACCAACATACATTGTCACGTATTTAACTAAATATGAAACAGTGTCAGTTTGAAACAAGAACAGGAGACGCATTATGCAAACATTTTTCTGTGTTTTAAAATAATTAAAGGTCAAAGTTTCAAACTCTAAAAGGCCAAGTTTGATACATCACACATTTAATCTGGGCAACATGCATCGTGCTGCTGATTGGCCCGTAGGGTGGCTTTGGTTGTCCCAATTTGGCTTGACATGACAATAGCGAGGGGACATGTCCCCGCTATTGGTGCTTTTCAGTCAGTAGGGAGTTTGATATGAATCATTCTCAACCAGTTTACTTATACTTTATTTTTAGTACCTTTTACTGTTCTGTTCTATTTAAAAAAATAACATGCTTCATAAAACAATTACAAAACCCTTGACAGAATGTCTCTAGAAGAAAATAGATGACGCATTTGCAATATCTGTTTGGAAATGTGAATATTCCAGAAGACGGCCCAGAGTCTTCATTTAAGACCCTTTATATTGGATATTGACTTGTGGCGCAGTTGTCACCAAGCTTCCGTTGTCATCTTGGATGGCCTTTTGAGAATCTAGTAAATCACCATTATTGACCATGGGCCATTTGTATAAAGTGTTATTTTCTGCACCAAAACCTTTACGAAACGGCTGCATGTTTTAAAGGGTTTTGTTGACAAGGAAACTTAAAGGTGTGATTCAAACGTGATCCCAAGAAAGGGTTGATTGTCAACGTGCCTGTTTTCCTGAGACTATGTTGCAGACTGGAAAAAAGTGATTAACTAGACGTAATCGGAAAGTCCAGGGACAGTTTTACTTTATATGAAACCGGTTTGTCTCTATTCTAAAACAGCAAACCCGAATGTCCCTAAACAGTATGTCGCTATATGTGGTCAGCCTTTTTGCTTCTGAAACACCCATATTATATTCATGATGATAAACGCTATAAATAATAACGTCTTGTAAAATAAAGGCACACGCCCGCTAAAAGTGTTGAAGTTATGCCAAGACGTTTTGTCTTGGGAAAGCTAAATTTGTTTACATCCCGAAATGACTAAATGTCTCAACAGTAGGTAGTATTTTAGTACTTCAAAGAGTCCACATACACACACAAACACACACACTTTTACTACCCAATACCACATAGTTCATGTTGTGTATTCTATTACATTGGGGATTCCACTTGTCCAACACACAAAGAGCAATCAATTCAATAATGGACGGTGCAGTGACACACTCTCAATGTGACACATTTATGTCTTCTTGTGGTAACTGGAGATGGGCCCCTCCCCCCCTCACTTGCCCCACACACACATTCAAGCTTCATTTTGATCAGCAACTACACACCTTTTGTGTCTCTGTCGTGTATCATTGTGGAGCTCACAGAGCGCTGGTGACCCTGGTCAGACTAACTAGTCAAAGCGTTAATATAACGTCCATATGGTGGATTTTAAATACATTTAAGCTCATACTTATATGAGAATATACCTTTCAACTGCCTCCAATCATAGTGGTGATGTCATGAGTAATGGCAATGACCTGGATTAAGCTGCAGTGACTTCGTGTGACACTCTACTTACTCTTCTCAATGTCTGACTT
This sequence comes from Gasterosteus aculeatus, assembly GCF_964276395.1. Lineage (NCBI taxonomy): Eukaryota > Metazoa > Chordata > Actinopteri > Perciformes > Gasterosteidae > Gasterosteus > Gasterosteus aculeatus. Next base: position 8,158,512 of record NC_135700.1, read on the forward strand.
TCTCTGAAGGTCAGTTTGGCCATTAGCCTAACGCTGCGTGCCCCACCTCTCCACTCCAATTCTCCTCATCTCCTCTCCCTCCACTTCTCCTCCCCTCTTCAAGGTCTGCAGAGAGATGTGAGGGGACTAAATTTATCTTCACACAAACCAAAGCTCAGCAGTTGAAATAGAACTCCTCACAGCTCGGTAGCCGGCCGATGGCCGCGATCGGCTTCACCTCTCGCGTCAAAAAACAACAACATTCGGGCGTCTCTCCTTCCCCTCAGTCCCTCCATCCTTCTTTCTTCTATCCTCCTCCTCCTCAACTGGATCCCCACATCCCTTGTTTTATTAACAGCGGCACTGGTGGCTTGTGATAACTGGTCACTCCTGCAGGCATTGAAAGGCAAGGACACTCTATTATCCTAGCTAGATGGATGGGTTGAAATATTGCCTGCAACTGGAAGAGCCTGCCAAATCCTCCAGTCTTAAAACCTCTTTGTCTCTGACAAGGACGAGCATTAGTGAGAGGGCCAGGATCTTCCACGGGGATGCGCTGCTCTGAATACGACGGGGACAGCGTAAGGAGGACGCAGGAGTGCATGCGTGTGTGGAAAAAGGAATCCACGCATTGCACGATGCTTTTTAAGACAAATCTGCAAAAAACCTTTATTGCAGTTAATAGCTGCAAATTACAACTGTCGCTGTCGTCCCAACTGTGCGCCTGTATGACAAAGAGAGAGAGAAGAAGAGAAGATTTTGTTTGCATTAAAATAAACATGTTGCAGGTAGACAGCCCCGTTTGCCACTATTAATTGGTGTCCTAATTATATGTGACCATAACCACATAACAGCTGCACACTCTCTGTTTCTCTGCTTATACATCCAGGAACACGTAGTTCTATTTGCAATGGGATCCAACAACTGGATACATTTTGAGAAAGAGCTGTTGAGTTTCAGGATAAATGTGTACTTCTATACATCTTACTGCTTTGGCCGCATACCTGTTAGTGTTTGTAGAAACAAAACATATCGTACCTTTATTTGGTTTATAGATCTTACCCTCCCCTTGGGTCATTATGTGTGGTTTTAGAAAGACAGTGGTGACACCCAAGTGTCAACCCGTGGTCGGTAAAGTGAAGCCAATGCGTAAGTGTAACCTGCCTTCTTCCTACCGGCCATCAGGGGCGACTTGTTCTGGCTGCAAAAAGAGAAGCCTGGTTATATACAAGTCCATGACAAAAGGACCCTTCTTTCTCACTTGCTTTATCACCCTAGTGGACTTTGTAAACAAGAATTTATGGTCTCAAATGCTAATTTCAAGTCTCCTACATTACAGCATGATAATCTACAAATATCATTAATATTGGATTTAGAGTAAAATAGAACATGTAGCAGGTAATGCTTCAGGATGTGGCTACTTTTTGAAAGATGTACAGATTGCTAACAATGCGTTGTCTGGAGGTTGTTTGTGTTTCGATTTTTGAATTTTAACCTTTTCACACTGCGTTCCAATTCATGGCAGTTAAATGTCTCATTTTTGTCGTTAAACATGTCATATTAAACAAAAAAGATAGTGATGGCCACAATCTCCTACTTAAGCCTTCAAAATGGTAATCTCCAAAGCAAAGGGTGGGGTGAAGGTGACTACGTCCACTCCTCACTATGTCTGTGAGGTACACATCATCAAAATCTAGTCAGTCAAAGTAGATGCAGACGCAGCAACCAAACCTTTGCTTTTTACTGAACAACTTTGCAGCATAAGACATGTGCTTTGTTGTGGGCAATTCTGCTGAATGCATTTAATCCATTGTTTTCTGTAGTTACATCAGCAATACTTATAATTGGAGAGGAGGACTCGTGCTCCTTGACACTCGCTCACCAAAGATCTTTACTAGAAGGCCATCTGCATCTTCGCACCATCCAGCAATTCTGCTTTAGTGTGAACAACAGTTTGAGGAGAATGACATGTTTTGTATGATTCAAGTCATTTCCAAAAGGGTTTTAACCCCATTTTGTGGGGTCAATGTCAATCTTAGTGGCAAAGCTATGTTTACTTGGGATGAAGCAGCATCAGTCCATTGTTGAAACAGCTTCAAAAAGCTTCTTTCTTTTCTGCTGTGCTGCAAAGTAGAGTAGCTTGAAGATGTTACACAGAAGAAAGGGAGTAGGTGCGGGTGGATGACTGGTGGATGGATGTCCATATAAACATCTGCCTGTGACACAGCAGTATGACGTCTTTTTTTCTAGCTAGGACCCTTCCTTTGCCCTGGTACTGTATGTGTGTGTGTTTTCCAGGTGCTTTGCTGGGCAGAGCTGGGATGCAATATATCTCACATGGAACACCTGTCCAACGCCCCTGAGCTATTCAAAGCCGCCGGCCCAGTTGGCGGTGGTAACATTCTTATTTTATTTGAATGATTTTATGGGGCAGCAGATGTTTTTAGAACATGTATAGTCTTATAAACCTTTCCCTTCACCTATGTTGTGTATTAATGAAGCCAGGGGATGTGATGCATGTATTCCCATAGTCCATTAATCAAAAGAAACGGCTCAAACTTGCAAAAATCGGTCCGCATAAGAAAACCATTATATAAACATTTTTTTTTTATATGTTTGAAGTTCCGAGGAAACTTGAATAATGATCAAAGAGGAACACTGCTAGTGATCATTCCAGAAACGAAATATGTTACACACTTTGCACATGGACTGTTAAAATGCACAATTATAAATTGTGCACAATTGCTTTTATAACAATTATTTCTTTGGAAGAAAATGCTCAAAAAATACTCAAATGAGACTCGGCTTCTGAATCAGTCTCACCTTTAATGAAGCATACACGATACACATAGAATGTACATGTGGTATCTCTCACAGAGATGTTCAGCTAGAAGTTTTTCACTGCCTCAAGGACTTCATTTTACACGGCATGCTCATCGTCCATGCTTTTTTTAATTGAATTAAGGAGCACTCACTGTGGCATCTCTTGCTATTGTTATCTCGTAGGTGTACAGGATTATTTAAGAGGGAAGCATGTTAAATCATTTGTTATCCTTGGCATTCTAATAAACATGTTGGCTTTGAGCAAGGCCTGCAGGTTGTCTGTGCAGCTCAGATTGATACTCCTGCCATATCTAAAGCTATACACCTCATTATACTAAGAGGATGCTTAAGAGCAGATGAATCTGGGGGAGAGTGTGGAAGACAAAGCAGGCAAAATGAAAACTGCTCTACATATCTTTTCTTTTATATAGCAAAGAGTCAGTATTGCATTTCAAACAATAATGATATGAGACCTATCAAGAAAGCATTGACTGATATTTCTTTGCAAATTATGTTGTTTTGCCATTAGGTATTTATGTGTGAAAGGGATACAAACAACAACAATGTAAGCTCATCTTCCCAATTATTCCGCTGCAAACTGAGATCCACGCTTAGTTTGCTAACATGTTTTTTTTTTCTCAACTCAACACTGGTTCATGACACGTATAACCCCATGGGTTTGGGGTTAGGAAAGGCTTGATTTTGCTAATTGGTGGCAAAGCTGTTAATTGGAGCTGTGGAAACACAAAATGGAGAATCGGAAGGCCTCTCTTGGGAAATGTCTGTGTTCAACCTCATTTTCCACCTTTACTCATTGTTTGTTTTAACTATCTAACTGCAGAGAGGACATACATTAGTTGTCACAACAAAATGCCCAGAGAATTCCAATATGTAAGACAAACCAATTACACTTAGTACTGTTTATATTAAGAATAAGATGCAAAGCCCTTAGCTGGGAACCCGCACATTTTTGCCACACCGATTATCATGATTGTGAAAGTGTTTTTCAACAGTTTGCAATACTACAAACTCTACAGTTTGAACTAATCGTCACCACTTCCTCGGTCAAGCCCTGCCAATGCCTTAATGTTAAGGTGCAGTCAATGCGAAGCACATGCAAGTGGCAAAGTATTAGCAGCACATTATTTTGATATCGATTGTGATTCCGGTGCCACTCACATTGACCAATTTCAAGGGATAAGCGTATCCAGGCCTCTTGGATGTTTTGATGCACTATTGATGGTTATGCTATCTAGTGAGCTCTCCTGTTATTGGTACTTCATCTGATTTGATGTGCTTATACAACACAGAAAAAGTATCAAGGCAATGATTTTTCCAAATGTGATCAGTTACTCCCTTCCAGCCATGTTACCTCCTCTCAGGGGTCATCCCCTCAAATGCTCAAGTGATTTTCCATTGACAGCCACATTAGCAGCTTTTAACTCCTTGTCACCCTGCAACAGCCTCATGCTGTGCCCCTCGGGAAATACAATACGTACAATTTATCATGGGAAATCATCATCAAAAGCAAACAGAGTAAGCAGAGTAGGTAAAAAAGCATCAATTGTTAAAAAACGGAATCTGAGGAACATATCTGTCTGACTGCTGCAGCAGATTTGTTTTTGTTTGGCGTTGGAGCTGTTCGTTCAAACCGAATACGTTGCGACACTGACAACCAAACAGAATCTTTATTAAATATATATTTATTTTGTGATGTGGTTTCAGAGGGAAACACTGTCAGCTTGAAAATGTCACTGGTTGGTGAAAAACATGTATTTTCAAAATTTCAGCTTTTCAGGAACTAAAACTTGTTGTTTATCTCGGTCACAATATACTTTTAATACGTTCTACATGATTTTGAAAGGGCTTCATGATCCTCAGAAGTCAAAGACGTTTCTAAAACCTTACATAAGCATGTAATCTCTCATTTTCTCTGTATAGTTCAAAGTTAAACCACTTTGGTAAATACTCAAAGGCTGTAGCCATGTTTAAGATACTAGATCAGCTACAAAAGAATATATAATAATATAATTGCAATATTAACCCGTTGATTGAGATAAGCATGTTTAGGAATGAAACATACCATTTATATATAACATTTAATGAATCTAAGTCAACACCTTGATTGTAGTTTAAATGATTGTAGTTCAGTTTATTCTTTTTCCATATATTGTCAGACATTTCTCTTTTTAGCAGCACAAATCATTGTATATTTATCCGGTCCATGTGACCAAGTGTCATCATTAAAAACTTGCCAGTGACAACACTTTGCCTCATAGTTATCAGATGTGGCTTTTGTTGCCGGGCACTGATCCCATGCAGTTCAAGTGAGCGTGCTAACAAAATGTTTTGATTTGTATATCATACCCGCATGAAGCCAATAGTCGGCAGCCGACATGTTACAAATTGTCCGTTGGAGTATTTTCAGATGACAGTTTGACATGTTGGGACCAGGACCAAATGTGATATATTTTACAGCATGCGTTGCCAATGTTATTGAGTGATTATTTAGAAAGCACATATGATTAACAATCATTATATAGTATCTAGTGCAGTCAGCAACTACTCTGATCTAATTTACATATCAGTACATCCCACAAATATGAAAGAATTTTAAGTGAGTGCATAGGATGTTTGAACATTTTTGATAATATAAGGAAAGTATTGAATGCTTATGCGGAACTTAATGAGTATTTTTGTTCTTTCTTTTGAATTATGAATCATGGATATGAGGATTAATTTCTGAGTTAAAAACAAAACTGCACTCCTCAGTTGTTGGCTTTCATAATTAAGGAAGAAGCAGGTTTTTATCAGCCTATAGATACAGCATTAATTTGACCAATTCAACATTAAGCCCTGATTCAGTTCCAGTCTATACTAAGCTTTGTTACAATTTGTGCTGCCTTGCATACACATGCAATTTGTGAGAGGGCAATCATAACGATTTGAAACATATTTTGATATAAATGATTAAAAATGTAAATATGTTTTATGTTTTTCGTCTGAAAACTAATCCAATCTCATATAAATGTTGCACACAGAAGCATGTGAATTTAACAGAAGAATTATTTTTTTTAGAATAGAATATTGGCAAACCATGATCTTGGCGTGCTAATAAATTTGGGGATTTATCAGATATTTAAGGTGGAGCCCATAGTGTGACAGAACACATTTGGCTTAACGTTCTTATTCTAGTCATGTACTTGCCAAATATCATGTTGTAATTTACCGCTATTTGCACAACTGAGTGGGTGATATCAACATTTGACAAATCAACAACAAAGAGGTCAAGGGAAACAAACAACATAGATAAGTACCCCAACTGTTAATGACTTGTGGGGTTAACCTTTTGTTATTTAAAAGAAAAATATATTGGTTGTAAGGCTCCATACTTTTTTCGTTCTATATTGCCACTTGAAATTAGTTTGGTTATACAAGTTCCACAAATATGTCCAGTAACAACAGAAGAGGCATAGTATTGTGCATCGATATAAAATGTCAAGAATTCCCTGGGCCCGTTTGTGTTGTTGTAAAGTTAAACTTCAGGATTAAGTAGCGTCTCTAAAAGAGCCAGCTCCTAACAGAGAAGTGATGATTTTGAACAGTGCTTTACCTGAGGGATCTTCTCGAGGATATAAACAAGGAACTAGAATAATCTTGCGTTCTTGTGTTTTCTTTCCACAGAATGCCATTTCAACAACCCTCATCACACTACGTCTAAATCAGGACCCTTTCCCATGTCCACATTCACATTGATTCAAGCCTCAACATCAATCAATAGCTCTCAACTGTGTGTAATCCTTGGCTGATCCTTGGTTTCTGAGACCTGCTTCACAAAATCAGTTTACATTTGAAGCAGCGTTCTATGATGTCTATGGAACAAAAATGGTAACAAATAAAGCGCAGGTGTTGGAGGTTTAATTAATAAATAAACCGGTTCATATATATTTATAAATATTGAAATACAAAGTTGAATCTCTTGTGGTCAACCTCCACAGACCTAGCGGTCTTTGAAGGCCTCATTAGCTGGTTTTATCTGAACATTGACCCTAAAACTAGCACCTGAGGGGGCTGACTGTAATGGTGCAGGCGTGAGCATTTGAGTCTTGGATGGATGAAATAAGACTTTGAAGTGGATTTTCTATTTGAAGGATTATACATCAGGGGGTTTTGATTCATGCCCATTTTTTTGTCCTCGAGGCTATGTGCTTGTGTGGGTAGGAAGAGTTATCATTCACAAAATTATGAATGTATTTATTTCTTCAACTGAAACAATGTAATTTAGTGATCCTCTTGACAGTTTCGCTCGATGTAAGTTGTTTTTCTCCTTTGATGGCAACTGTTTCAAGGAGTGTAAAAGAATACTATATAACTGCTGTCCTAGTGAAGGACTTTTTGAGATTCATTCCTCACAAGTCAGGTTCATTATATCAATTAAATCTTTAACATAAATATACCACAAGGTCACAAAAGAAGGATACCTGAAAAATGTTGTTTATAACTGTCTGGCCCATAAACCAAACTGATTGACTCTTACTTGCAGTTTTTGTATCTTTGTTTTGATTGTACTGTAAATTGGAAGTATAAAAGCCTTACGATAAAGATGATTATTTCCGTACAGATGAAAAATCTCAGTACATAATAATTTGATAAGGATTTGGATACAAATCCTAGTGTATGTTGCTATGACCCAGTTTAGTATTGAATTTGACTGAATACCCCTTACTTACTAATCCTAGTAGGCACCCTTTCAGCTTCAATGGCCTATTTCAAGAAACACAAGGTTTTGTTTTGAAACAATCCTCTAAGCCATGCCATCAGGACTAGGGCGTATATTAAAGACAATCCACTGCAATTTTCATGTTTCATTATAAAATAGAAATTGCAGTGGGCAAAATCTGTGTGCAAACATCCCCCAATAGCACGACAAATGTAGACTGGATCAGATATGTTGTTGTTGTAAGCCCGCAGAGCCTGACTGTAGATACACTTTTTCACAACGCTACACCTTAATTTCCCTCAATATTTTCCATGACAATAGGTCTTTGTTTTGGTTTACTCAAATAGTAGGGGGATTATTGTTTCCAATATGTTAATGCCTTATTTTCCTGCAGGAATACTATCTTTGAAGTAATCCTTTTGAGTGTGTTTGGTTCAAGTGCTATTCTCAGAGGAGAGGGTTGAACTCCTAAAAAAAGCTGACTTTCCTCCCATGGCCCTTTTCAATATGGCAATCTTTCCAAGGACTCAGGAACTGTTTTGGGCACTCAGGAAGTTATATATCTCCAGTTTGTGTGGGGACGTTGTCCTGAACGTACCGCTCAATTGAAATTACAGTTATAATGGCCAGTCTGTATTCAAAGAAAGCATCAAAGGAAACACAAGAAAGAGAACACTTAACTTGATTCACTATTTTTTCATTATGCAAAAGTTTGACAGGATAAGAGTAGTAAACAGTATTTTATTGTTAGTGCGCCATCCTTTCATCGGCAACATGATGCAGTTGGACAGGATCAACGCTGGCTTGGGCGTCACATTTGCCGATAGTTTTTTATACAGACAGACAGAAACTAATGTCCGCGTGTGCATGAGCGTAATGTGAATTGTGCACACACCTCATGTGCTGTGTGTTTGAGTCTTTGCATCATTTGTAAGCTTGAGTTCGTTGTCAACGACAGATGGATAGATGTGCTTCAATAACTGTTCTCCTGGCTCCGACCGACAAACTCTGCTTTTTTGTACCTTTTGATTAAGGTTTTCCGCTGTATCATTTTGACACCTGCCGCTGTTCTGCACCACTTAACTCTGAAAAGTCGACTAAAATAAGTGTTTTCGTCTTAGATATGGCAGCTATTAGGGTTTGAATTCCTTGTCTTTGGCAGTAATCCAGTGTTGTTTTTGATGGATTTGAATGGAAGTTAGTGCTGGGCGGTACACTATTTTAACCAATACCAGATTGCGGCTACATGAAAACATGGAAAAGAGCAAAGCCGGAGGAACGAAAGAGGGACCAGACATGCACCGACACAACATGTGCCCAAGAGAAGACCAGTGTGCTGTTTGGAGGGTTTTTGCTTTTTAAAAATCCTACAACAACAAAAAACAGCTGTTTAGGTGGCCGGCGTCCTTTTTAGCGTCGATGAATGAGTGTGTTTACTCAACAAAACAAATACAGTGATATACTAGGATACCGTCGGAATCTTAAAAAATACCGTGATATTAACTTTTGCCCTAATGGAATTATTGAATAGTACTTTTACATGAATAATAATACATCCTATTGTTTTCACTCCTTATTTTAATGCAAAAGGCCTGTCTACCCTATTTTTTGTAGTAGTAGCATCCCTCTAGTATAGTAAGACAGTTGAACAGGGTCTGATATAGATGCTTGATGGATTGATGGTGTGGTTTTGAAAGATAGGAATTAGACTCTAATCCTCTTTGAGTGGATTTGGGAACAACGAATCGTAAAACCAACACAACTTCAAAATCTTGTAAAGATTGTCCTGTTGATGTTGAAAAACACTGAAATGTAATTACAATGCCATTTCATTTTATCGTCCACTTTAAGCAGCCCGAGCGTCAAAGACACAACAAACAGCTGTTTGTATTGCTAGAATCACTGGGATCCTTCCCATATTGTACATAGTGCATAGTGTACGTCCAAGGCAAGGTTGTGCCCTAAAACTTCACAGAGAGATTTTCCTTTATTGATTAGCTGAGTGCCTTTGCGTTGAATCGAGTTAGTGACAAAATTCTTTCACACGATGCCACTTCTAATGACTTTGTCTGAAGCTGTTCTGCCAAGTGATCGCGATCAAGCACCACAGCGATGGTCCATCCTTCGAAACACTTTACACCAGTGGGTGTCGACCCGTCAATTGCGACGCTTACCCTGTCACTCTCTAAAATAAAATATATATTAATTCACAAAAACATTGGGCCTCATTCTTAAACATTTTCTGAAGTTTCTTCTAAAACAAATTCTTTGGTCAGAAAGAACGAATGAAAATGGGTTCTTACAAAGTGTTCTCAGCTCAGGATTCTGATTGAGTGCACGTTCTCGCCCACCTGGGTTTACATACAGAAACGCCCCGCCAGCTCCTTATAAGGGCACGCAACTGAAGAGACGTGTGCACAATCGACTCCACAGGCGACGCAAAAGCAACTTTACACTGATTAAAATCGTGTCAAAGCAGAAAGAGAGCACCGGTCAAGTAAACTGAAACCTAACTTCACCGGCGCAGAGGTGAGGATGCTGTTGCAGAATGTAGATGTGTTCATTCTCTTCCACTTCATCCACTTAAATTTGTAGTGTTTGTGTAGTGCTTTTGATTATTTGATGAAATCACAATGGCTCTTAGAATCATGACTATACATGTTTTATATACATGGTGAGTTAGAAGTCGTGGAGGATATTGCTGCATTTGCTTCAAACGCATTCCTGCCTGTTGACACAGAAGAGGTTGCAGCCAAATTGCAGAAAGCATCTCCTTTGCCAGGTGCAGTGGACATGGAGATGGGTGATATGCACAATGTCAGCCAGGCCAAGGGGAGGTGACTTCTGGGGACTTGTCAGCAGAAAGGAGCTTCCTCTCCTCAGCTCATGGCTACTAAAAGTGAATGCCTCCTTCGGATCAACTTACCTCTGTGAAATGCCATTTTCACAGATGAAAATCAACAAATCAAAGTACAGGAGGCAGCTGACTCACAGACTGCCCCAGACTGTCTGTTGGCGCTTATGAGCCAAACTACAAGGCACTCACAGACGGTGTTCTGTCACAGCCATCACGCTGACTTGAGTCACATGACTTCTGATGGCGTTGTGGTGGGACACAGGGATGAACTGTACTTAGTTTCACTGACTAAGAATTCTGTCAGTGTTGTGTTGTAACTTCAGTTGATGAGTACGACAGTTAATAATGGTGGTTCATCCAGCCTGCTTATTGTAAGTTTTTTTAGTTGTACTTAATATTATTTAACACATCCCATTTAACGTTTTTAATGGGACACTGGTGTCATAACAAGATCTCTTCATCACAGGAAGTTACTTATTTGTTATTTATATATTTCTCCTGCTGTTAAGGATTTACCAATGACATGCGCTGATGCGACCAAACATTAAAGAATAAGAACATACGTTAAGGAATTAAATAACCACATTCAATGTATTTATTTTCAACAACATGAGGCAAGCTTTGCCATGTTTAAGTCATTTCAAGAGACATGTTTTTCTACGATTTGTTTTGATCATACAGTCAAACCAGTATTACCTTAATGTTGTGATTGAGTCAGAGCAAGCAAAAAGTCCTTGATGTTGAATGATTATCAAGGTTCACATTAAAAGTTGTGTTCTATTTCAAAACATAACACCAACTTGTTAATTGGATTACCATAACCTTCAACCACATAGAATTGAAATATAGACCAAAATAAAATTAGATAACACACTGGCCCAACTTTCTCGCCATATTTCACCGGACCGGAAAGTTTCACAGAGCTATTGGTTGGAAGAGCTCTCCTCTGGATTTGTCACTGATGAGGCAAGCGAGCCGCAGCGCTCGTTAAACTGCGCCTACGGGGATTCAGAACACGCTCCCTTCAACTCATCTGGCGAACGTCCCTCTGTGGCCAACAAGATGGATGAACTGCAGCTCCTCAACAAAGCTAACAAAGACTTCATCCGATCCGCCGCCCTCTGCGCCACTGAAACCTGGCTCATTGAGCACATCCTGGGCAGCGTGCTACATGCAGCGTCCAAGTCCGGACAGCGGACAGCATAAAGGCACTGGCGTGGAAAACAAGGGGTGGCGGAATCTAACCAGGGCTGGTGTACTGATTTCACAGTGATGGAGGGACCATGCAGCCCTTAGTTAGAAAGTTTGCAAACATTTTTATTCACCGCAGGAGTTTTCCTCACTCATTCTGGCCGGTGTTTACATCCCACCTCAGGCATGTGTGAGTGAGGCGCCCCAATACCTGGCTGAGCAAGTCACCAACGTGGAGCTAAAACACCCAAACTGTTCATAGGGACTTCAACAGAGCAAAGCTCAGCAAAAAACTGCCTAAATACAGACTGCAAGTGTAGCATCTGAGATAAAACCCCTCTGGACCACTGCTACACTATAATAAAAGATGCATACCGCTCTGCCCCCGTGCAGCTTTTTGACTCTCTGATCACTGTGTGGTTCGTCTTTTCCCAACCTACAGGCAGAAATTAAAATCTGAAAAGCCTGTGGTCAAGACTGTGAAGAGATGGACTAACGAGGCAAAGCTGGAATTACAGTCCTGCTTCGACTGCACTGATTGGAGTGTTTTTGAGGCTGCTGCTACAGACCTGGATGAGCTGACACTGTGACGTCATTTTTCAGCACAATAAACCCCGGTTTACTGGGGGCACAAGGTCCTATACAACCAGGCCAAGGAACTCATCAACGAGGCAGATCAAGGCTGCAAAGAATGGCTACACAGAGAAGTTGAACGTTTTTAGCCAATGATCCCTCGTCAGTGTGCAAAGCCCTGCAGGTACTAACTGGCTACAGGAGACCTCCCGCCTCCCCTCTGTGGAGAATCACAAACTGGCCAACAACCTAAAAGTTTTTTACTGCAGGTTTAATCAGCTCACATTAACACCCTCCCTTTCCCCGCCATTATCAGACAATCACCGACACCCCTTGCCTCATTCTCACCTCTCCCAACCAACCCCACACTGGCACCGAAGATCTGCAAGGAGAATGTGAGTCAGCGCTTCCACAGACCGAATTTAAGGGAAGGCTCTGGGCCCAGACGATGTCTCTTTGTCCTTCTTGAAAGTCTGTACTGACCACTTGGCCCCCATCTTCACGCTGATCTTTAACCGATTACTGGAGCTGTGTGAAGTCCCCTCTTGCTGCAAATGCTCCAACATCATCCTGGTCCCCAAGAAATCCATCGCAGGATTAAAGGACTACAGGCCTGTGGCCCTGACATCTGTGTCATGAAATTTGTTGAGAAGCTGGTGTTGACCCACCTGAAGAAAATCACAGGGCCCCTGCTGGAGCCCCTGCAGTTTGCCTCCTGGGCAAACAGTTAGGTGGAGGATGCAGTCAACATGGGACTGCACCATATGCTGTTATTTGAGCCCAAAATCCCAGGATGCCCACTTCCTGACAGACAGGACGCAGCAGGTGAGACTGGGAAAAATCCCTTGCAGCCAGCACCAGGACTATCATCACTGGCGCCCCTCAGGGATGTGTGCTCTCCCCACTGCTCTCCTTCTACACCAATGACTCTTCCCTCAGGGGACCCAGCTGTTAAACTCCTGAATCGGCCTCATCGGGGACAGCGATGAATCTGTGTACAAACAACAGGTTGACCAGGTGGTCAGAACATCCTGGAGCTGGACAAGCTAAAAAAAAGGGTGGAGATGACAGTGGATTTCAGGAACCTCCAGAACCAACCTCCAGGCACCTCCAACACTGTCACGAAGAAGCCCTGGTAGAGGTTGAACTTCCTGCGCCAGCTCAGGACCTGCTGGTCCTGTTCTACTCCGCCATAATCGGGTCTGTTCTCTGTTTTCCCGTCACTGTGTAGTTCGGATTAGCCACTAAACAGGACCGAAAACAGACTACAAGGAATCATCAGGTCTGCAGAGGGAACGATGGGACCCGTCCTGGACCTGCACCTCCACAGTCAGAAAACAGGCAGGACAGATCACTGCAGACCCTTCACACCCTGTACATAACCGGTTCCCATCTGGTAGGTGCTACAGAGCCCTGCACGCCAAGACCACAAGACACAGGAATTGCTTCTTCCCTCAGACCGCCTCTCTGATGAACACCTAATCATTTATATGTAAAGTATATATAGAGTGCATAGAGTATTTTTTAAATGCCTACCTTTCTGCTAAACAATTTATTAGCAATATATTTTGGGTTTTAGATGGAGAGATTAATAGTTTTCAATGTTACCTACAGCAAGAGGTACAGGGAGCTCTAAAGTGTGCGTGCGTGCGTGTGTGTGCGTGTGTGAACCTGGTGAGCGTAATATTAAGCAACTTGAACCACTCTGCCCCTCGTTTAGTTTAACCATGTTTAATTAAGATGTTCCGACAAGTGCACTATGGGTTCATCTTTATTCTCCTGACAGACAAACACATTCCCTGCGCACAATGAAGGAAACACTATAGCCACACATCTGGAAGCAAAACAAATCAAACTAGAACCATAACAAATCTACTTTTTGTTATGCTTTTTCGGGAATTCATATTCTGAGCACAAGTCAGTAGACTCACGTCTAGCTTCTTCTTTTTTGGAAACATAGCAAAAAGTCTCAATGGAAAAAACATAGTAAAAACGAATTTGAGTATACTATACTAGTAGTGACTGAGTCTGTCTCTAAATATCTACTCATCTGCACTACGAGAGAAGGGAATGTTTAAGTTCCTCTGTTCTTCCAAATGTATGCAAATGTTATTTATTTATTTGTATTTGATATTTATTTTAATTCAGCAGCAGCTGGGGTTTCATTAGCCTGTTGCTAACTTATGCACATGAGGTAGGGCAGCACAGCTAATCAATGCATCTTTTTGAGAAAAAAAAGAAGATATTTTGAATCAATAATCAATGTATTTACAGTAAGTACGATTGGCAGCTTTCTGAAAACTGTGGAAGTCAGTATTTCATCAAGTCTTTCAATCAGTGCTTCTTTGGCCCTGGCAACATCTCTCAATAGCCCGTACAAGTTTCTACGGAACAAAACAGGGTAGAGAAGAATTTGAGTTGGCTTTAAGAGCAGTGAGCGAGTGTTTCCATTCATGATGGCTGTCTCTATGTTTCCACCCACCTGCACTACTAGACAAGGAAATGTGCAAGAGATTCTGTTCTTCTGGTAACATTGTTGTGTTCGATTCTTGTGCTAGTAGGAACTCGGGAATAACCACCTTGAGTCTGACCATTTTTTTCCTTGCTGCATTTGGTTTAAAGGTAAAGTGTTTGGAAGATTATCTTATGATTAAGTAGGGGATAAAGCCCGACAAAGTGTCCATTATCACAAATAATGGACACAGAGGAAGGTTGCCACCGCACTAATCCCTTAATATGGACACTCCAAAGGACATTATCCCGCTTGGACTCTGGTCACTTTCCATAGAACAAATAAAGGATGAGCGTTTATTTATTTTTTGTTGCCTTTGGTTGGCAGCCACTGAGGAAGTGTCTTGCATTGGCAAAATGACTTGTGAACTCTTTGTATAAGGCTTGCCATTATTTTTCAGTTGGAGGTGTGTTGCTTTTCTTGGCAAAGTTATTGCCCCCCGTTCCCTAAATGACTTTGTCGATATCTCCGGAGATAAGTGTTACTACTTACGGTCGTAACCTCTCTTGCATCGATAACCGGACAACATGCGTCCCTGCTTATATATTCTGGCAACATTATCCAACCTCTTTGCTCAGCGCTGCATGTTTCACATAAGACATTGTTGTTTGCCCTGGGTTAAAATCATATTTTGGCAAATTGCTTTTGTCTATACATTACATTTGTGATTCATAAAAAAGTTTAGAATCTCCATGAATAATAATAATAAATGGAAAGAGATATCAATTCAGCTTTACCTTTTTTGTAAAATTATCGTAACCGCAGTGAACCTTTTTCTATTTTGAGTGCAGTTGTGGAAGGATTTAAAGAACATGCTTATATTTGACCAAACGTAGCGATCTGGATTGATGACCCACTCTACTCAATCAGCCAAAATAGACCACTCTTTTCCGTGATAAGATGTTTAGACAATCAGATAACTCTCATTAGTCATTTTCTCTTTTGCTGAAGGCATTAATAGTTTTCAGTGTTTCAATTATTTCAGTTAAACTTTGCACCGTTTGTTAGTGTTGGAAAATCACAAGCTGTAAAAAAGTATCTTTATGCACATATAATGAATAATACTCAAACTGACGCTACAAGTGAATGAAATAACGCAAAACTGTCAATTTTTAATTCTATATTTACCCTTTACAGATTTAAAATTTGTTTTCCGAGGGCTTCCTGGCCTAGATGGCAGCAAACGAGTTCCAAACATAAAACCATATTTAAATAGCCTTAAAACCAAACATCGAAAAGTTAATTACAATATAAGAAATTTCACATGTCAAATGGCATCAACCTAATAAATAGCAGGGTCAGTAACACAACAGGCTACTTTTCAAATAACCTATTTTGAAATAGTTCTGGGATTGAATGGTCCTTAAAGCTGAGGGCAACTTGCAGGATTTGGTGGTATTTGAATTTTATCAAATTAAAAGTCTTAGCTATAAAGGACGTGCGCTGATATGTTGGACTGAAGTAGCACTGCAGAGCTATGGTTGGATGTCTTTATAATGCTATGCACGTTTTACAAGAACAAAGATACACACCCAAGCCTCAGGGGTGATGTGATACACATTTCTATCTGGCAGTAGTTCTGTGGCAGGAATGTGCTGTTAAAGGCTCCATTGAACAAGCGGAAACGGAAAAGTATAGAAGCCCACAAACGTTTTGAACAATACGGCTGTTTAAGTATTTCTGAAGACGTATTTTCTTATGAGGTAAACATGCATTCAGGAGGCTTGTTGATATTGAAGGACACTCTTCATATTTACTGAACAAATACTAAACTACTTACGATAAAAACTTGTTCAGCTTGAAGTCTTCAATGAAGTCTCATTTCTGTCAGTGGTACATCGATATACTCTTTGAATGCCACAACTTTGACATGCACAGTCAGATCACCTGTTGTGGACACCTGGTTGGCTTTTAAAAAATGTTATTGATAAAATCTGAAAGATTTATTGACGTGAACTCAAGCTACAACATATTAAATACTATATAGCCCATAGATACATAACGTACAAATAAAATCACCTGTTGGCAGAGTCCTTGCAGCAACGCTAATTCCATCAAACTTGTCATCATATTTATTTGTATATCATCAAATTCTTCTACTGCAAACATGCTAGTTTTTGTAATTATATTAGATCTACAGCCCTCACCATTTCTAATAAGCATCTAGTGTAAGTTGCCAACTCTTGGCAACTCTCAAATCATTAGAGGCTTGAGTTTCACAGTCCCTCAAGCTAACAATTCTTTTTTTCAGGAAAGGAAATAGCCTCTTGAGATTTGATATATTGGGTAGCCATAATGTGCTCATGAAACAAAAGTGGATTGAGAGATTACACTGCAAATAAGTAGTGCTGCTGAACAAATCTTTGCTTTGTAGATATTGTATACCAACCCAAAGCGTGTCCTTATAGCACCATCTAACCCGCTTGTATCGGAGCTGAACAAGTAGTTTGTACGTCTGGGGGCTATCGAGTATTCTGTCAACAAGGCCTCAATTTCTGTGTAATGAGACACCGAAACGGTCCCAACTCATATACCCTCATCTATCTTTTGAACCAGGAAAGAAAATGGATTCTGCAGATAAAAAAAATAAAAAGTTAAAACAGCCAACCAAAGAAGATTACGTACCTCACGTAACTTTTTTAGCACTGAAAGATTGCTTTTCTTTCATGCCTAGTAACTCTCATTACATACCAGCCAGGGGGTGAGAAATCAATTTGTGAAGCTTAAATATAAATACAGTTATCTTTAAGGTCACTATTGGATAAATAAATAGAATCAAATTTGTCACGTTGGACAGTAAATCAATCTGTTCTTTTTTGTTTTCAATGCATACTTACTGATAATACCTTTAAAACTGTCTTCTCTCACATTTATCTCACTGTTCATTTTGACAGTGTTCTTTGTAGTATTCCAGTAATACAACACGTATCCCAGCTCTAGTAGATGGGCAGGTCATGGGAATTGTGATTTAGGCCAGCAATGTTAATTCAAGAATAGAACCAGGGCCCCAGTGTTGTCATATGTCATATCATGCAGGGTTGAAGATGTAGTCACGTATGAACTTATTAACAGATACCATTTTTGAAAAGGTATACTCACCGTCTGACATAATTATTTCATGCATAAGAGAGGCGCTTACTTTCGCACTGTGTCCATGTGCTACCTACACACACATCTAAGGAAGGTGCAGCAGTATGAGGAACAATGTAAACCAACACCGACAAATCTCTGTCATTGTAGAGTATTTGACCTGTAGAAAATGACCAGCTTAGGCTAAAAAGGTAATTAGTATGGGTTGATGCCAAAAGATATACATCAGAGAAGAAGCAATTAATAACCCAGTGCTGTGACATTTTGGCCAAAGAGCACAGTCTTCAAATGTGGCAGGAAAATCAATAGCCCTTCTTCACAATCTCAAACCAAGCATTCCTTTTCATAAAAATGTTTTACAAAAGAGTTTCCATAATAAACTTACTTTTCAGATGAAAATGTCCACTTGATCTCATACATTTTTCAAGCTCTTAATACATTGTTTTAGTCCCATCAACTGTGAAATCCAACCTCTGCACTTCTAGCTGGTGATAGTAAATGATGGGTCGATATGTTTATGTCCCACACAGTGATTCATATCAAACACACTATTTAAAATATATTGTAATATAAGGCTTTAGTTATATTACATTTAAAAACAAATCATATTCCTTAAATGCTCAAGTTGTAGAGGTTTGTCCACTGACTAATAGTGATGCCACTAATAAGGAGCTTGATCTCCGATGGTTTTGTTTCATAAATACCATGACTGGGGTTGTGCAGCTGTAACCCCCCTGCAGCTGTTGCTTTAGAGACAGAAAATAGGAGAATATTCAATCCAGGTTCAATGAGGACTGGTAAATAATTTACTTGTCTGACTGCTGCACAGACAAGAAATGTCCACCCCAAATTACACTTGCAACAACAGGTTTATTTCAGAACATAATATGACATCCAAAACTGCAACAAATGGACAATTGCACACCTCAAAAAGTATTCAAGTAGGTAATATGAAAATAAAATAAAAATTCTGCAATCTCAGGAATGAATTCAATTGAAAAATATTCATAAAAGAAGGATTACTGTCCTCAAATGTCCTGCCACCCCTCTGTGCTCAGCCGATGTCCAGCGAAATGGACTCCAGGTGAACTGTGATGTGGGTTCGAGATAGAGGTTCTCTCGTTGAAGGCAGACGGATGAGATGGATGAAGATGGGGTGAGTGGTGGCAGACAGGACGGTGGATGGACAGTACCTCTGGTTCCGATGATGAAGATATCCAAAAAAAGAGGCCTATGCACACAAGCAGGACAACAGTCCATTACTAATCCCACTTAAATATCACGCACACTATAACAACAAATTAACAACTCAAGGCATTCAATTATAATCATTACGCATCCCTGAATTTATTTTTGTGGCCCTTCCAGATTCCCTTCCTGACTGGTTTTAGTAGAATACACAAATTATTACTAAATATTGTCGAGCACTTCTGCTAAAAGTGCCCACTGCCGAAACACAGACAACGGAAGAAACAACGATTGTCCATTAAAAGATGGATGATCACTTCTATCGATCTCTCTGCGTGGAGTAATAGAGATTGCATATTAAGAAAAAGATCACTTTTTGGTTCACACTTCTTCACTTATGGAACAGTATCTCGTATCTCCAAACTCTGGTTACACAGTTATCATCCATCAAAAGAATGAATGCACAGTGCTTGTTTGTTTTCCATCTCTATTTGCATGTCCGCTTTCATGTTTTCATTTTAAGTTACTGTTTTGCATAATGTATCATTCAAAACTAGATCTTCTTTTTCCAAAATGAAACTGCAGCTAACCCTCTACGGTTCCTCTCAGATGCATACAATGCACCTGCCATTCTCTACGATTCTGATGATAAATGCATGTCCACAGACCCACCTGTACAGCACAATCCAAACTCCAGCAGTTTCTTTTTCTCAAAACGTCACTCCTTCTTTCTCTCTGCATCCCATTCACGTTCCAGTCCTCTTTTATAGTTTGTGTTTTGTCTTCATCTCTCTCATGTTCCCTCTCTACCCTCAACCTACTACCCTGTTTCTTTCCTTTGTTTCTCTCCCTTACTCCCTCTGCCTTGTACTGTCTCCTTGACTCATTCACACTGATGGCTGCATCTCTAATAACTATTGAAAGATGGTCACAATCTTCTCTTTTCTTCTTGACTCGTACCTACCTTTGGGAGCCGGCTAGGCCCACAACATGAGGGATGAATAGAGGATCAAATGCAATGAAGTATTCTCAGATTTTTTTATTTCCAACATTCTCTCTGGAAAAGAGCAGGTATGTAGGGAGAAAGTCACTTAGCATTGCCCTGGATGTCTAGAGACTTTAGGCTTTTTTGTTGCCATCAAACAGCCGCGTGCATGGATTAAAAAAGAAAAGGAAAAAAATAATTAAATGAAGACTTGGGAATAAGATAGTTGAGAGGCATTGATATACAGTGAATTATTGTTTGAACTCCGGCCATTTGAGAATATATACTGTAGATGTTCCCTTCTTTTGATGTGCGGTTTCATGTGATCACTTACAAAGGTTGTGATGTTCAGTCGCTACGATGGGTTTGAAAGTTTTTTTGTTTGTATTTAACAGTATCAACAGATGCAACACCGCTTGTGGCTGTACAAGCGAAACATCTATCGGGTGCTGTGTTTTCCTGTAAGATTTATAGAAAATCTGTCTTTCCTTGTGTACTGATCTCTAGGTCACCCATAAAAATAGTGGTGAGTGGGCGAATGAACACGTACACATTCAGTTATACACAGTGAGCTGTTGAAAATGTCAAAATTTGGTTAATGATATGGCAAAGCTCAGAAAGTTATTCTTTGTAAGTGGACCTAAAACATCTCTCATAGAGAAACATCTGTTCGCTTTGCTTTTCTGAAGCAACGGCGCAAAACCCAATGTTTGGGTTCTATTAAGTCAAAATTTAAAATGTTTTTGGTTCACCTTTAAACTATTGGAACAACACAAAGGCAACTCCAGTTTTTGTCACTCTAAATATTGTTGATGGTCCCAGCCTTGTTCCTCTCTCTGCGCCTTTTAAATACCCTATTTATTCATGAAACTGACAATAATATAATTCTATTGGCTTTGTTTCTAAATTGTGTTTATTTTCTTAGTATGCAGGTGGAGTCATTGGATTTAACCCTCACGCTATTGGAGTAAAATAGATTATTAAGCATTTCATCTGTCTGAAGCCTGCATCCTTTTCTACCAGCTCAGTCAGAAGGCTAGTTCTTATTCTATAATTCTCGCATTTTTATGAATAATGGAGGAGACTTTCAGAGCGAAGGTGCATCCTCTACTCCTGAAGCCCAAGGTTCCCAATTAGAAGCATGGATTGGTGCCAGAGCACATGTTTCTCCACTGTATTTGTTGGCACTTTTGAGATATACCCTCCTAAAGAATTAATGAAACCAGCAAACAAAGCAGCGCGTGCCACAGATATTTCATGCTGCCTTCACAAATTTGCTACTGTGCAGCAAGAGATTGTCACATAACAGGCTTGTGTGCGGCGGTTTTTCTAAATGGCTGAGGGAGCATAAATACATTCGCTTTGTAACTATTTTGTTTTATGATTGTGCTCAGTGAATCACCTCATGGTGTATTTCTTTAACAGACATGATAATTGTACCGTGAGGAACAGGCCAAAGTTCACTCACTGCATTTGGGATGGAAAAAGCAAGAATGTCTGAGAATTACATTTTTCTTTCAACTCCAGCAATAAGTCCAGACAATATGTTTTTAGCGTTTTTTATTTCAATGGAAGTTATATTGTTGTATATATATATATTGAATGTAGATTAGTCCATGTAATTGTATTTTATGAGCTTCAAGTGAACAGCTTTGGCCCGGCAAAACTTTATATTTATTGTGGATTTAAACAGCATGAGAGCACAGCGTGGTCTTGTTCATTGTATATTTATAAAGGAAACATAAAATAAATCATGGCCGCTTGGACTTGGGAGATAGTATGTCGGAGCGAGTATGTTGTTTTCCTAGAATATAGCCTCCCTGAAGCAAAGAAGCTTCCTCTTAAGACACAGTGTGACAACATTTTAAAGAGAAGAAATTGGGTTTTGGGCGAGTGTTCATGGTTCAAGCTGCCAAAAAGTATCTTCTGTTTTGCAGGTTGACATCCTTATGGCACTATTTGAGGTTTTATTATGCATTGCATTTTTCCTTTTTTTGTTTTTGCATATTACATGATGCCTCCTGTTGTTTGATTCAGTAAAACATCACCATTAAAAGCATTTGTGTGTTTAAATGTCTGAAGGTCATTCATTATTCAAATCTTGATATCATTCATTAACAATTCAAAAAAAGGAAACAAAATTTGTTACAAAACATCTTAACTACTGTAAACAGGTAAGAAATTGATGTGTTTCAATGTTTTTAAGGTTTGTATTATGTGGTATATAGAGTATGTATTCTGTTTTAGAAGCAACATATGGGAAATGTTGATTTTCCTATCAAAATATTGCGGTGTAATAAAGTATGGTTACGGTTTGGCTGCTGAAACCACCTGAGTCAATTTGGGAAGGATTGTTGCCTTAGGCCCAAGGCCTCAACATTTTTGGCAGAATCAGAATGACCTTACTTGCTACATTGCCACTAAGTAATGCTAGATAAAGTTTTTTTATTTTGCAATTTTTTGCAATTTTGGATTAAACACAGCTCTCTTTATTATATTTCATCACATCGTAATTGCTCCTCCAGAAAAAGTTGCATGAATGTAGTATTCACACAGCGGCTGGCAATGTCAGACACGCGTTTACCCTCGCTCGACCCAAAGTTGATAAGACAATTAATACGCCCTTTGAGAGATACAAATATGAGGGCGAGGAAATGCTGACAAACAATGTCCTGCCCAATGTTCTTCCAATCTAATTGCACTGTGAGAAGTCATTGGACTCGTGGTAAAACGTCTTTGTCCGTTGTTTACTACAATAAAAAGTGTTGTATAATCAGTCCCAAGACAGTCGTTAGCATCTGCTTCACAGTTGTCATTGTTTCAATGACGTTTGCGATTGCATTACAAGGGAAAGGGAAAAGATGATTAAATACTAGACGTGTGCGGATGTTTGATCCCATTTCCTTCTGTTTCGCCTCGGGATTCCTTATTGATATGCTTGTTTGGATTTATACCAAGCATTTACAGCAATAGCGATCGAGAAAATGTGATTTTGGTCTACCAATAATATAGATCAGTGAGTAGCTAAAATGCAAGCTTGACTGTGAAATGTATCGTATTTGACAGTTTGCGGCTGTGCCACATTCAATAAAATGCTCCTACTCATGCAAAGGTTGTCCAGTGTCCTTGGATCTCCAGCAGAGGTCGGCCACCTCAGATCGCTCTCTTCCTCTGCTTCCCTCCTTCACCTTCTCTGTGTGGTTGTATCGTTCATGGACGACGCTCACCCTGCAACCACGGAGAGTAACTGCCGGCGCCTTTGTAGGTTGCTGGAATTACACAACGTGTCATGTCGGTCGTGTAGCAGGTAGCAAGGCCCGTGGGAGATTTAGTGGCTTTAATTACATTTCTCTTGCTGGCCGTTGAGGAGAAAGGAATTAAATGGGACTGTTTTCTTAATCAGCTCTCGCTCCGTGGGTAACCACCCTAGCTTTCCAAATGAAAAAGTGCATTGAAGCGCAAACTCTACGCTGCATCCAGTCACGCTTGTGTGGTAAACAGTGGCGCGCGTGTGTGTGCATGTATACTTGTACGTTTTGGGTTTTGAAGATGGGCATTTATTGCCATTTCCGTGGTCTGTTCAGTGTAGGCTGTACTTTCTTTTCTAGAGTGCGATGGAAATACGTTTCCATTGATTGCCGTCCTCGGAAAGTGAACAGACGCTGGCGGTGGTGTTGATATAGTCTCAGCAAGAGGAACATGAACCTTTTGTGTGAGCAGATAGATCTCATACTGCAGGGCCAGTCAGGACTAAGAATGGCTCTAGGAAATGGAATGCATGATGCATTGGATGTGTAAAGCTTATTACAGCAATACAATAGGTTATTGTAACATTGAGGAAGCCAAACCAATAAAGAACTGTTCTTTCTGGCTGTTTCCCTTCATCTCCTCCCCCTCAGCTCTTTACTGTGTTTTTCTTAATATTTTGGAAATTGCCACTGGTCACTAGCTCACCTTCTCACTTTTTCTTCTGTCAATCTTTTCACTTTTTGTATTATTTTCTTTCACTTTGATATGTTTTCTTTTCCATTTCCACTTTCCATTTCACTCCTTCCTTGGCTTCAGCATGAATTTTTCCTCTGGTTGCACTCCGAGATGGTCTTGCTGCAGCTGTGAATTTACTGCCCCATCAGGTGCTTCTAATGTATAAAGTAGAGCATATAATGGTTATTGAACAGGAGAGAGTTATGGTGCGTGGTATTTATATCCTTGGCCCCTGAGTCCGATAACATGATATTGAGATTGAGCAGCCCGCCAAGTGCAAGGTGATTTGAGGAATACAGGACAACCACACAGTGAAAAGCCGGACAGGGAGTAGGGCCCCTATAAATGAAATAGGGCCAGTGTGGTAAATGATAAGGCGGTCCAGAGGTAAGGCATTAATCCTGATGTATTATGACACGGTAGTATCAAAGGTCGAGAAAGATATGAAGGGCAAAGTTGTGACCTTTAATCTGAGGCCGGTGTTAAAGTTAAATTTCATGAGGCTCGACCCTGTCCCATGCAGTAGAAATGGCAAAGAACGCATTAAAAGTTAAACCTCTTGTGGGACTGAGCCAGAGATTGACAGTGTGTGTGTTCTCGTGTACGCACGTGTGTACACTGCGCGTGTGTCCAGCGTGCAGCGGAGGCGTGTTTGTAGACACAAGAGAGAAACCCGATAGGCCGATAATCCCGAGTTCTGCGTTAACACGTACAAGAGGTGCCAAATTCTGGATCAATAGCGCAAAGTGTTGGGCAAGAGACACAAACCAAGAGCAATATACAAAACCAGACAGTCGGCAGCCGCTTGAAAGCAGCTGGATAAATTATTCGGGAAGAGGATCAGGTCACAAAAAGAGAAAACAACGAAGAATCAAACCCTCTTTTCTCATCCCAAACTCATCACACGTGGACTCCTGGCGAAGGGCTCTCACCGGGTTTCACACCGGACTAAACGGACCCCCCGGAGGACCTTTCTGTGTTTATTCGACACATCCATCCACACAAACTTTGCTTCTGCGCAGACCGGAGCACTCTTTATACGACGTCACCTGACTTACTGAAGCCTTTCTCTCAGTGTCTCATATTTGCTTGGACGGGTTTACGTTGTAATGACTTTGGAAGACGAGTGCATTTCATGCAGCAACTAAATGGCGAGTCCGGCTGTAGAATGACATTGGTATTTTAAGGTAGTGTGCAGACCGTATGAAAACAAAACTTGACTTGATGACGGCATCAATTTTTGAACATGAAAAGTGGGCGGGACCTTTTTTTGCTACGTGTAATAACATATTCCTAAAACAGACAAAATATAAGACAGAACGTGACCAATGAAAAAGGCACATGTTGATTGAGAAAGCTCAGATAAAGGATGCCGCCGATGTGAGATACTGGGACAAAAGAAGCCACAATGGGACTCAACGGCTTTTCTGACAAAATTAGAGTGGGTTGACTTGATTCTGGGCAGTAACTCTTTGAATGCTCACAAACAAATACTTTTAGATTGCCAAGCTCACAAAGCAATGCGTCAGTAGTGTTTATTGCTGGATATAGTATTCTATTTGCTTCACAATGTCTTCAGAAAATGAATTCTGGCAGCCACTCTTCCAGAAGAAAAATCTGTTCGTGGAAGATGCCAAGGTTTATTGGTTATGCTGAAATAAATAATACATCTATTACGGGACCTTGTAGCTGAAAAGTGATGTATCGGGACGATGTATGAGAGTCACAACCCGATGAACATGCAGGACGACCCGATTTTTTGAATCATAGTCTCTCTTTGATTTTTTATTATACTTGTGCATTTGTTGTTGTATGCAGTTCACGTGCAGCCATTTCTGCATGAGAGTCTGGATATAGTTTCATCAGTGGGAATTGATTTCAGGATCGCTCAGCCAGTGCCCAGTTTTGGTAATCCCATGGTCATTTATAGCCCCTAAAAATGAATAACTCTTCCATTCTCCAAGAGACTTTCGCTTGTTTCTGCGCAGCTGCTGGATTAAGCTCTGTACGCTAGATTGTTTCACAATTAGTTTTTTGTTTTATCCTTTCAAGCCTCCCGACGACCCCATGCCCATTCTGCCTCTCTTCTATAGAATATTGCCGTGCTCAATCCTTTCAGCCACGCACGGAGAGTTCACCAAATCAGCCAAGCAAGAATATCATCAAATTTGCTTCTGCTGTTTTTTTTTTTTTTCAAAGACCAGTAAACCACTTATGGTAATACTTTTATCTAGCATTCCCCCATGTGATGTTTCTCTTTGCCTCTACGGCTTTTCTTTTTTACACATACTGATATTTTCCACCATGCTGAATGTGAATCTAGCGTAGCTGAAACTGCACGCTTTGTTTTGCCTTCAAGTACAAAAATAACTTCGGTACAGTAGAAAACAGTTCCATTTTGTTTTCATAATCTAAACTTTTTTTAGTTTTAAGTCATGATTTGGAATATTAAATGCACTAATACGTCACCTTGCCATCTGACAATATTCATCTTGTTGCCGAGGATATTAAAATATGTTTTGGAGAAGGAGCATATGTTTTTTTGTTAAACTGCCATTGCCTTCTCAATCTCATGAATGTGTATGACACTTTATGACACCATTATATAGTACAGATATAGTGTATCAAGTTTGAGCTGAACGTTTTAAGTCCAGTTGGTGAAATAACTCTAGGTTTTTCCGAACTGGTTTAGTCACGTCATACGTATGACATATCTTGTCGGTTATCGCTGGATTGCAAGACAATACATAAAATCAACTTTGTCAGCAGAATAGAGACAGTTAAGAGTGTATTTATCTGTTTACATCATTGTGTGGCTCAGTTAAATTCACTCGCCCCGGATCTCTACCACTCCGCACTATTTTGCATCCCCACTTGAAAAAGCCCTCGATGAAAAGTTTGCCCGCTCTGCATAACGTGCTCAAGTTCTTGGCCTTCTGATACATTTGGCTTCCACTTGTTTTGCGTCCCACTTGTTCTTCTCTCGTCCAAGTGAATACAGAATGAGTACGGCGTTTTCAATTGAAGAGCCGGGTTGACCACAGAGGCCACTTTCTGTATGCGAGGCAGTGGACAATTATCACCACTTTTGAAACAACAAACAACTTCAGTTTGTCAGCATTCTGACCTGCGTGTGTGTGTGTGTGTGTGTGTGTGTGTCTCAGATGATGCGCATTACTTGAAAAGATCCTCCTACGGCTTCCACGTTGAGTCCGTACTGGGTATGCTACTTTTGCTTAACAATGAGGTATTATCCCTCACCGTCCTCCTTAGAGAGGAGTGTGTACAAGCCCACCCGCGCCGAGCCGGGGAGAAGCAGGTGCTTTTGAGGTTAGCCCGGTTCAACGTGAGATTTGCGCTCAGGTTTAAGACAGTTATCTGTGCTTTGCCGCTACCTGCTGTGAAGCCTCAAGGAGACCAACTTGTCCTGTTTCCCGTAAGCCCCCTTAGACAGAAATCAATACTCCCTCTTCCTTCACAACGCTGACCCAAATTAAATTGAAAATCCATACTGATGTAAAACAGAGGAAAACAAAAACAACCAAATGAAGGAATTGATCCCGGAGTGTATACGAGGGAACATATGATGGCACAAACATCATTATGGCCGTCGATATATAGACAAGTTGAATCACTCTGAGGTCAACCCAGTGATTATAGGCAGACAGTATTGTGATATGTGACCATAGTGTTGAGTAGTGAGGACAGTCAAGTTACTGAAAATCAAAGCAAATGCAGGTTACAAACCTAAAGTGTACCACAGCAACCACGAGGAAGAGTTTACGCGGCATTTTTGTGAAGCATTTTTCTTTCACGTATTTTTATTTTACCTACCAGTCCGAGAGAAAAGGGGCATTCAATTCTGTCTCTTTGTCCGGTCTGTGTTGCTGACCAAAAGGTGTGTTCAGTCATGTTAACACTGCAACCTTCTCTGTTTTCTGTCCCATTCATTTGTTATTTCTCAAAGGTGTTTAGCAGGACAAAGTAACAGTGTGACCAGGACCAGTTAGAGTAATTACTCACTGTATGTCATTCCCAGTACTGAAAAGCCTGAACAGGTTTCAACATTACATCTCATCTGGCTCATCACAAGTTGTGAGGTTAGAGAAGAAAACGTGTGGTTCATGTTAAGAGAATATCCTGAATTATTTCCTTCATAGGGCACTTTTTTTTTATCACCTAGGTTACTTTGTTATTGGCTCTAGGAACAATAGGTCCCCTTAATACAAAAATATCCTCATTTTCAAACTGCGCAGCAGCTCATTTGTTTCTGTGTTTTTGAATTGGCCATATGTTGATTTTTTTATTTGTGATGGGATGATTAATGAAGAGAAAAGGGAATAATTCATTGCTAGTAAAACGCAGGTTGCTCCTTTCTATATATAATTTAACAATAGACGGAAGCACTGCAGACCCATAAAGCAAATTTATATGGAATGAGTGGACAGTTTTAATGCTTTAGCGTAATATATTGTATGATTTGTCTGTAGTGTTGCTGAAATATTGGGATGTAGTATGCTGAATTTGTTACTTACTAAAGTACAACAAAAGTCTGAAAAATTATGACAGATTGAAAAGTGTTATTTCCGGTTTAACAAGGAAATTCACTGAATTGCCATGAGATCCGACTTTTAATTAATATGCTGGTGCAGGTGAGATTTACATCTACTCCATCTTGAGGGAACTACAGATACAGGCCACTCCTGTGCCACATGCTTTTGAACCCATTTTTCCTTTTTCTTCCAGTGATCTTGGTAGAAACGATAGGAAAAATGGGTTTTCAAAGTGCGAGCACACAATTCTCTCAGAGGTTTACTCCCACCATACATTTTTGTATAACAAAACGCCGTAGTTTCACGAGCGCTTCAGTCTGAGGCTCACGTCTCGGCTGCACCTTATTGAAGATGAAGCGCTCGTTTGAATTATAGCACCTATTTAAAGTAAAAAGTCACACGTGTAGTAATAATACAGCCCGCTTTTGATGTCACAAAGGATCCATTAAGTCAATAACACGCTAGAAAAGAGGCTATTCATGGAAATAAATTGGTGGTTGAGGCAGGCATGGCTCAACCCATTCCTGGCATGTCATAAAAACCAGACATCTTCATGAGACACTCGAAACCATCCTTTTCGCTGACAGAATGGGGACCCGATATAAATAATTAGCACGGTTTTCAACATGTTTGTCATTAGAAGTGGAGGAAGCTCGGCATGCAAGGCTACAGATTAGTAGATACAAAGATGATTCCACTTGAAATAATGGACTGAACTGGAGCAGACGTGACAGTGCTTTAGAGAAAAAGCAGTGGAAACTAAAATAAATGCAGTCTCTCCACAGCTGTGTGTCACTCTGGATCTTTGAGTGGCACTGGCACATTGCTGTGGTGTTAGAACAGAAAACCCTCCTCCCCCTTTCACTCCCTCTAAAACTAGCACGGGTCCCTCGGGGGCAGAAAGGAGATGGCTTCAAATTGATAATCACCAGTGTTCATTATCGTGATTCCTGGATTTACTCTTGAGTTCATTTCCTAATTACTTGATTATGTATCGAAAATTATTCATTAATGTTTTTCATTTGCAACAGTTTGCACAAGTCATTAATTACTTTAAGTGTCTCTCGATGAGTAATGATTGGTTGCCCCCGACCGATATAGCCCCCGCCGCCGATTCCTTGTCTCACGAAGGCGCCGTGTTGTACGTCAACTGTTGAAGCATTTCCCATTATATTGACGCAGTAAATGAATTTGATATGATGAAAACCCCCAGCGTCAAAATCACTCTCACAGTTTGACATGGAATACGCTTCAGAAAAATGGTTTCTCACAGCAGGCCGCTCCGAGGTTTTGGCTCTTCTTTCTTATTTGTATCAAGTGGAGGCTAGAGGGTTAGT
This sequence comes from Gasterosteus aculeatus, assembly GCF_964276395.1. Classification (NCBI taxonomy): domain Eukaryota; kingdom Metazoa; phylum Chordata; class Actinopteri; order Perciformes; family Gasterosteidae; genus Gasterosteus; species Gasterosteus aculeatus. The sequence continues at coordinate 8,188,304 of NC_135700.1, forward strand.
GCTGCACAACCGCGGTATGAGAGCAGCGCAGAGCGGCCTCCAGTTCGCCAGCACGCTCGCACGCACAAACGAGCGCTCATAGTGCGCTGGCCTGACTGTGCATGCTGACCGACCAATGACAAGTTCATACAGTACACATAGTGAGAACAACTTCATTCTCTACTCCTACTATATTTCTAGATAGTGAATAGTTGTTTGCTGCTGCATGAATGCATTGGGTATTGAAATCGGCACCTTATAAAGCAACTTTCTATTTTATGTTAAAAAAGTAGTGTTAAAGACCAAATAGCAGCAAATAGTACTCGAGAAAACATATGGGTAGAAATCTTAACATACTTTAAAAAAAAGTTGTATTTTAAAGAAATAACACGTGGTGGATAGCATACAGTGTATTATTAAGCTGGCTGTTGATGATGGGGCTAATAGTTTAATAAAACAATTTATTCAAAAGACAACAAACACAATCGCGGTTTGTTTTGAACATTTCTTGTCTAAAAGCCAAACTGCACTGTACTTTGTACCTGGTTTATGCTTCAGATCCGAGCATGAGACTGCTGCAAAACTATTTAATTGAGCTAGAATACATGAACATTGCAGTCTTTCAACTTCGGTAGGTTCTATATACGTTACCTACCTCATGAATATTAAGATATCCCTCCTTGGTAAGGCAGTCTGGGCTATGTTGTAACAAAAATAATGATCACACATGCACACATTACTATAGGGCCTAATTGCTTAACCTTAAATTCCACCGTGCCATCTAATTACCAAACCCTGGCCACAGTACTGAAACAAAATTAGCATCTAAAAATGCCCGAAAGCATGTTGATCGGTGTGGATGGAATCCAAATGAAAGACTGAGCGATACAGAGAGAGTTTTTTACTGATTAATGTTGGATTGAATGTGCAGATTCCAGCCAGGTAATTGGCCAGTGATTAGTATGAAATCACGGTTTAGTTCACATTAAAATGAAGTACGATAAGGGATTTGAAAGGTTTTAAGAGAGCTGCTCATTCTTTAGATAATCTGCGTCTTAACTCCAGTTTTGATAACATAACCAACTAATTGTCATTTCAACCAAAGGAAATACTAATTTCTCAAGATGAGTTAAACCATTGCGTATGTCAGCATACGACGACACCGGCCTTGGGAATTATAGCAATGATTGAGAATGACTCAATTATCCATCAGTACTTTTGTCCTTTTCAATCCTTTATATTCTCACTTTATAGTCATTTTTCACTTTAAAAAAAAGTAAGGCTGGAATGCCATTACAATGCTTTTAGATTGATACTGAATTGCTATACTTCCTCTTTTAGTGCTTCTCAAAGTATGGCAGGCATCCCTTGGGAAAACACAGATCGACTGTTTACCATCCCAGTGTCATTTCATATTTCCCTCATTTTACATGTTTAGTTTGGAATCCTCTCAGTCGGACATCTCCTCCACTGTTCGTTTTTTCATTATTTAAAAATGACTCACCTCAGACATACTGCTTGTGACATTTTAGGGCAGTGACTAAGAGACACATCCAGTCCTCGCATGACATGTTGACAGTTCTTTAAAAGCTTTTATTCAGCTGGAAAAAGTGACGTTGCATGTTGGCAATTTGTAGTATTTTTAGTTCTGATGATCAAATAATGCCTCAAACTGTTTATGGTGCTGATAATATAAGACAATGTTTTTTTGTTTGTTTCACATATGAGTTAATTATTTCAAGTTGGGTCGGTGTTAGTTTGAAATGCAAACAACAATTAATTATTGCCATCAGAGAGTCTGCAGTGTCTAACAATAACTTTGCGTTCATCACAGGGGGAGGAGGTAAGAAACCGGTGGCACCAAAATGCAACGTAAAGCTCGGGACCAGAATACCTTGATGCAGTTTTCCACCGGGTTCAATGTTGACACAGACACAGTGTAGTAATATCCATGCATGTGTGTACGTGTGCTTGTGCCTTATACTGAAATATTTATAGTCCCGTGTGTCTGCGCCCATGGACAAACCCGTGTTGTGTCTTTGGCTTTGTGTCTCTCAGGGCACAGCGAGTCTTGTGTGTGCTTACAGTGTGCTATTGCATTTTTGCATTGCTACCACTTTTTGGGGGAGTTAAGCAGTTCTAGAGAAACTGAGCGCGGCAAAGAAAAAGAACGGATTGGGTGGAGAAGTGCTTCTTCTCTGCTTCTTGAGCAGATTTAAACAGGCATAGAACAAAAGGCCTGTGGAAGTACGAGGAAGGCGTGTAGTGTATGATCTTGCATATACTCGTCTTTCACTTTTTCCCCGTTAGAGAAACACGCTTCAGTTTTATTTATTTTTTTTGCTGTTCTTGTAAGTTGGTGCTCCCACCTTGCCAGAAGTCACAGGAGATTGCTGTTCAAGTCATTTTGAATTATTTGTAATTCAGAACACTCAAGAGGCCCACGACTAAACTGAAATTAAAACAACGAGAAGGGCAATTCTGCCTCCTTGAAAGTAAGGGTACATTACACCTATTATTTCTGCCCCGTTTGGCCAAGCTTCTTCGCACGCCCACGTTTGCTGAGTAAACATGTTTGTCCGATGGTGGAGCCATTTTGTTCCGCGGCGTGCCCTTTAACGTGTCAAACAAACAACCTGCATGTTGCAAGTTGTTTTTATTAACAAAATAGCCTTTTCAATTAATCTTCGTCTTCCCATCAAATGTGTAAATTGGACTTCAGCCCTGCTTTAACTTATGTGGAAAATCATTGAGAGACTAATTAATCAAAGGTCTGGGTATTAACCAACTTGTATTGAAGACATTCTTTTAAAGTAAGATATTAAAAATGTATGACGTCTCTGGCATCTTCAGTCGCACATTTCACTATCACTGTCACAATGATGACAGGCCAAAAAGAAGACAAATGTCTGCTCACAGGAGCAGAGCAAGGGACTGAAAAAATACAAATTTAGTAATACAGACCTGGAAAAAATAAAATCAAAAAAGTTCTGCAGGAAATGGAGTTCATTTTTTTCCCGCACATCACAAAACGTATTCATCAGGAAGCAAATTCAGGTCAGCAGTCTGTTCTGTCACCTTGTGTTCAGTCACAAGGAATGCTGGTGTTTGTATGGCCACGTACTGTAACACACAGCAATAAAGCCACGTCAGCCTCCTCCAGAGCAGCTGAAGTGGACGGGATCCGATTTTAGACGTCAAAGAAGGTCAATAAATGAAGACAGAATTATTACAATTTATTCATAGCTTTTCTCTTTTCTAATTATTTTCACTATTCATTCAATTATGACCATATTTACAGAAAGGTGTAACACCTGTTCCGTTCACTGCTGTGATTTACACACAAGTGCATGATAACATGACCCGTGCGTAATTTACTGTATAAACTGCTGTATAATCATATGCAAATAATTGACATGGCGTAGCTCCCGGTGCAAAATGTATGCAGATTTTACAGGAAAAGTTTTTGTCTGTCTCCATGCGTGCCGGGTAGATTGTGGCATGTAGCATGAGTGAGACTCTCCCATTGCCCATTGGCAGTCATTGACATGCAGGACTGCGCCTCAGCGAGAGAAATGTTGTTTTCTACAAGGCTCCGTGTGCACCTGAGTCACTCGTCGAGCGGTTCCTTTATCAGGGCAAAGCAGCAGGATGGAAGAGCACATCTTGGGCTGATAGTGGGGCTGCCACTCCTGACTAATCCTGCTCACCGCCGGAGAAATGAAGAAAGAAATAACCAAGGACCTGAGAAAGGAAGGGAGAGAGAAATTTAGCTGTATGGAAAGCAGTTCAAAGGATTTCACTCATATAGAGGGTATCTACTTGTGATCGCTAGATGCTGATGAGGCTGTATATTTGCTGGGAAAGACAGACAGATTGGAATGGTCTCTCTCTCGCTCTCTCTTTGTGGGTGTGGGTGTGTGTGCGCTTGTGCGTGTGTGCGATCACATAGTGCATTTAAAAACATTGTATTGATTTTCACAAATCAGGTTGGCAGTGTAAGTAAATAAAATATGAGAAGGCTTTGTGTGTATTAAAAGATGTACATTCAATTGTAATGGCCTTCTACATAACCTTCTGGTGTACCTTTTTATGGTGTCTGACTTCAAAATGGGTTATTGCATTACACCCGAGACACACATTAGTGCGGGAGATAGAGGCATAGAAGAAGAAGTACAGCAAATTCAATCTTTTTTTTTAAGCAGAGACAGGCGGGCCTTTTTTTCGTTAAAGATCTGGTGAAGTGGGCTATTGCTCAAATCATGTCAGACACAAAGAAAACCTGGATTCAATGTCATTAAAATGGTTCATCGTTCTATTTTCTAATTTACTGAAATTAATACCAGGCGATTAAAAACATATACTCCAAGGAGTTATCTCATTTGCAGGAATTTACCACAATACATTCCTCAAGGAGACTCCCCAGTTACTGAATAAAGCAAAAAATAAGAAAGATGAACAGCTCTAGACATAAATTACAGATTACAACTAAAGGAAAAAAACAAAAACCCCATAATGTATTAGCAGATACTTTAAAAGTAAAACGAACAAGAAAAGTGAACAAAAATCTCTCTGTCAATTATTAAACCTCCTCAAAAACGATACTAAAACCATTTCGGAGCGGTTTATCTGCCAAAGGTACAGCGATTTGCAATCCCAGTGGAGTGAGTGGAGCTTTGGGAAGTGTTGTACTTCTCTGAAGTGTCTTTTCCCCAAAAAGGTGTGTTTTCAATACTAAATAGATAATGCAGCAGTCTAGATCCCGGAAGCTCGCCTCCCGCAGCCTGTGCAGAGCGCGCTGAATGAAGGAACGTTCCGCTCCGAGGCAAACCGGTGGCAATAAAGAGCCTTTTGGGGCGGACAGGTTGTCAGCACGCGGTTCAGGCGCTGATGGTGCGATGGCTTCTTGTGCTGGATCCTTGATGACTCTGTGACAGCGACGGGTGCATCTACAGCATCCAGAAACGATATCAATCCAAGGTTTTTTTTTCATTGATCATATTTCCTATCTGTACCAAAGGGTTTTTGTTCAGGAGTTATTTTTCTTTTGTCAACAACACATGCCAGCAGTTATCTACATTCCATCAATTCATCAAACAGACGCATGCAGAAAGCTGTAAGCTCAAACTGCTGTTAGCAACATGTCTGGAGGACAGGCCTGGCTTTGGCATGAAGAGACATATATATGAACTGACAAGAAATTGAAAATAGCTAAGCACAACTTTATAGTGACGTCTTACTCACGTTTCAACCACACGATTGTTTCTGCAACTGCTAAATCAACATCTTAATACACATCACCATCCTTTTTGCATTATATGAGATTCTATTTTGTCTCTTTCCAAGACGCTATCTACGACTGAATATCAACATCATATCAACATCATATCACCACTCCAAATGCACTCAGAAGAAAAGCTTAGTGAATGACACGTTGAATTAACGTCCAGCTCAGCATTCTTTCCATGCAGATTGAAAACGAAGTCCTGCATCTTCCTCTTGACTTCAGAAAGGCTCGGTGAAAGACATGGTACATGCACCCATTCCCCCTTGCTACCCACTTCCTTTGAAAGGATGACAGCTACATCACAGCGAGTCAAAAATTTGAAGCCAATACTTGGCAGCCCAGCGGTATTTTCTTTTTTCTTTCCACTGAGCAGCGGAAATCAGGGATCCTACTGACATCACAGAATTCACTTTATTTCCCTTGCTGCCTGTGCTTCCTCTGTTGTTATCCTCTGAGGGCTGAGTATGACCCCTAAACACACCACGCACACTTTGTTGTTATTTTCAATATAAAATATCCATTCAGGGATTACTTGATGCTTCTCAGTGTTTATTTTCTACTTCGCCTACACGCTTCTCACTAAATGCAAGACAAATTGAGCATTTTTGGTAGTGGCACTTCAGTTGAAGTATTTGTCAGTGTCACGCCCCGTATTGAAGCGTTACAGAGTTAATACAGCAAGAGTTGCATGACCATTGTGATTAGTTTGGGGCATATTTTAGGAAGAGCATTAACACTCGATACCCCCTCATGGTTGTTACCGCTCATAATTCAGCAATCAGAGAGAACAGGGTGAAGACAGAAAGTCTCAGAGGGACAGAGGGGAGACTTTGAAACGGGAGAAGTGGAAGAGCGATTCTCTTGGCTGCCCAGTTAGCCGATGAGCCGGAGCTGCATGCTTCTGTGTTGTGTTATGCATCACTGATCTCCTCCTGCAGACTCACCCACTAAGCTGTGGTCATGGCCACCATCCTCCCACACCTCTCACCAAGTCTTCCTATGGCTGTAGTCCCTGTATGTGTTCCCTGGATACCAGTACAGTCAACGCCTGTTCCAAACTAGCCATTCTCCACACACACACACACACACACACACACACACACACACACACACACAAACAGAGGAAAGAAATTCCTGTTTTTACGCTGCCGCGTCACTTGAAGGCAAGGAACGGGTACAATCATTTGACACAAGGCACGGCTCGTGTGAGAAACATGATCTGCGGTCATCGGTTGTGCGCTTTGGTGCTACCAGTATGAACCAGCACCGCTGTTTCTAATCAGACAGAAGGCTTTACACGGGGCGCTCACGGGGGGGTCGGGCCGGGGTTCTCAGAGGTGAGCACTGTTCCGGCGTTAGCCATTTATCACCACTACAGTGGGTATGGGGGAACACGCTGTGAATGCAGAGTGGTATTATGGGATCCTGGTCTCTTGATGTTGCCAGTGATAAACATTATGCTTGAGGCCAAGTGTGTCTTCCGTCATTATTTAGAGGACTCTGAATTGGAATTCCTTCCCTGCAGGCAGAGCAGGATTACTTAGTAGATGGGATGTTTACAAACGCATGGTTTACGGGACAGATAAAGGGTATGATGAATATTATTTCCTTTATCCTTCAATGAACCATTTGTACTGTTACAGGTTATTGGTCGATTCTGAAAATAAATAAATCAAACGAAATGCGTAAGAAAGATTGCAACGGGTTTAAGTGAGCATCTGTTGCCACGCTCTGAACGTGGAGAGGGTGCCGCAGTGAATGAGAGCTGTTATGGCAAATGTGTCCTCTTCAGTGAATACATTCCACATTCTGTTATCTGATAGTGCTCCACAACTCTCCAAAGAACACTGACATTCAAGAATTATTTTTAAAGCCCCAAATACACAACATATGTTCACAGCAGATCTAAGATGCTGCAGTAAATCAATTGGTAGTTGCTGCTTTGTCAAAAGGAGTGGTCTGCACTGTTAAAAGGATCAATTAGTGATTCATCTTTGAACCAAAACAACAATTTACACTGTGGATTTCAGCTGATTGCAGACCTTTTCGTACTTTCTCCAGCATCTTGTCACTTACATCAAAAGGACACATTTGACTGGCTTGTAAACATCCCGTTTTCAAAGGCCTATTCCCGTTTGGAGTGGTAGGGCACAGCAGAAACAATATCTCCTTCAAATTCTGACAAAGTCTGTTTAAAAAAGAGGAAAAGGAAAAAAGGAGGCAGTTTCATGATCATCCCGTTCAAAATGACATGCTTTCATCCTTGCCACATCCTCCCTTGGAATGTCACTGCATCTACCCTAGCCTCCTTTTGCCCTCCTTTTTTTATTTTGGCAGGAAAAGAGAGCGGGCATGAAACATTTCCCCATTTTTTTCTTATCTTTGACAAGGTCTGTGAAGACATGTTGGATAGAGGAGGTGTGCCATTTTTCCAACAGCCAACCAACACAATGTAACAGCTTTCCTGCACCGGAGAGATCACCTCTCCCTTAAAGGCCCAAACCGCAGCAGCGCCTTCTTTCAGACGCCTCAAATGAATTTTGTAGAAGGGACATCAGGAGCATATCGTCTGTACGGCAGACTCGTGCTGCAGCAGCTTGCAGGCAGAATCTTACTTTTCCACATCTAATGTACAAATATCCACCGATTTATATGTGTGTTAAGCTGTTATGGGAGTGTAGGTGAAATCTCGTTGTAATTATCTAGATGGAGATTTTGACAATATCAAACTGCTGCTTTCAACCCACTTAAAACCTCCTGCTCAGACGTCCTGGTAATAGGCTTGTCTCAGACACAAAAGGCTGAACTTGACACGTACCTTGTGATGTCCATAGTTGTTGGCAGGTTGATGGACAGCCAAGAACGGCATGGTTGCTCTCGCTCCGGCTAATTAGCGCATAGGAGACAATTCCAACGGGGTTAGTACTTATCAAAAAATTTCAAGCCCCCCGTTCACTCCCCCCCCGCCCGCTAAAACAATAATAGGCCCTTTACGGCGTGGCTAGCTTTCTAGACAGGACTATTATCAGGGTTTGGAGGCGTTTGAATGGGCACAGATATCAGGAGGTCAGGATGTCTGTGCTAAAAGATGTATGAGATGGTAATGGAATACGAGATATTCTGGAAAGAAACAAAACTAGATAACATTACGAATGTCCCAGCTTTGCTCAAGCTGGATGGACTGTAAGTGTGAAACTTGTCTAGTGGAAAGATTAAAAGGGCAAACAAAACGGGTTTCATGGGACCAAACATCTATCAGCTCAGCTTCCCACAGAAGATGAAGCCTGACGACCCTGAAAAAGCTGCCACCGTAGCACAGGGCAAAGCAGGCAGTCTGTTTTGTAATGGGTGGAGGATTCTTTCTTTATATATTCAGCACACATAAACACATCACAGCACACCTCGCTTGGGGGAGGCGGCAGGGGCTGCACAGAAAGTGTGTAGTGGCATAGAATTACCATGAATAATTAAAAGACTGGTGTGAGCATTCTGGTAGCTCTTTGATTGACTCTGAAAGCCCCAGGAAGAAATTGGCAGATGAGAGCAAACTGCGAAATGGCAAGCTCTTTGCACTCAGCTGCCTGCCCGAGATTTGCTCAACTAAAACCTTGAATCAGCAGTGTGCTGGGATGACATTCTTGTGTCTGTCCGCCTCTAAATGACAGATTACTAAAAAAGGAAAAAAGACGACAAAAAAGGGAGGAGATCATAAATTGGCACGTGGCATGATATGAGTATTCATCTCCTCATTGGTGCAATGTAATTGCTTGCAAACTTTTGAAGATGTGTTTTTCTTGGATTCTGGTCTAATACTTCCAGCATGCAGTCACAAAACAGAATTACAAAAGAACAAAAATGGCTGACATATGTCACTGCTGGAGGGTGGCCCATGGGGCGTCATCGGGCAAATTTGCTGAGTGCACAGGAAGGAGAGGTCAACAGGGACTGGTGCTTGGCAGCATCCCCTCACCTTCCCAGAGTGTCCGGATGTGGGCGGCATCCCATTACTCATCCATATTGTTTTGCCAAGCTAGCACCAGTGTCCTTAGATATGTGACATGAAGGCCGTTCAGCTAAATGAAACCTGCAGGTGACTCATGTTGTTTGGTTATAGGCCTGTGACAATCACAGACATGCACACGTAAAACCAGTGGTATGTTGGTTGGAATTTGCAAGACATCTCGAACTGACATGTTGAATCCGAATCCGTAAACCACGGAGGTAGTTTTTACTTGTTTCGCTTCAAATATCTTAAGGAAATCTTTGTTTTCTCTGTTTTCCTTCTCAAGTGCGTTTCATTAAAAATGCACTTTGACATTTCTTCTTTCAGGTTTCACCAATGTCAGCGAGAGAAAAGGACTGAACATTTCCCTTTTACAAAAAGAGGACGGTTCACTGTCAGCATGTTGCCATTTAGTGCAGACTAGATTTCTACCATATGCAGTCTGTATCTCACGAGGGATAATTGATACAAAAAGCTGAGAAAAAGGGAGTCTTGTCGCTTTTAAATGCACACTACTACGTAAACATGCTTAATGTTTTCTGTGGCCATGATCCGCTAACCACTTTCAAGATCACCTGAAAGAACATGTCTATGAATGATAACCATAGAATTACAGATAATTTTAATTACCATAAAGGATTAAGGTTACAAAATTCTGATCAATTGCTAGAATATACAACAAATCTGCGCGCTAGGAAACGATGGCTCCTGCCCTATAAGCTCTACATATTTGCCAATATCCTTTGCGATATTCTTTACCATATTTGTCCTAATGGTGAAAGAGCTTTCATTTAACAACTGTCATATTTTACTAGCAAATATAACACAGATCTTTCCACTCAGCACGAAAGCTCTATTCATTGACAATCACCTTTAATGAAATGTCAGATGGCTGCCTACCCACCTGACTGCCTGACCTGAATTTGCCGTTTGATGCCCTTTTGTGTGCTGAGAGAGAAATAGCTGGTTGCCAGGGAAGATTCATCCTTCAAAGGTGGTTCAGCGAGACGCATTTTAGCCTCCCTATCTTTGTACACATTGTTAACCGTGTTTCTACCAAGCCTCCATTTCAATAGGACCACAATTCAGCACATTGTATTTCCTTTTGGCTATTTGGAAAAAGAATTTATAAAAGCCAAAATTAAGTAAAAGCATTTTCTTGGTTCCAAGTCAGCTTTTATAAAAATTCTACTCTTATTTGGGGAACAAAAAAGTCCTCAAACACAACATTTGAATAGTATTTTGAGTGACAGGAAAAATGTGGCTCAGTAGATTTATCAGAAAACAGGAACATACTCAACACCGGCCCTATGCATTTCCAATTCTATTCATGCATTCGTATGGAAGGCAAGGTTCTATTCATCTGCCTTGTTTGGCAGTTACAGGTCAGAACTTTGAACCTCTACTGCTTTCTTGTGAGCCGGAAAACGTTCGACAGAATGATAATAAAAAGAGGTATGCTGATACAATGGAGGAGGTGTGAATTGCTCCATGTCCCTGTCACTCCTACGTTACCGTGTCTAGCATCGATGCTATGGACGACCCACAATTTCCCACTGCCTTCCATATTACCCATGGCCAAATAAAAAGCCTCTGGCAAAAGCTACCTTGAAGGTAGCTTTGGATGGGATGGAAATTGTGTCTGTGTGTGTGTTGAGAGACAGGAAGAGGGGGGGATGGTAAAAGACGGGTGAGAAAAAGAGAGCGAGCACTGTAGGTAGGCAGGGAAAGTAATGGTGCTGTTTATGGATTGGGGCTATTTTGTACATCAAAGTACACAGAAAAGGAGAGAGAGAGACTGTGAGGGAGAGAGGGGGAAGTCTGCTGCAGGCCATTTGATTGTCATTGTTTCTCCTAGGTCACGTGGGAGTGCATACGCCTCGCTTTTTACTCTTTTTTTCCGTTTTCCCTCTTCTGTTTCGTCCTTTCTCGCTGGTAATATCAATGAAAATTCTATTGACATAAGACTATAACAACCACAACTCGCTCTTCTTTGTTGTTTCCACGGATCAAAAACTCCAGATTGCTCTGTGTCCTGCCTCGCTCGGTGTCTCTCTAATATGCTGTGTACGACCTACCCTCCTAAGCCTTTCATAATCATTTTAAAGTAGTCAGTCTTAATCGCTTCATCCCTCTCCTTAATCTCATCATACGTATTCTTTAATCTCCTCATAGCAATACTCTGTCTGCATACACGGTTATTCCCGGCGTAATTATCGTGGCTGTTTTGTCTAAATGCACAGGTTTTATTTTTCTTATGGCCCCAACATTTGATGTCATTCGTGCTTACTAGTCTGTCTAATGACCCCGACACACAAAAGAGTACTCAAATGTGCTACTGATATCTCAGAACGCACATGATATGCAGCTGACTGTCTGACTGAAAGACTCATTTCAGTTTGAGAAATTACGATTTCTAAGCAGAGTCACGGGTGCAGAAAGCTAATGAAATTCAACATTAGAAGGTCCGTTAACGTGCGTCATGCTTTGACGTACATTTACGCCCACGTTAATCACAAGTCGCAAAATGGAGCCTCTTCCTCTTTCCTGCGACTGGTGCGGAGTGTCCTTCAGGTCTCCTTCCAGCGTCATGTGTGAGAGCCTGTCCAAAGAGATTTGACAAGGGCCCTGCAAGGAGAAGGAAATAAAACCCAGAGAGATGAGGCAAACATATTAATCTTGTTAAGTTAAACGCCGACCCCCCCCCTCCTCCCAGTGCTCCCCTGCTCTGCTCCTCTCCCCGTTCCACACCCAGATAATGTGCAGCGCTCGCAGTGAAAAATCAGCTAATTTCAGACCACGACTCAGTCTGACTTACAGAGACTCTTAGGGTGGTGCTGAGCTCTGTGCTGCTTCTCCATTAGTCGCCCCCCCACCGCTGCCTCTGCCTTTGTGTCTGTCGCTGATTCTACGACTGACTGTGTCTCTCTCCAGCACACAGGCTCCCTCGTTCAATCATCGGTCCCCTGCTCTCTATCCACGCACACACTTACAGGAAAAACACTTGGGCGCATTTATCTCGGCCCTTCATCCTCGGCCCATCCGTGACCTTGAGATATTTGATGGATGCGGGTCTCTGATGTAAGTGAGTTTTAAGTTGTAGATTGACAGGGATTGAACATATTGATTATATTACTGAAACAGAGAGAGAGAGGGGAGAGTGGGGTGATAGACAAACATTAAAATCACACAAATTACAGGGTGGAAAAAAAGAGAGGGAAAAATAAGTGCTTTCATAGAGCGCATAGAGTTGATGGACAATGTTTCCCCCTTGTGGTGCTGGCAAGCAGGTAGGGCGCATTCATAGTGTGTCTTTAAAACCAAAGTGCAGAATTTGAACAAAAATGTGCGATGATTGTTTTCCCCTGGGGAATAAAAAAAGGGAATGAACCTCGGATCTCTCTCTCTCTGCGAAAATCCAAACATCTGTAATTATCACGAACAGAAGCATCAGCATGGTCTCATCCCTGAACCCGCAGACCTCTATCCGACAGCTGCCCTTAGTGAACCAGTTCAACGTAGCCCACTGTGTGTGTGTGTGTGTGTGTGTGTGTATTAAGTTTAAAAAAGGAAAAGATTAAACATACTTTTTTTGTACAAAAGAAATGTAAAGCATAGTTAAATTGAGATTTAAAGGTATTTGAGTATATAATCTTGTGTCATGAGGTAGAAACTAACTGAATCTGCCCGATATTTAATTTATGCCTCATCTGTCAGTACAGCAAATTGGGAAATCTTATCAGTCATCTTTGGCAGACGTTGTTCAGCAAAAGGGAAAATTGCTTTTTAAATTTCACTTGAGTGACTATCCAGGCCTTCTATGCTTTCTACTGGTTCAGTATGTTGTCTCCTCACTGAGGAATTAGATTATTCTTTAGCCTAAGTGACCATTGACAATCCCACATCTCTGTCATATCCGGACAAATTTCCCTTTTACATCCTCTGGACCCCCTTTGCTTCTGCAAGACAATGGAGGTCAGCCCACTAATGCTGACCACGGCTTTTCAAAGGGCAGAGGGAGAAAGACTTAGACAGAGAGAGAAGCAACTTTATTGAACCGCTGCATCTCTGGACTTGTTTCAGCACTATGCCATTACAAGCATTAAGATAGTAGGCTTTCTATATGTTGAGACACAAATCCATGGAATTTAAGCAAAATATCATGTAAATTGTGAGTCACATCTATACTGATACCACAAAGTGCGGCTCCTGTTTCTGGCTTTAGGATTTACTTTGGGAATGCATCCAGACTGACCAGCAGACGGAAGGGAGACACGTTGGAGCTGATCCTTGTGTCCCTTGGCCGTGAGCGGTGGCTGGTGCGATGTGTGTGTCCCTGAGTGAGTGTTTGCGAGCATGTGTCCTGACCAAATGCACAAGCATATGGTCACCCTGTGACTGTAGATATGCCATTAATGCTGCACGGCCCTGAGAGCTTACACCGCGTCTGTTTTTCATTCTGCGATGCTTTGATGGCACCGCCCGTTTCCACCATTATGCTTTAAGCCGTTGATGCTACTCTTCCACGAGAGATGAAGATTATTCCTCAAATGTGCAACAGAGATTGGACAGATTATCTCTGCGCAGATACTGCTACGCTGCTGCAATTTAGTCCCGATGCTCTCAGTTTCCCCTGCAGCCTAATGTTCGGCTGCATGCAACTGAAAGCTGTAGTTTATTCATGATATCAGAACGTGCCACTTTTCTGCAAGCTTTCTAAAAGTAGTTACATAATACAATAACTGCACTAATGCCTCCAACACCAACACACATGGCATTCAGTCCAATATCAAAGACAATCTATAGTCTTATGAATATATGCTTTTTTTAGGATTAACTCAAAAACAGAAAATCTGTTCATGGTATGATGGTTTATAAGTGTTATTCCTCCTTGGAAAGCTTCAGTAACATGAATTTGAGGCTGAACCCCAACACCCCAACACCACTGACAGTGAACAAGGCTGTGAAATGTGTTATTTGTGGCGTTGTGTTTATAGTGTCGGTAAAGGCCATGACATTTGTACGAGCATTATAGATTATAAACTGAAAGGATGTGGCTGACAACTCCCAGGTATTCAATCGTGTCTCCATAACTTATCGGGACACACAAATCTGGAACATCTACTCCATACTAACCTATTTGTGTTGAATCCATTACAGTTCAAATAGCCTTGAAATGTGCATTTTAAAACAAATGAGTTTGAAGAGATGAACACTGGGAGGCCCCGGAGAGTCCAGCAGAAATCACCAGGGGTATGACATTCTTTAGCTAAGAGAGAGAGGCAAGAACCCTTTCAAGAACAAGTACAGGAGAATAATTGGTGTACAAGTGCTAGACTCACATTACCGGGTCACCAGGGTAAGTGCTCGGGAGTTTGCGTGTGGTTGTGTGGACTCAGAGAGGAAGGCACGGCTAGAGACGTGCCGACAGAGACGGATGAAGATGGAGACACAAAAAAACACAGACACATGGCCCTAAATGTGGGTGGATACCTTGGGAGGTCAAAGCAAAGACTGGTAGGAACTTGATCTGAACCAATGTTTCACAGCCGTTGGGCGAGAGAGAGAGGTGGAACCTCAGGAGACGTGTCTGGGGTTAACAGACAGCAAAATGCCCTGTCTGTGAGTGTCATTAATACCATTTACCCTCTCACACCTCCCACAGATGAATGGAAATGGCTTCGCTGTTTCACTCATTGCATTGGTAAATGTAGCCACAACTAGCTTCCTCTAAAGGACTCGCTTTCTTTTAAACCCAGAAATATTTGTCAAAATAATGCAAATGCCCGTTAAGTTGCTTTCATTGTCATTTAGCTCTGATGTAGCAAAGGAGTTTGTAAATTTGTAAGTAGGGAACATGACGCATTCACTGGTAACATTGAAAGTTTCTGTTGTGGATTAAGGAGCAAAGGGAAACACACCAGCAAAAAGAAGAGAAAAGGTAAAAATGGCAATAACAAGAGATTATTATATCATTTATTTGCTTGTGCAGAATAGCCAGGATTTGACAGGTGTTTCTATTGCAGCAACTTTATTTAAATATTTATTGATTGTGGACTGAGGATTGTCAATATGTTTAAACAAGGACTAAAGAATGGGGGGCGTTTGACTAAAATGATATTTGATGCGCATCTCTTTAAGATTCCGTGATGTTTGTGCAAAACCTTTTCATAAAAGATTCTCATATTTGAATCAAATTGTTTTCATTGACGAGCACTGTACATTTGCAGGAAACGTAGAACCTCCCACATTATCTGTCTATCTATCTATCTACTGTATCAATCTACCTACCTGCCTGTGTGTGTGTGTGTGTGTGTGTTTAATTAAATCATCAAACGTGTTACATCATAAATTACCTTATCTCTAACAAACATATGACTTCATTAGTGGCTACAGCCACGTTGTGCCACATTGTACACGTTTTTAACATCAATTGGACCCACAGGGGACGCTACAATGTTAAAACAACACACAACAATTTTTAACAATAATTAAATAAATAAAAATCACTAAACATATGCACAGCATAATAAAACCCCCCAATTTACCTACTTTTTGGCCATTAGTGCGCATTCGCTGACTCATGTTGTCAACCTAAAATGCTAACTACAGTATATTTAGCGTAGTTGTATGTATTCTATGTCTCTTCCTGTGAAAATGCAGTTTTTGACAACTTACAGAACTATGTTTATCACACATATCCAAACTAGGAGCACAGCAGCAGGTGCAGCAATCACACGCAATTATTTCAGGAATTGCAAATATTCTAGCTTAAAAGAAATATCCATAATATTCTTTAAAGTAGTGCAAACCTCACAGCATGTGTGCAGTATAAAACTCTCATTCCCAAAATAATGGGAAAGTAAATATAGGCTGCCAGTGAACATAATCCAGGCGGCAATTACATTTCCTCAAAAAGCCGTACATGAGCACATTATCTGGGAGATACAGACGGGTGGAATGCTAGAATGTATGTGATGGAAAAGCACACAACATTTACAGTACCACTTGCTAGTCCAGCAGAGCCTGGCCTTTGCAAACACGCCAAACCTCCGTTCCCTGAATCAACAGCAACTGTCAAGTTTCTGCTCCTCTGACACACTACCAACAATGATGCTAATTTGTTGTAAAAGGCCACAGGACTTATTGGTGGAAGTGAGGGAGACAGATTGAGTAGGAGAGACACAGAGTGATGGACTTGCCATTGCAAGGTGAGACCACAGAAATGCAATACTCACCAAGAAATAACAGGTTGCTTAATTTGCCATGGAAAGAAAGCGCACATTTAAACATCCCTGCCTTGTGAAAAAAACAGGCATGTATAGTGTTTGATCCTGTTTTTTCTTATGTGTTATCTTAGGTGTAGGCGTTAACTGGAAAAAAAAATGGAAATGCAGAGTTTGTTCCTAAATAGCACCGTTGTTTACTACCAGATACAGTAGATTTTAAGATTGTTTTCTTACATTACTATTATAGTTCTGTGTCGTTGTACACTGAATTAAACACTACTATTCAAATAAATCTGATTCACGCACTACTCTGCATCCATATAATATGATTTATATTGACAGGATATGTTTTATGACTTATTAGGATCCATCATTTTCGAACGTCTTGTCCCATTATTTGTCTTGGTCCTTTGCGGCTCCCTGGCAGTATACACTTTCCCTGTCATGCAAAGAGGCCGATTCAAACTGAACTGAATTGAGAGAGACGGGGATAGAAAGAGACAGAGACAGAGAAGTATCGATGGGCTGTTGGAGTGTGCGTCTCTCTCTCTCTCTCTCTCTCCCGGCATGCTGAACTTTAGTAGCTGACAGCTGCAGTGAAGGGTTATCATGATAGCCAAGCAGTGCTGGAAAACCAAGGATTTGTCTCCTATACAACCTCTCCGCACATGCTCTCAACACACGTACATATATGGAACCACAATTCTCCTTTATTCTTGGTTAGTCGCCGTGTCTCTCGCTCTCTCCCTCCCTCCATTCGTCTTTGTTACATTTTGTATGCATTCTTTTCCTTTTCTCTCATTGAAAATCTGTCTTTATTTGCTTAATACTAAGTGATTATACCATTGGATAATGAATACAGAAAAAAACCCACAAACTATTGTTTCAGAGATCACTGTTTGCAGCTGTACCGTTTCATTTAAGTACAACATTATTTCCCAAGACAACTCATTTAAAATGAAATCTATATTTTTTTATGTACTTGAGATAAATAGTATTTGAAGAGCCGTACTATTTTACTCCCTCTGTGGTTTGATAAAAGAGAGCGCATACTTGAGATGATTAAAGACCGAGACCTCTCTGGATACGCATTAATTAGCCCTATCAATTTTGCCTCGGATTGTGATCACCTTGGGTGAGTTTTCTATGTGCTCTTGCTATATTACGGTTGAATGTAAATCCATTAGTATCTTCATTGGTGATACAGTTTGAAACGGCCCTGCCAGGAAGACGGCTTTTCAAAAAATCTCTTTGATGTGGCACCAGATCTTATGATAAGGAAGGATTTTTGGAGACTGAAGCGGTGAGCGACGATTTTTACTTGTGACCCTCAAAATGAAAGCAACTGATTAGTGAAGAATGAAAACCCGGGCGGTCCCCTACACTGCAAAGTAAGGACTTCCTCTGCCCAGGAAATGATTTATCTTTTAGGCCAATCCTTTAGGCCAATGTTTGATTCTTGGTTTTTATACTTGTCAGTCAAAAGATTTTTCCAGACTTTTTAAAAGTGCGGATTCATCGTGGTAATTCATACAACACGAGTGACATTATATATATATTCAAATATAACAAAAATGGCACCTCGATGTAACCATCACAGAGGTGTCACAGCATTGTTCATCTACAGTATTCTGCAGCTTTGAAAATTGATCTTTTTTTTAAATAGACAAAAGGCAGGTAAAGCCCACTTTTGCAACATATGTGATGGTGGACAGGGTATATTTCTTTTTTTGTGAGTGCAATCATATTGCAGAAGTGGGCTTTCACTGTGGGGGCTGACATATTATAGAATAACCAAAACAGAAGGTCAATTGTGAAGAGTAGCTTTCGATTAGTGATACAACATAAATGTTCCTTTGATCAAGACTGAGTACTACATTTACTACAGGCTACATTGAATGTGATGTTGTACTTCTATACGTACTTGTGTATAAAACAACCTAAATTATAATGCATATTTGTAGGATGGCAGATTCTGGTCTTTGCAGGTTGCTAACTCTGTACTTTAAAAGCGCTAAATATTGCAATGATTCAGCGTGATCCAAAGCAGTGCTCTTGGTTGATGAGTGAAGATCTACACAGCCTCAACACAAAGAAAACATTCACTTTATGGCCACCGGTGTGGCGGCAACGTTGATGATGGTCAAAGGAAAAGGAATGAATAAAGACAACAAGAAAGAAGGCTTGGTAGAATCAACGTTGATCAAGGCTACATTTGCGTATAGATAGACAAGCAGACTGACAAATGGACAGAAGGACAGAAAGACAAATTTACAAATAGTTATTTGATAATTGAATTATGTGACGATCATCAGATTTGATACTCCGTTTGAAAAAAAATCCTAAATGGAATAATCCCTTTTATAATTCCATTTTCAAACCATGCTGAAACGACTTGCAGGTCAGGAACTTGACTACCTTTTTTGTGCAAATTCTGATTAAAAATCTTCATCCGCCTCAGACAGAGAAGAGATTTTATCAACGGTTTGCTCCGGTGAAATGAAGGTAGGCCTGTCCTCTTGAACCATTATCAACCTTTCTCTTAATTAGAGTCCGTGGGGGAAAAGAGGTTCTGCGTTAGCGATAGGAGTTGGCTATGAGTCTCATACAGTCTATGTGCTTTCTCATATTAAGCCTGTTGGAGAATGTGGCTACATGTCAGATCAGGTCACTTCAATTGATTTATCTGTTTGGCCCAGCTGGGTGCGCACTACAATCTATCTTGTTCTAGAATGCAATTTGACTGGCTGCTTTACAACAGCTCTACGACAGAAAATCAATATACAGCATATACTGTATATCTATGCATATATATATATATATATATATATATATAGGGTCAAATAGGTAGGTAGAGACACAGATGGATGGATGGATGGATATATATTTACATCTATATATACGTATATACCATATGTATATATACATTCAAACATAACAGTGGAATGTATATATACATACTGTATATGTGTCTTCACCTTGACTCATTTGATGATCACAAACTGTCTTTCTGGGAGGCAGTAAGCAGTCTTATGGGCGGGCTCTTAACCCGCACATACTGATCCTCTTTGCAAGTTACTTGTCAAGGTCAGACCATCTTTTTGAAGTGATCAAGCCATCTTCTGCTAGAATGCACTTTTACTTTTTATTTTCCTTCACCTCTGTCATTTCCATCAACCACTGAACCTGCCAGGGTGAGATGCATTATACACACCACTACCCTTCAGACGGAGACAGGAGCAGGGAACCGGCTTGGTGCTGTAGCTCCAGTATCATGTCTCAGGAAAAGTCATCTGAACCCATCTGAACGTGGATTTCTATCTTTACTGCTTCTTTTCTTACAGCAACTTGGAGGCTCGGGTCACTAGATCATGTTTGAGGCTCAGAAGATGTTACTTATGCAAAGCATTAACCTGTACCACTGATGTAGTTATCCTTAGAAAATATTTAATTGAGTTTGTTCAAGTATGCGTGTGTATCAGTTTTAAACTTAGAATTACTGTCAGAAACTGCAAATGATCAAAAGTACCATGTTCGAAATATCTACTGAGATATACCTGTCGTAGGACATAGTCTTATGATACATTCTGCGTCAGTTACTGATGCCATAATAATATAGCATGGCAGTTGCTGTTTTATTCAGGAGTTTTAAATATGATAATAATGGATCCTTAAAACACAATTTAAAAAAATATACTAAATGGTTACGAAAGAAATCAATCTCGATGCTCGACGTGCTTTTTGAAAGTCCCCTTGATCATTGATTATCAATATAATTAGTTAATGGAACCGTTTTACTAAATAACCTTTTTCGATAATAAACAGATTTTATGATCAAACTAGGGTTTAATAGTCTATTTCATAATACTGGATGATATTTTCATTCGTTTGCAATCATCTTACAAGATATAATAATATTCTTGTTTTTTGTGTGATGGTTATAAGATTGATGAAATGCAACGGATTTGAAGTCAGATGTATTTTTAGTTTCATTTAGCTATTACAAGTCAACACTGTACTACTCCAGCCTTTATAATCGGCTTGAACTGCTGTACAATTAGATTCTGAATTTAATATTTGGAGAAATGGTTTCATAAAAGAAAAAAAATAAACGGCGCAATATTAGTGAATAGGAAATCACTCTCATCCCTTACATAATCGCAGGGTCACAGAAAAAAATACCAGTCTCAGTCTCTACCTCCGGTTGATATTGAGATCGATTAGATAATGAAAATTATAATGTGGCCGTTCGGAAACTATGGATACAGGGAAGCAAATGACAACAGAAGATTCTTCTGCATTTCAGTGCAATTTCATAGAATGTCCAGTATCTGTGTAAATCCTTTGGCGCTAAGTGGACCCGTCAGTGTCCAGCTTGCTCTCTCCCTTCAGTGCACTCACAGGGGGCTTTCTCCCTTGTTCCCCTCATACAATGGGTAAGCTTCTGGCTTTGTCCCTCCAGGGCTTTTTGATTCTCTTGAAGAGAGCCAGAACAGACACTGCAAGCAAATGCAGGCCACGCCATGTCTGTGCAGACCCGTGTTGCTTTAACTGAGCAAACAGCTCAAAGGATTTAAGACTCCTTATGAAATAAATGAAGTTCAATATATGGATCAGTCATTGTGTGCGGGGGAGCAATGATACCTACTGATGTTTTACAGGCATTACTTTTAATGGTGAGAATGGTGTACTTTATGTATTTACTTCGTTATTATTATCAATTTTACAAAAACATTGCCAAATCTCGGGCAATTTGGTTTGTAATTGTTTTCTCCAGGTCAAAGTTTAAGTTTAAAGTGTATTAAATGCTTGTATGTGTCGAAAACAGCTATTGTTGTTGTGAGCCTTCTTTGTCGGCCCGTCAGAGGCCCGTCATGTTGAATTGAATTGTGGTACAATCTGTGATCTTAAACGCATTGCCCAATAGCTTATGATGAGATCAAAAAATGACCTTGTGTGTTGTGATCAAATGTGAACAAAAACATGTGTATTTTATCACAGTACCATTTAGACCAAATCAACAAGACACATTTAGGACAAGTCACAGTCTGAAGGCTAGTAAGTAGTCGTTTGCACTATAGTAAACCAAATTATCTGTTGTGTGAGTGCAGCGAGCTACCCCATTGTACACTAAGACCTCTACAAAGTCAAGCTATATGAGTGGATTTCTTTTTACTATGCTGCCTTTAAAAAAAGGATGAAAGACGAAAAATGGAAAAACAACAGCTACAACATGAAAACCAGCGCAAATCTGCCGTAATACAGTATAACAAAAAATGCAATGCCTCACAAGGCTAAGTAAAAAAAAACAACAGGCATAGGTTTGAAATTCCCCAGCTTATTTGTCTGGCTGAGCGGCCCTAATTTCGTTGCATCACATTTGTGCCTCGTGGTTAATACTGAGCGAGATGAATCATTGTAAAATATGAGCCAGATCAGGCGCTTGTTTCCTGGAGGTAAAAGCTTGTAAGACCGCTGGTAAATACACCCAGAAGAGAGCATATCCGCTGAGACAAATAGGAGTAAAAGCAGGAGAGAATTATAGAGGTTGGGTTGGGAGCACGTTGCACGCTCCTCTCAGCTTGTTTTTTTAATCCTAAAAGAATATTCTGTCTGTTTGTGTGGGTGATTTTATGATTATAAAGCACTTTAGGGTGGAAATAGTTGAATCAAGGCAACGTGTTAGGATATGTTCTTGTTACATCGGACAGTATGTGATGATTCCTCTTCAGGACCTCACATCTTGACAACCCTTACTGTCATCTAGAGCATCTGAAAGTGCTGATAGGCTTGGCACCCCCCGAACTCCCCCAAAGCCGCCCCATCCACATCCACAGTGCGAAATCAGACAAAGATCTTTGCAGTTGTGGCACATTTCTCAGGTCAGCTAATACCCTGACTACAATCTGTGGGTTTCTGATAATGGCTTGTAAGATCTTTCATCTTGACATAAGCTGGCATATGCTGAGTGCCGCATGTTTATCTTAAGGCAACAAAAGCGAGGCCAAAACATGTAAGGTAATCACTTCAAAGACCTTCATGCTTGACTCCAGCGTCAGATCCTGTTTTTTCTTTCTAATCAGCAGTTGTCCGTGCGGGGGGCATTATGTGCACCTGGAATTAGTTTACAATATGTTGCATCAGTATGGTGGGAGAAGGAAATTGGGTCTTTGCTCCTGCGAAACGTTGTGGATGGATATAAACTTTGTAAAGCCAGCCCTAAATCAGTCCAACCCTTTAATGACCGTCCCTTCAACAGCCAGCAGAGGTAATGACACGGAGATGGTTGTGACGTGTCTATTCACCACACTCACATCCAAATGAGGAAAGGCAGCAAAAGAAAAAACAAAAAAGATGCCCCACTCACATCCTTTATCTGGATGGTATAAGAGGTTTCAAGCAACGAAGTAGTTAACCGCACTTTGTTTTGGCAGAAACTGATAAATGAAGCATCGTCTTAAAAAACAAGCCTGTCTTTCCTGTAGCTCTCAGCAGGGTTCACAGGAACAGAGCGGGGAACGGAAGACAGACAAATGTGACAGGGCATGAACCTCCCCTGTTGAGTAATGAAATTAAATGACAGCTCTTGAGCGAGGAAGGATGCTGAGAGAGCTAGAGCCAGGGAGAGCAGTGGGGGGATTTTGTCCAGCCAGGAAATTGAAGCCATCACAAGCAAATTGAGTTCAGGTCCTTTTGGTGGGCAAGAGCAGACCAATCAATTTGGCCTACTACTCAGTGCCTGTCAGCCTCACAGAAGGACACCTTGGCATCCAATAATAAGAGCTCAGTAAACAACTGAAGCCCTGGCTCAGTTAGTCTCAGCTAACAGCTAACTATCCATGGAAATTCCTCCTCAGAGGAAACAAATATGTGATAGTGATGCAAATTGTTCCCATGAAGGAATTGTTGCACCGCAGTGCGCTTGTGTCGAGTTGAAAGCGAGACCCAATCCGCTCACTGAATCCTCTCCTTGTGGTACCAGTGAACAATGCATGTCATATTATGAAAAACTGGAATATCTCGTCTTTGTATGACACAAACAAGGTAAAGAAAATAAGACATGGTCCCTGTCAATGAATATGTCCTATCGTGAATGGATGATACCACTTTAATGAGCTTTTTTAGCCTTTGCCTTTGCTAATCTTTGGACAGTGACACAACATTCTTGCTAATTATCTCGATTACACAGCAGGAAACGCACTAGATCACAGTTCTGAGGCAACAGTCGACGTTGGGTGGGATCATACAACCCCAAAGGCCTAATTATCTCTGTTGGTTCCCAATTAATCCATTAAGTTGTTTTGGCTCAGCTGCAAGACCTGAGGCACCGTTTTATATACCGATACATTGCACCATCACACTGCTGTGTTACGTGGGTTATGTTTTGTAGCAATTCACCACTGATACGGAAGCACTCTGCCCTTTCTTTTACCTTCAAAGTTCCTTAAAAGACATATCCAGGAGTCCACGGTGAGTTCAATGCCTGCCCTTTGCACACAATATTCTCAGTCAGATAATTAACATTTGCGCTAATCCCCAGTAGCCCACATTCAGATTTAAGGAAAGCACTGTTCTGCAGAGAATGCCACTTCAGACTCTTTTAATCTCATTGTAGATCCTGGTATAGCTTCCCAGCCTTTCGGCTTCCTTCCTCTACTGGCTTACTATGATGAAGTTGCTCGGCTTACCATATGTTAAACTGCACTGATGGTATTGACGGCTTGCAAAGCAGTCAATAATCGTTTATGTGATAAGCCACTGGACTTGTGGGGGAGGCTGAGAAAATGCTACAGGGCCAAGACGGGTTATGAGATTCATGGTGATACAGGCAAGTTTGTTTACACGCTGCCAGTGAGCCATTCGAGTCAGCTCTCGTGAAAGATAGTTTGAATATTGCAGCTCTCTTTAAACCAATATCTTGACTTACATCTCTCTCTTTCTCTCTTTCATATTTCCACTAATATTGTCATTCTTCCTTTGCTGTCATGAATTGGTAACAAGGGACGGTGAGAGGGATAAGCAATATACATCACCTTTTTAAGACTGCAGTGCTTTGTTCCGGTTAGAATGTTATTTGGCAGCTTAGAAGAGAGTTCCAAGTGAGCACATGCACATTTACGATGTTCCGATTGTTTGCCATATATATAGTTAGTTTAGTTGTATTTTCGATAGGGAACACAAGTGCCTATCTTTGCAAATGCAGTTGAGCGTGTGTTACAGCTTATGTAACGTTTATTACTAGATGCGTAATAAGTCATTGCTGTAGGATATTTTTCAACTGTGAACGTTATTGTATATCCATAGCTTGGTAAGCACATCTTTGTGCCAAACTGAAAATACTACTGAGAAGGAATGACAACATATATTATGGTTGAGCATGACAAGCCTGCAGCCTTACCCAATAATTCTGTGTCTGATTGTGGGATTTCTTTGCATTAAGTGATTTTCTTTTTTTAAATGGGTCCTTTAACTTTGCAATACAGTGAAATGTTTAAATATCTGATATTTAATATCTTTCAAAACTGTCACTGTAACGGCATCAGATTTCTGACTATAGCTGAGGGATAACTGCTCGCCTTTCCTAAATAGGCTTTGATTCCTTTTTCATTACACCTTCCAAAAGAATGAAGTATAAGATGACTCGTTCACTTATTACATTTTTGCCCTGGGATTGTCCACAGTTTTGATACCAGTATGCAACGTTTTTGAATGCTTTATACATGAGTGTGAAAATAATTGACACTGCAGCATGCAATGACATTCACATTGTTTGAATCCCCTTTAAAATTCATTATTGTCCAGATTTTTTCATTTTGAATTTGCTCTCCCATATTGTGATTTACAAAAAATGTCCAGAAATAAACTACATTGTATTGCACAATGATAAAAAAACAGAACAACACTTATTAATATACAACGTCAAATAGTACTTAAGACTCCCGTGCATTTTTTTTACAAAAATGTTTTCTTATAATGGAGAAAAAATACATTTGTTGTTGGATAGAAGGTATTAACGTAAAATATTTACATGCAGAAACCTTTTTAGAAATACGGGCAGATCAAAAGTATTTAAAATTCTCCTCTAATGGGGGTTGTTTTGGCATTTATTGAATTATTTAGTTATCATCTGTAATTTATAACCTTCCAGATAGACGGACAAGCAGTCTTTGCCAGTTCTGCTGACATGTTGACCACTGGGCAAAAAGCGTGGCGTAGGCTGTTTAGTTGACGGCTTCGTAGATGGAGCAAGGCTCCACACCGATGATCTGTCATCTTCACAAAGCTTCACTGACACTGCGGATTAATGCGATTCTGCGTTCGTCCCTGCTGGCTCGTCTCACCCTTACTGTAACTATCAGATATGACTTCACCCATCAAAGCCACGATCAAGCCAGCTTCCACCCTTAACTCAATTTAAAAGATTTAGATGAAATCAATGAAAGGTGATTCATAACTGAAGATAACCTAAAACTCAAAAAGCCTATATAGATAAGTCTGCCAATGTGGTTGATGTCAGGAGAAGATTAGCAGTTGAGTACATCAATCAATCTGCACAACCCGACCAACAGCATAAAAGGCACAGCCCTCACAAGCAAGCCTCTCACCCGCTGAGGGAAATCAGCGCATCCCGCCTCCGGCTGTTGGCGTAAGTACTTTGGCGACAGAAGCTGTGGCTGAGCGAGCCACAAGAGAAGTACATAGGGAAAGAGAAAAGTGACCAAGGGCGGAGACAAAATGCAAAGATGGATAATGGGCGGTAAGATCAAAGTGAGCCTGATGCAGCACATCCCGCATCCATTTCACACAGTTCTACCCGAGTCTTTGAAAGCCGCAGCGTCCAGGGCAGCGTGGTGCGAAAAGAGAATATAACTGACATGTTTTCAGTGATGTCATTGATACACTGGAGTCATCTGTTTTGATGAGGCTTTTCATTAAAAGTTGTCCACAATTCAATGGAGCATGAGACAAATTTGACATTGCTGTCGTGTGTGTGTTTTTTTAAGAGGGCCCTCTATGGTAATGATGCACACGGTGCCCAGGAGAAAAAGCTTGCACCAGGGACCAAGTGTTGTATATTTAAAGCTAACTGTCAAACATGAAAGCACCATCACAGGTAAGCAATCAAACCAGTGACGTCTATACAAGAGACCCATCCACGTGAAAAGAGAATGAAATAGTACAAAGAATAGGGTGTCACGGTTTAGGGGACTCGGAATAGATCAGGCAGTGGGAGGTGACTGCCGTGTCAGGCATCATCAGGAGTGGGGTTACGTTGGAGTCCTGTAGTAAAATGAAAATAAACACAGGAGTGCTACTGGACTTTGCATTTGCTAGTTGCGTTTCTTCGGCAGGTATGGATGAGCCCCAGTGTGTGCAGCCATTTTAGCGTAATTGTAGCTGTAATTCAGGTGATGCTCATGGGCTCAGGGGCTTGTTCCTTATAGAAGTGTTTGAAAGTCTTTTGTGGTGTGTTAATAGTAACAGACATTACTAGAAATTCCGAAAATTGGCACTTGGATACTGTACGTATGATACTTTGGTCTACATTTTGGCTGAATGGTTTTCTATCAGTAAAAAAAAGAAACACCAACACTGAGAAGTGTTCCTCTGCCGTCACAATCCCCCGAAATGCAAACAGGCAGGCGATCACATACAAACAAAAACAAATTATGCACTGCGACACACCATCCACCACTATGTATTACGCCGGCGCCTGGCTTTCGCTAGAAACTGTTGGAGGGGAATTGCTGTCTGCTTGGCAACAAAACAAATGAAAAAAAGGTCTGGGTGATTCTTATTTTCCAGATGATTAGTTGCATCAGAAATAATTGTTGGTAAGATCACTGACCATAAAATATATTACCCAGGCAGCAGCCTTCTCTCTTTGTGACCGTCCACCCAGAAAAAAAAGTTGGTTTCTAATTTCCCGATGGGTGAAATGGCATAAGTGCAGGTGTGTATGTATGCTGGATGTTTTACACTCTAATGTAGTGTGCTATAAGGGGGATTTAGTGTGCACCAGGTTTGCACGTCTACAGAAAGAGATGCATGAGGAGAAACCTTCTTTACCATAAGCCACAGATTGATATATTAACAATACATGTTTGTGCAGATATTGTTCTGCATGTGTTTATTTCAATCAACGGTAAAATATACCTTTTGTGGAAAACCTACACGTAAGAAGTGTATTTAGCGCATGCACGTACAAACAAAACAACAAGCACCTATTTCGCTGATTGTGCTTGGAAAGTAATAGTTCATTCCGCCCCAGACAATTGTCAACCTTTATTTTTTTTAACTTCAGGTCATATACAACAAGGACATATGTATATGTGTGCTGTGTTGAGAGACAGAATTATACAGGCCCTACTCTATATTTACTGTATACTATCATTTGCAAGTAATTATACGCTAACTCTGAATACAATGATGTGAATCCATGTATATTCCTGTACATGTAAAATGATTTACTTCAAACCCTTGTCAAACCAAGAAAAGATCATATTTGGGGATTTTGCAAAGCCCTTCAGTAGACGTTTCATATCTTTGTATACACAGGCGCGAGTGTGTCTGGTGTGCATTCCCATTTCACGGCATAACGGCTGGCACGTACAGTGAATGCACATTGTCGACAGTGACGTTTGGTTGCACTGTCGACACCTTGCCGTGGTGCGTCATACATCACTTCTGTTATCAGTTTCTTCCCATTATCAAGTGACTTGAACATCTGCTGCTTTGGGAGGAGGTAACAAGGTGCCATTACAAGTTCAGATTGCAAAATGTCATTATCATACTATTTGAGTTTCATTTCTAGTACAGTGGAATGCGGTTAGCCTGGTCGACAATTCAACAAAGCCTTTTCAATAACTTTGGAATGCTGCTTAAAGAAGTGAGAGATATTGCTGTACGCTGCCTTTTATAGTTTCATTGTCTTTAAACAGCAGCTAGTGTGCCCACAGATCCTCTTAAACTGCAGCTTAATCAGTTGTTGCTCATGTCATTAGGTTTTAGCACTTTATAGCACTTCACTAATTTTCCACCCAGTTGGATTCAGCTTTTAGCAAGAGATTGTGATAATGTAAAAGCTTGTAAATTTAACATGTGGATTAGTTGCGTATATTACATTAACGCCCAGATGATAACTTATTTCCAGCTACACAATAGATAAATTAAATCAGATTTAGTGTTAGTAGTGAAATGCAAAAATAAACGGAAGTCTAATGAGATGTAAGAAGAAGAAATCTACTGCCATGAATTGGTTAGTTAGTCAGTAGTGCCTACGCGGGTGTGACATGTGACATGCATGTATTATGTAGGTAGAGTGCTAATTATTTCCACTATTAGCAATACATTTTTAAACGACTACAGCTTATTTTTAATCCAAGCCCCTGATTTAATGAGCTGTCATATCCTGTGCAATGTATACGTAACAGCAATTTTATAAAAGTGTAATTCTGTAAGAAGGCCGTCCATTCAAAGGTTATAATAGTCTGTGCCATCCTCTGGCTGTTGTCCTCAAAATAAACAAAAATATACATCTGTTTGTTTTCTGTACTCAAAACAAACAATAGGGTGGAAAGAAATCAAGAAATGAGATCACCAGTTGCCACAGTCAACGAGACCTTCCTGCTGCATTGATTTACATTTGATCTCTCAAAGCTGAATAATTATTGGCTGTGTAAATAACTATAATTTCCACAGGATAAACAGGGATCCAACTAAACAAATGCCTGCTTCTGAACCAGTTTGGTGTAATTGAATCGCAAATAGGATTTAATGTCAGCTAATAGGGTCGTAGGTCATTGTGAATCAAAGTACACTGTGATTATGCTTTTGTGTGCGTATGAATACATAGCTTTTAACGCCGAAGGAACGCTGTGTATTGGCTTTTGATTACCTTCCAATATTTCGAATTCTTTTGAACAGTGCAATGACACACAGGTATGTCTCACACCCATTTGTGGCGAGCAAATAAAAGCGGAAAACACTCTCCACAGTAACTCAGAGCAGCGAATTCATTGTGAGCGCAGCACCCAGATCACATTGACTGTAACTCATAAACACATCAAGCTCCCCTCATTCAGTGCTCAGGGCCTCGCCCGCTCCGCTCTGTAGTTAACTGTCTCTGAGTGTCAAATCCTTCATCCTGATTCAGGAGACACACACACAGAAGAATTCCTCTGCCTCATTTTATGGCAGTGGATGTGTGCGTGGGGAAGAAGCGATCAGTGAGTCAGTGGTGGTTAACTTTGTGGCTAATGCTCTGTGGCAGTTGCACAGGTTTCTGCAGCTCTGCTTAAGGCACGGAGGGAAGCCGGTTGAACTACTCCCGTCTAACAGTTCTCACTCAGCCAAGGCAGGTTATTTAACAGCACGCCAAAGCAGGGATGAAGAGAGGGAGAGGGACAGAAATAGAGAGAGGGGGGGGGTCACTGCGGGGTGGCGAGAGAGAAAATGAGTGAGCCTATGATGTACGGATTTAGCTCAGGTGGTGTTAGATGACATAAATTATACATTCAGTTTTCATCACTGTGAAGAAGTCTGTTCAGGTAACTTGTGTTTAGTTTGGTGGCTTTGGCTCCCGAGCAGGGAAGACTCCACCATCTGTAGGTCAGCGATGTAGGTTAGACATGCATATCAGGGTGTGAGTCTGGGTTAGCTCAACCGTCCCTGGGCCTGTTAGCTGCATCTTAGGCCTAACTTCAGATACTTAGAGAGCGACACTGTGGAGGAAATCCTACAAGTTTTGTTCCTTAAGCTTTTTGTAGCCTACGAAGTAGAGAGCGCCTTTTTTTCCCCACTTTCCTCTGCTTTCTTCAAAGCCACGGGGTGTAAGTTTTTGTTTAACATTCATTCTCATTCCGTAATCTATTTTGCTGGAATCATAGTCTTTTGTCAAGTATCTTGGATCTCAGCATTTGTGTACAGTACACAATATTTAACAATAGTGTTGCCCTATATTCTGTGAAATATTCCTCAACCCTATTTTGATGCTATTAATGGCAATTAGATGAAGGAGGAAACCATTTAAAGACATGGAATCACAAGTTCAGCATGTTGAATGATGTTGCTGACGGTCTTCTTTTTAAACTGTCGAAACAAATTGACAAGATGAGTCATCAGTAACATCCACTGTTTGGTGGTTTGGTTAACAGTGGCTGCTAAAAGGACTTTGTAGATTCCTACTTTAAAGCTGTGCCTCTAAATTCTAAAGAGAGTTTAAGCATCCATCCACTTATTGCTTTGGTTATACTTATTGCGACGTTACTGTTTTGAATCCGTCTCACTGCTCTTATCATCTCTACATTTTAGCTGCTTTCGGTGTTGATAATTTCTCTTCCGATCCCTGTCCATCCCCAAATGGCAGAAGCTAGCCACTTTGTGGAGAATTAAAAAGCTACGGAGATGAATATTTCTCTCAGGACTTTGTGGTAGCCAAAACAGAGCCAACAGCAGTGGGAAGACACGACTGCAAATAATTCCTAAATTGTTGATTTTATACCAACGTGACATTTACAAAAGTCTTCTGCTGCCCCCATGTGCCACCCCCCCCCAAAAAAGTGAGAAAGATTTCATAATAGACATTGATGTTATAATAACTTGATCACTGATATTTAAAACAATTTTATTACATACCATTTTTGTTTTGGCAGTGTGTTACACTACTGTTCTTTGTCATTTAAATGTATGCGAAATATGCAAAAGCCCAAGTATCCATTAAAATGACCAAGTAAAAGCAGGGATGCGCCCTCGATGTGTGAAAGTAGGAGGCGATGGATTTAATGGGGTTGGTGTATACGGCTCAAAATAAAACAAATTGGACTAAGAGGACTTGGCTCACAGCCAAATTGATGCAGGTGAAAATGCCAATTCTGGTGACGTGCACACCCCTCCGCACCATACGTGCTTTTTTGTGAGGATGAATTACATCTATGCTGGTTCGACAATAAATGGTTGAAGGATAAATAAATAAACATGCATACTGTACGCTGCATCCATAAATCTGCACGAGATAATTTAGCCCAGAAAGAGTCAAAATGATGGACTGTGTTGGTAATCACATGCTAAGCAAGTGTTATGGAAATGACAAACACTCACACACACACATACACACACACTAGAGAACATGTCCACTCTCCGAGCTTGTGATTTGAGAAATGGGTCAGATGTGACTTAGATTTATGTATGTTTGTCTTTGTGGTTTGGAGGTGTAAATTTGTGGTTAACCAAAGCGCGAGGGAGTGACTGATTGAGCTCCATTGTGGATGTGGCAGAATGCAGATGTTTCTCTGAACTGCCTCGCTATGATTTAATGATGAAAAGCAGAAGGCAGCTGACTTCGGCTCTGGAGAGGCAGCAGGAGCAGACTACGTCAATATAAGAGGCAGAATCAGATGGGGGAGATTTTGATTTATTTGTCACTTTTTATTTAAGTGTTGCTTACAGAAACAAGTCTGCGAACTCTTTTTTATCTTTGTCTCTTTCTTCTTTTTTAAGCAGTCGGAAAAGCAAGTTTTTGAGGATGTCAATGTCATGAAAAAAAAGAGCCCTGTCTGACTGAGGTGTGATGCACTTCATCCCAAAGGAATGCTTGGATGTTATGTCGGTGTCTTATCATCTGCTAATGTTTTACCTGATTTGATGTTTTATGGAATGTTACAGCCTGTCAGGGCTGTGCAGAAAGGCTGCGGGGAATATAGTGCGACACCAAAAACATGATGAAAGATCAAGACCGGCATAATATATTAGTTTATTTAGCGGTTAAAAGCATCTAATAAGACTCATCTTTGCCATTCTGTTGTTTCAGCAAGTACAGTAATAATAGTGCAAAGCTGTAAGATAGAGAGTAAATGACAGAGAAAGAAAAAAAAATCAATCAGCATGACCACGTGGAACAAAGACGACAATCATGTCTGTGTGGCCTTTATTGATTTAAAAAGAATGTGTATTTTCAAAGGTGGCCAGTAGATGGCACAGCACCTTTGGTGTCCAAGGGTGAGAGAAGGAGCACGACAGAGAAAAGAGATATTTCTGTGAGTTTTGTTTTCCTGGTTGACTGATCTCCCTCAGTGGTCTGATTGTGAGAACGAACTCATGGGAAGTGTTCTCTCACCGCAGGTGTCAGACTGCTGTTGGATAAGATTATTTGTGGGGGTGATGGGGTTGCATTATTGTGTGCGTGTGTGTGTGTGTGTGTGTGTGTGTGTGTTCTGCTCATTAAATGTCTGCCTGATAGAAATGTAGTGTTATATTGACTTCATGAGGGAAACAATACACTACAGAAGTTGTTTCTGACTCTCACTGTGCTCCATATGGCCACACTCAGGAGGAGAAAGGGAAGCAGAGAGGGAGCAAGAGAGCGCTCATAATTCCTTTTCCTATTTGTTTTCTGTCGCACAAAATCAAAGTTGTATCAGCGTTCTGTTCTGTGGGATTGAGTCTTTACTGCACATTGATTCGGTGTATCTCACCCACCGATAGTGATTTTCAACGGTGTTGACAGGAGATTACAGTAGGTGTTGTACTATGAGAAAATAACTTTATCCATCGGTTATTTTTGCCCTCCGGTCGCAGATTGTTCTATGTCGTATCAAAAAAAGTTGTTGCTCCTTAAAAATGAAAATGCAAGCTAGATGAAAATAACTGATGGACATTTAATGAATACATCATCTTGCTACTATTTACTTTTCCAAAAACTAACATTGATAATAATACTCATTGATTGCACTGCCCCATTTAGAACAATAGTTGTCATTGCCTCCTGTCAGATGTCACATGTGGTATCCTTTCTATGAAGGGCAAACGCCACTCTTCAGAATTCTGCAGCCTTGCTGGAATTTAAACCTCCGCAGAAGTAAAGTGCTGCAATTCTGCTTAGTGTTTGTTTAAGTGTGTTTGGTCAGGCAAATTATAAAAACAAGCGGATAATAAGGGTTAGCAGCAGTGATAAGCCATAATATCTTGTAAACTGGCAGCGGGGATAGTTTAAGCCGGTCTTATGCTAATGTTACTTGTGACTGTCAGCAAGAGAGAAATACAAATATCTTCAAACAGGCTTCAACCCACAAAAAAACTCTAGTGCAAACACAAACAGACAACATAATTAAGAAGTATATGCAAAACTAGGCTTTTTAAAAAAAGTTATTAATTATGTATAATTATGCTTGGAACAATATTTAGCAAAGAAATCTAAATAATTGCATAACAATGGCTTGTACAGTATGGATGGATTAAATGAATAATTGAAACCTGTGCTGCTTCGCTGAGGCAAACCTCAGAATGGAATCCAACAATCCAAATCAAAGGACGTTACATACAAAGTCATACCGCTTCAATTCTTGCCTTCACGTCTCATGTATATTTGAAGACCATTTTGTATTATCCGATTTGTCGTTGTGATTAACTGACAATTAACATTGCTGTTCCTTTCCCTTAGTCTTCAGTCGACGGCGTGATAGTTTCCGTCACACTGTCCGCTGCATTTCCTGTTGTGTTCACTCGCCCCGTGCATTAATCAGTGTATTCTCTCGAATGTCTTCATACTGATGGACACGCACTCTTCATGCTGGCGTGAACCTTTTTTTAGAAAAGCTTACATAAATTGTACATCACTCCAAATGTGACACCCTCCACACTTTAGTGGATAAACACCATGTTTACAATAGACTTTGATCATCTACATTTCTTTAAATCAGGCAACACACTAATCCAAGTTTGCCAATCAGATAAATACTATCCATAGTAATTGTATGTACAATAGTTCTAACTGTAATTTGTCTAAAAGCTGCCAGTGTCGGTACAGCTAGCCTAACACTTCGAGGGAAGTCCAAAGAAGGAGATGGCTCGCTTGCCCAAGGCCACGTTCTTCGTTCGAGAAAAACAATTAATTAACTCCAAACATTTAAAAAAAAGTTTTGTCTCACCCTTTGGCTTTCCTGGGTTGATTTAAGTGTTTTGAACACATAGCATGCCTCACCTCACGTGAGCATGATAACACATCTCCTAATAAGGATACTTTAGCTGTCACTCAGACAAACAAAAGAGAGAGCGCTGTTAGAGCCCCCCCACATCCCCAACCCCCCCACCCGTTATGTCATCTTCATCTCAAAATGCCACATCTGATCAGATGCCCCTTTTATAATTACTACCGGTGACATTTATCCAGATTTATACTGTTTTACAAGACCTTTCAATTTAATTGTACTTCATTCTGCACTTTCAGTTGTCCTTGGAGACTCACAATGTGAAGCAATTTGGGGAATATACGGGACCTTTTGCATTTGCAACACATTTCTGTTTAGAAGGGCATATAAATAGCTAGTATAAAAATAAGTATAAAAGTTAAATCCACCGTGACTCAGCATTAACGACACCGATGCAATACACATAACTGTCATTGCCTGGGCTTTTGTAAAAAAAAATGTTTTTGTCAATTCATTGTGTCTATAATCTGAGTATTATCAGTGTCATTTCCACACCGCTGGGCGTGTAAGGATTGACATCTTCCTCCAGCGTTGTTATAGCAGAACGCTTTAGTAGAATGTAAGGTGCAGATTAAGAGCTTTGTCTATCAACCTATCGATCTACCTATCTATCTATCTATCGGTCTTTCTCTCTGTCTAGCTAAATCATTCATCCCTCATGAAAATTGAACTCATGCACTTACATCCGAATCCATCTCTTGTTTCTACCCGTTGCCCCCAACCCCTGCCTCCCTAACCACCCCCTTTTTTTTTCTTTATACACTTTTTGGGCTTAATTGAATGTTGCATTTTTCTGGAGCAGCTCTAAAATACATAATGAGGTAATTTGCATTAGACTGCAGATTGGGTGACCTTTGCTTTTGCCAATAATTACTGTAAAAGCCGTCTCTGTCTGTCATCACCAAGGATGTGGCGGGAACCTCTCTGTGCTCACGAAAGGTTAGCTGGAGGCTTGTGTCTGGACTTATGAAAAAGCCGGAGGAAAATGTCATTAGAGCGAGGGGAAAAGACACTCGGAATTAACAATTGGAAATTCAATCAGGGATGGCTTTAAAGATGGCTTGTGTCTGTGTGTGCGTCTGTGTGCGCGTTTGTTACCATGCATATATCCAACAGGAGTGCTGCGCGACTTCAATTTGTGTTTCACACATTTAGGGAACAAAATTCCACGTGGGAGAGAGTGTGGATTGTGGGGAGGAGGACAGCCCGGGGGCGACTTCTGTCCAACCCTTCAGGCCTCTTTGACAGCACACACACTAGACGATTGGGGTGTGAATGCCCCTGAAGTAGTCCTTACAAACATGACCAATATCAAGACATTTCCTGGCGTTTATTAAATATCGCTGATATTAGATTACAGTACGAATCACCCGTGCGTTGATAAAAGGCTCACCAATTTGCACTTTTCACCTTGCTCAATTTTTGTAGCAGAGCATGATTTTTAATTTGCATGCAGTTACTGGTTGTCATTGTGCAGTGAAACGTGACTGTATTCACCATGTGTTGCCTCTCCTTCCATTTGATAACGCGGTCAAAATAGACATTTTATTCTGCAATCATTCTCACCTTCTGAAACGGGAAATTAACTCTCCCATTCACCGATGCCTCCCTGAATACATTTTACATCGCTCACGCAACCGCTTAAGGGCTGCTCAGTTCACACTGCAATCCCGATCAGTGTGTCGAGCACGAGCTCGCCTATAGCTCAGTGTTAAATCACAGTGTTAGAACGGGACAGGACTTTGAGGGGGGCAGAGCAGAGCACTAACATCAGAGGCTCTGTTTTGTGCTCTTGGTTCTAGTCGCAGCGGCGAGTCACGTTTCACCTGCCGGACGGCTCTCAGGAGAGCTGCAGTGACAGCGGTCTGGGCGACCACGAGCCTGTAGGCAGTGGCACCCTCCTCACACAACCTCTCCCTCTGGTGCAGGCGCAGGACGACTTCTACGAGCAGGCCTCCCCCGATAAGAGGACCGAAGCTGACGGAAACTCTGATCCCAACTCTGGTGAGTTGCAATGATGTGTCATGGTACCATTGCTGTTTAATAATGAATGCTTGGTCTGTTTCTTTGTGATCTCTTGCTTTCTCTTTGGCAACATGTGTGTGTGGCGCCGTAGGTGTTTTGAATAGTTTCAATTTCAGTTACTGGACATTGTGACTCAATTCTCGGATTACCGTAGGGAAGAAGGTGAACGTGATTGGTGACTTGAAGTGCGGGTTGAAGCAAATTAATTGTGATTTAGATTTTGTTTCTTCAGGGACTGAAACTCCTCGAGCTGAGATCATGAGCAGTCCTGAAAAACAACACCGGACTCTATAAAGAATTCAACGTAGAAAATAGCATTTAATTTGGAGTCATTTGATTGCCCAAGTAGGTTTCTAGTGGATACAGGAGCAGGTCATTCATTTCTCAGTTAATCATCCAGACTTGTTCTTTCCTCCTAGGAGCAAACCTGGGCCTCCCAAAGGCGCCTCACCTATTTGTGAAACTCATTTGATTTATTTAGAGATGATTTCCCAGTTGGAAGTCTTGGTGCTCAGCTGAAGATGTTAACTTCCCACCATCTCTGGTGGGAATGTACATCTCCGACCTAGTTTTCCCATTTTATCATTAAGAGGTGAACCGTGCGCCAAGATGGAGCGCATTGCCCCAAGGTCGAAACCGGCTCGCCCGCTGAGGGTGGAGCAGCGAGCACCGCATACATACAAGTGCTGTGCGTAAACTGTGCGTTCCTATGATTTCATCCCGACTTTAAGGTAGCAGATGTACTTTGCGAAGACCCACTGACTCGCTGTCTTCACAAATGAATGGAGCTGCACATGGAACAACTGCGTTGAGTTGTAGTAAAGCCCGCTGACAATGTTTTCTATATATTTCTATCAAAATTATAATCAGCCAATACGAATTAATTGTACAAGAGTGTAATTTTCTGAGAGTTCATATATCATATATTGCCATTTCAAGTGACGAGGACAGGGGACCGAAGCTAACTATAATTAAAAGTATTGATAATATGCAAAAGACCTAATGAAACTTTATCAGTACAGCCAGTAGTCTTGAATATTGGCTTCAATTTGTGTATTTATATGTGTTTTATACGTGGAATCAGTTCAATAAAGTATAATAGCAAAAGTCAGGAAAAGCAAGCAAGCAAACAAAACCAAAACAACAACACAATTTAAGGATTAACAAACCAAAAAAGATGACACCTGTGACCCTTTAAACAGATTTAACTTAAAGAGGATATCACTGATTATTTAGAAAGACACATGTCAAACTATCTCAGACTATTCTCTATAATTTAGATAACACTATGGATGTGTATACTCATACATGCATGTATTTAAATGGTGAAGATAGAAGTAGTGGTGCTTGGATCTCTGTAGCTGCGTCCAGTGTCAAGCTGAATCAATGTGGAGCAACAAAGAACAAGCTCACACTTCACAAGCCCTGATGCAATCAACAGGACGGGCACA
Organism: Gasterosteus aculeatus; assembly: GCF_964276395.1. Taxonomy (NCBI): domain Eukaryota; kingdom Metazoa; phylum Chordata; class Actinopteri; order Perciformes; family Gasterosteidae; genus Gasterosteus; species Gasterosteus aculeatus. The sequence goes on from NC_135700.1 coordinate 8,226,262, forward strand.
GATTCCTCTTAAGTGATTCCACTACATGAGGCATATTTGTGTTTCCCTAAGCAATGACATTATTTTTTCGTTGATGTGTTTTGCCTGTCAGCAAACTATTGACAGTGACAACCGTGGTCCTTCGTCATTGACCTGCTGCCTGGCGTTGTAATGATTTTATGTCTCGCGTATGAGCGATGTGTTACCTGCTGGTGGCGCTCTCAAATAGACAAAGTCCGTGGTCCCGGGTTAACTAGTTCTGAGTGAGTCTGTCACATTTGAAAAAAGAAACATGACTGCACAATCCAACTGAGAGCCTGGTGACACCGTTGTGTTCCAGGATGACGTGTAAAGTATGTTCTAACGCGTTTGCCAACAGATGCCATTTTACACGAGGACGTTGACAAAGGGTGGTTGTGTTCAAGGTTTAGCAATACTATAAATATTGCATTTTTATCTGACATGGTGCAACTTCAAAAGCAACTCTTAAATAAATCACAATGTAAAAGAGTTATTTAATTATATGTTTGCAGCCTTTGCTCCAATTTTTTAGGAGAATATTGAAAAAAGAGTTAGTCTTCAGATCGGGATGAGCAGTATGTTGGCCTCCTGATAATTGTAATACATTATTTTTTTTATTTTTTTTCATTCAGTTCTTTAAGATTTCAATACAGAAGTTGTTAGGCCAGTGCGTAGGTTGTGGCTTTCATCTGAAATAAAGAAAGGTGTAGTGTGGGAGTTGTGACCACCAAGTTCATGAGTAGATGTTTTCTCTGCGACATGAAGTTATCCTTGCAGCTGTACAACTTTAAAAAAAGACGAAGTTTGTAAACAAAACATAAAAGAAAAGAAATCAATTAAACATGTGCCGAAAAAATCACAACAGATGGTAATGAGGGACACAGCAACTTCATATTGCTCAGTGAACAATATGAAACTCCTTTGTGAAGACAAAGGCGAAGTTGACAGTAATATATGATCGAGTGGTGAGCAACTTTGTTGACTGAGGTGACAGAACAGATGAGTAGATTTGGTTAAGTCCACTGTGATAGATTCAGCAGCTGCTCTTGTCCTCGAACGGTGCAACAATTGATGTTGAGAGCAGGACTCTGGCGGTATTTCTGTGAAATGGCGTCCTCAGCAGAGAACGCTCCGCCTCTGTGTGTGTTTCCAATCCAAGCTTCTACTTTTTGCCACATCTGCCAGCAATCATAACAAAGAACGGTGAAATTAACACACATTGCATCGCAGAAATTGACGTATTTGATGGGCACGTAGTCATGGATGTTATGGTGGTATAAGTTTGCGATATTCTGTTGGTTGTCTCATGAAGTCTTAAGGAACCGCTCCGTCAGGCGTGATAGTAACTTGACAGCAGCGCATCAGAACTCAGAAGGAAACCAGCTGCTTTCGGGTTGTTGAAAAAAGTCATGAAAGAAAAGTGAAGACCTGCAGCAAAGCCTGCTACCTGTCTCCAATCACGCAGGCTCTAGAGATCCCTCACACCTCAAATAGACTAATTGGAATCAAAGGGTTTTGCGTGAGATCACATATAGGCTTGTTAACAAATGTCCAATAAATGTAAAAAAAAGAGTTGGTCCCGCTTTGGCACGTAGTCAGTCACCAAAATACCAAACCGGCAGTATCCAGGAAAATAACCTCTGACAATCCCAGGCGTCCAGCAGCCGGGGTGCTGCTTTGTTCTGGGTCAGAAGGACGGTAAAAGCCTCATAATGAACTTATTATAATGAGCTTTGTGTCCCTCTGCATAAGGAAGGGAAATTCTTCTCGGCAGCTTTTCACCAACAGAAGTCGATCACATAAGCAACCAAGTCCCATATTTACCATATGAATGCATCTTTTGGATACAACATCATTCTGTCATCAGTAACAAATAACGAAAAATAAAATAAATAGATGACGAGGCCGCTGAGGTCTGTCAGATTGCTTGTGCATGGAGGGGAGTACCTAGACTACAAAGAAGCTGAAATAATACATGACAGGAGAGTGCCCAGAATAAACAGAGAGGAGAAGAGGCTGAGGCAGGGAAGTCATGTTTATTTATAAAACATTTAAAACACCCATTATTGACTAAAGTGTTACATAAATTATTTAAAAAGCATGGTGGACAAGAAAACACAGGGCCATTGGATAAAAACATCGCTTGCACAATTACAAACACACACACACAGAAAAGCAAATAGAAATGGACTGAGACGTAATGTGAATGAGTTGTTCCGCGAGTGATATAATAAGAAAAGCTTGTTGTCCAACAGCCCTTAAGACGATGAAACAACCAAGAGCCCCATGTCTGATGACCTGAGAGGTCTTACGGAACAATGCCATCAGAATCATCAGAAACTATAAGACCACAGAATCTTAAAAGAAGAATCTTGAAGAAAGTAATTGTTATCCAAATGTGTATGCATTTGTACTCATGCAATTGCAGTCACATACCAATGAATCATTTCTTAATGCCTAAAATAGCCAAACATATGGACTAATCCTGTATCATGTACCGTACCGCAAGTTAAACTTCTACTATAGGTTTTTTTGTCACGCCTTTGCAAATAAAGCTTATTATTTTCAGCGCAGCACATATTGGCTACAGTAGGTCCCGTTGAATTTGTTAAGAGGAAAAGCACGTCCATGTGTGTGAACAGGTCAATAAGACAAAGTGGGTATGTTGCAGTTGCTGACTTGTTAACTTAGAGTATATCATCTATTGTGTAGTGTGCAGGTAATAGAAGCCATTGGTTAAATATTGTCATTCATTTGACACTTTGATACAAACAATTTGATGGATTGATTGATTGATTTAATGTCCTACGATTAAATGGGCTCTTGAGCAGTGTGATGTCGTTAGGGTTAGAGCCTTTTTATCGTTTATAGCCTAAACACAATCTTGCTGGATGTCAGGGGCTGTGGCATTTGTCGCCATCATTGGCGAGATGAATTAAGGGGAGAAATGCTCTCTATACAGATGTATTCGTTTTTGACACTGATAGCAAATTGACATGAAACTCTGCTAATCAGACCATGTAATGTATTGAGATTGAAACGATGATGTTAATCTTTAACAACCGGCAACACGAGTTAGTGTTAGTGGATATAATCCCGGAAATGATCTCAGTGGAGGTGGAAAATGAGGACAGTCTGGAACTGGAAAAAATAAAGTAAGTTGTGACTGAAGTAGCTGGCAATATCTTGAAAGAGCAGGTAGGAAAGAAATCAAATGTACGAAACGGCAGACAAAAAAACGGTAGCCTGCAGGGGATAGCAGGAAAAAAACTCACGTTAAGTCAAGTGAGACCCTGTGGAGTTTCATAATTATATATCTTATCCATTCATTCATCTTCTCAAGAGACAAAATTAAGCTCTATATGTTAGAGTAGTATTCTTTTTTGGTTGTGTAATGTCCACTATCATATTGATCCATACTACAGCTTTCGTACTTTTCCCCCCTCGGGTCAGTGAGACTCTCTATTAGTGTTAACACGTAGTTTAATAAATTACTTTTTTCAATTTCTCACAGATCAATGGCACAACAGTCTGATCACATTGTGCTAATATGATGCATTGCAGCTTATTGTTGAATCAAAAACACCATGTGGGGTTTTCAATTTACAGTATTTTCCTAAAATGTTACGTATATATTTTACTTTTTAAATGATTGAATAATACAATTTCTGAGTGGCATACTCACTAAACTGATCCTTTTGCCAACCAATTTCCAGTCACATGACATTTATATAAAATATCAAATGTAATTGAAGAACACATTCTGTTGTCAAAACATCAAAGACCTTTGGGTCATAAATAGCAGCAATAATGAATATTCATGTGTTGTGTTCATTGAAGTGCTGTGGCTATCAAATTCACATTCCACCAAGAACACATATTGTAGAATATTAAATACCTGCCCTGACGAACTGTCGGAGGTGGAGAAGCCAATGTTGGCAATTATTGTATATATTAACATGACTGAAGATTTCAGCTAGCAGATAATACTAAAATATCCTCCTCCTCATGCATAATTAAATCCTATTTTAGGTGAATCAGAGGTGAGTTGGCATAATGCATCTTTGCACCTCATTTTCTTTGCACATACTTTTTTATCTTAGGTTATTATGACTGTAAAATCACCTGCAGCGAGGTTGCATCTTTCTGCATGTATTCTATGAGTTGGCAAAATTGTATGCACCCTCCTTCGTCCCCCAGGATTTACAGTTTTCTTTCTTGCCACATGTTTCATCATCTTGACGTATCGGGAGGACTGTCCTTTTCAGAAAAAACAACTGGCATTTTTCTCTTCAAAAGTCTTGACAATACTTTTGCATTTCAGGCAACCTCATAATTCCACGGTTCCCCATAAATGTTTCCATTCCTTTTTCTGTTGCAGCGGTGTGGTCAGGTAGTCGAGCACTAGTTGAACTTTGTCTGTTTGAAGATGAGCGATGTTAACAGGAACACGGTTCACCAAAATGGCTGGTTGCACTATTTATGCTCAGGAACATGACCAACTGACAGGAACAGAGGATGAAGCACACAGGGAGAAAGGCTGAGTGGACAAGGTGCTTGTTGAAATAGCACAATGTGACTGGGAGAAGGTAGCCGTTAAGGGGCTTGGCGGATAGGACCAAAATGCTAAAATGCAAGGTGGCCATGTTCTCTACCATGAAAATGGAACCACTTAAGCCATTAATCATTGATTGAAAAGGGACGAAGGATAACTCCGTTGTTGAGATATTCTGCTCCATCCCAGTCCGCAGTGGTTTGTCTGAAACATCTATCCAATATATTCAATATGGAGAAAAAAAACACATGATATTTAAATGTGACACTCAAACAACCAGGACTTTTTCCCAAACTGTGACAATACTTTGATATCTTACATTATTTTAACATAGATGAATTGTGATGTCTCCATATTTGATCTGAACGATGGTTTCATATTTTATCACAATATTGTAAAAATATGCTTGCAGGCAAGCAACATCGTCACTGTGCCATTTTTTTATGACGGTTAGCGCCAAATATCTGATGCTATATTTCCCTGCCGTCCTAATTGTCTCTCTGTGGCAGAGAAGATTGGCAGCTTCTCGGCTGCATTTTACCTTTGTGCCACCCGGCTTGTCGTCATGGGAAATGCTGGATTACTGTGCCACAGAAAACTGGAACAGATTTACTTTGCAACTTTACTTAGCAGTTCTAATATTTAGTGAATAAAATGTTCTGAGTAGTTTACTGTGACAAGACAAGCATTTATTCCCAATTCAAGTGCAACTTTAAGTATTCAGTAGCACAGCTATACTGACTCAAGTTGTCGCTGAGCGGACTGATGAACACATCTTATTGAATATTGTTGAGCCCGGTGTAGGGGAACCTGAGCGCAGTATAACGATGGGTCTCCCTCTCTTCCTCGCCCCCAATAACGACCAGAAGCAGAAGAGAGCAGACTATTTACTTGTCAATGTGTGGTAGCATTACGGGTCAAGGTGAGCAATAAAAAAAACAATCCTACTAAATATTTGACCTTACCTACACCCAAAATAACGAAAAGAAATACACGTCACTTACCTAACTCCCTAACAGGAAACAGGCTACAACGACCCAAAGGGCAAATCGGCTCGGTAGGATCAGCGACCCCTACGGCAGAGCAGCACGGCCTGCTTGTGAGCTGGAGGAGAGAAGACTTCACAGCCTCCCTCTGACACAGGTCGAAATCAGTCCTCTGTCCACTCACCTGCAACTCAACAAACAAACAGAGCGCAGACAAACTGTACAGCACCGCCCGCAGGCACGGAAGGATCATTTGATCCTACGACACGCAAGGTTCATAACAACATGGCCGCAAGCTACGTTGATAACATTTATTAACATCAAGATTGGGTTTGTTTTTGCATCTTTGGCTTTATGGGGAAGAGCTGCATTTAAAGTAAGGCCTTAAGGATACACTACTTACTTATTTTTTAGTTAAAAAGTAATGGAATACCTAAAGAAGTCTCAAAGACACGTGTTCTGTACGATGCCACAGGTTGTCCTGCTGCTGAGTCTCGTCCGTACTGACGCATCTTTACGTATCCTTATGCCTCCCTGCCTGTGCTTGGATTACAACCATGAAGCATAAGTTGCAAATATGTTGCCAGCACTATATCTGTCTGGTTGTATTGTTGTCACAGCAATGTGACATGATGCCTTTTATGAATGTGTAATGCTGAAATTAGGACAATTTCAAAGCATTCTTTCAGTTAAATAAGAGTAACAGACATACCCGCTGAATAACTGAACTCTGTGCCAGAAGCTGTTTTGTTCCTGTAGTACAGATGCCCAGCAATTGACTATTCAGGATAAACAAATACCAGGCTGTCACTCAGTCTGGCAGCCATCCGACCACCTCAGTCACAGACAGCTAGTGATGCCAGTGAGATGGTGGGATGCCAAAACAGTAGATGGATGTCACAGGTCTTTTGACTAGAGCTGCATGCTGAGGAGTCAGACCCAGAGAACCTGTTTGCGTGTGCTTTAACTCTATACCTGACGCCATTGGTATGGAGTTTCTTACTTGTCAATTTGTTTCCTCTGCAGGAGACATCTTCTGTCATAAAGTATAGTTCTGAGTCATTTCTACTTGCCGGCAGTGGAATTAGACAGCTTGTTTTAATCCTCGCCAATCTGTGTACTCTATTCTTAAAGTGAATTCTGAGGGATGATCTATGCATATTTGCAATTTAGACTCCCCTTAAACCCAGTTTGGCTGTATCTGAGTAAGTGTGTGTTTGTGTGTTACGCGTATAATCCCATTGTGTGAAGAGGAAGTAGCAGGGCAGAGGAGCTAGGGCCTCTGACCAAGCCTATGGGTGGGTGGCATGGATTCATAAATCAGGGAGCAGTGTTAATCTCTCTCAGGTATTGGAAAGCCAGCCCTCAGTAAATATGTTGCCCCAGGATAGAATGGGGTTTAAAGGATTTCTGTCTCCAAAGAGAAATTAGGCAGGAGCTTCAGAAGTGAGCTAAATGGAAATGCTTGCTGGAGCAAACAGAGAGCAGGGTGGTGCTGTCAGCTAGTAAACATCATCTCAGAGTAGCCTCAGTCATTACCGTGGCAGTCGGTGCCAACAGCCAGTGTGAGCAGACGGCTGGGCTGATGAAGAGCATCTTCTATGCTGATGATTAGTCACAATAGGGAGGAGAAAAATCTGACGACTGTTGGATTACACTGTTGGGAATGAGAATTATTTGTGCAATAAATTGATTGGCTAATTACAGTGACTGTCGCATCCCACCCACTCTGTGCCGTGGTACTTTTTTGGGGGAAAAAATACATAATAAATCAAATATTTGTTATTTCAATATTGCATGGGCATAGAATTAAGGCGTGAGGTGTGGAGCAATTGGAATGGTACACCTAATTAAAATTGTTAGAGACCCCCTGTTTATGTCAATACGAATATGAAATATAATATGTCTATTTGGCAGCATTCTGTAGGTTTTCATATTTTCATATCAGACCTTGACTTAACCACAACAACATGGTGGCATTATCCGAATAAATATTTATTTCCCCTTTATATTATGATCTACTCCAATTATGGCAAATATATCAATCCAAATGACGTCCATTCTTATTAATATAAGAAGATATTAAAATCTTATACAATACAGCAAATAACATTTAAGCCATGAGACAATATTAAACAATTCACTTAACCTGCATGTCTGTTTGCTAGGGGAACAAAAAGTAAATTATCTTTACTCAGAAAGTAAAGATATTAGTCTCAGAACGATGTCACGTGTCAAGTAGTATCATGTTTGTTTACATTTGTAAGTTTGGAGTCAAAACAATTGTGAGAAGAAAAATCCATAAAAAATGATTCTCCATATTTTATCTTCATAAATACTGATACTGTTTTAATTGTTCAAGAAATGCTCAATAAAATGATGTCTGTACAGATAAGGCAGTTAAAAATGTAAAAGCAATACTATTTGAATAGTATTAGTAAGGGTAGGAGAATATTCGTATGCTGTGATTTGCTTTGATACTGCTTTGATAAAGTGATAATAAAACATGAGAATGAAATGCAGTATGTACATTTCCACCCTGATGGAAAAACATTGACTACCCTTTATTTCTTCTTTTAAAAACCCTCTTAAAGATTCATACAGGATTCAAAGCTTCATAAATAACCCAGGAGGCCAATGAAGTGCTGTTTTTAGTTTTGGGCAACATGAGTTCCTGTCAGAAATATTGGCTACATTAACTTTAGTTTTAATATTTCATGATAGGAATGTATCCTGGGAGCTACAATAGTTAAGGTTGATCAAAACTTTGAAAATCCTTTGATGTAACATCAACACCAATTCAGGCAATTATGGATGTGGTTTTGAGTATTAAATAAATACCTCAATACTTTGAGAAATTCTCTGCAAGAAAATTTCTGTTGTCTCACATAGAAATAGTGTGCGTCTCCATTGAACACAAAGATAACAGTTTTACGTGTAGCCTGTAGCTTATTTAACTACAGTACAAGACACAGGTGAAGTTTACTATTTTACCACATATACAGCTAGTAAATATTACTCAACACGGGACAACAGTACAACGCAATAAACATTCTGAATGTGTGTACTTTAAGAAGACTCTGAACTATAGATTACATGTGCATTTATTTTTGTTGTAAATGTATCATTAGTGGATGGTCAATGTGGTGGCGAGCGAGGAAATGTCATAATGGGGAAATTGATTGTAACACTTTAGATTCAAGACCGTTATCTAGCATTATGTTAGAGGTGCATTATCTTATATTAAACCTTGTGCACCTCTAAATATAATAATAAACCAAGTAATAATCCTTAATCCCTCTAATCTGTGACCAAATTGATCGGTCGCTCTTGCTATCAGTTTACTTAACCAACATCTTGCATCCATCTGGCATATCTGATGGTCATTGGAAACAACATCAATTGTCTAAGAAACAGGCACATAGTCCAAAGCACTTTTTTCTTCTTTAGTACCCTCTGCCGTGAATAAAATATATTTCTATCGAAGATAGAAAACAGAAGAAAATATCGGATAGGTGTAAGCGGATTGGTGTAACGAGCATTATGAGCAAGAGATGATGGAGCTTTCATTCCTAATACAACAACAAAGCATTTTTCCCAGATGTGAAACATTCGAGACATAAAGTTATATCTTGCAGACACTGACGTGTACCTTCACAGCTCATTGCATCATTCATGATGAAAACATGAGGAAAATCCCAGTGTATTTGTGAGCACAGACTTGAAAATAAATGTTATTCACCCCTCTCATTAGCTACTAGCTTCAGTAATCTCCTGGAGAGTTTTGGCGTATGACAAACATCATCATCCCCTGTTGCGGTGTCAAGCAGCAATACAAACCTCAACACTCACACTCAAAGGAAAAGGAAGAGACAGAGAAAAAACGTCTGCAAGATGGGGAATATTTATACTGAGACAGCAACTTAAATGGGTTATCATAGCATTAAAGTTCCCCTCTGACTGGGCTCCTTCAACTTGTCAATGTGAGGATTCTCACAAAGGAAACGGTGTCTTCAGAGAAAGCTGCACCTTAACCCAGGTGAACTGATCTGGGGGTAGTGAGCGCTGTGATAGGGACTAATCCCTCACTGTGTGCTTTGAGCGGGATTCGGAGCAATTCACCAGAGGAAACCCGGGAGAAGTGAGGAACAAGCGCTGAGGAAGAGACTTCTGACAAACTAAAAAAAAATAGGTCGAAGTGGTGCCGTCGCCGTGATGGATCCTTTCAGTGGCCGTCCCCGAATGGGATGGAATCTCAATGCGCATGTATGCACGAGTGTAAGGAGGGATTTGTTGCGTGTGTCTTTGTGTGTACAATCAACTACACTGAAGCATATGGCGTTTAGCTCATTGAAAAATCCACCAGGAATCAAGCTGATGCCTTCTGGTTAATTGCAGAAATTTAACAATTTAGAACTGGGAGTGTGACACTGAGAACTCCAGCAGATGTTTGGAAGGCCCCAGTTAAATAAATAATTAGTGCTTCCTGGTTGCACATTAGACTACGCTGTTTGACTGGGTAACCAAACAGTGGTTTGATTCGCAGCAGGTGGGAAAAATAATTGTACCTACAGACTGATCTTTTCTGGTTAGTTGATCCATGATATATTTTTATATAATTATATAATTCTGACATCGTACTGCACTGACCAGTAGTCCTGTAATAGGTTGACCAAAACGTATTAGTTTTTATATCCAAGCATGACATTTCTGTGTTGTTCAAAAAAAGATTTCAATATAAGTAATGCATCTGGGTTCTGATGGGTGCAAAAAACTGTTTGTTCATATTTCATTCATGGCCTGATTCATTCTCTCAACTGTATATATATATATATATATATATATATATATATATATATATATACACACACACACATACTGTACATCCACATACAAACTCAACTCACACATAATTTGTTCACATCACATAACACCTATTTGTTTGAAGTGTCTCCAATTAGTAAAAAAGACTATAGATACAAATATTGTCATTGAGCAACAGTAAACGCCAATCAGAAATAGCTTAAGGCAAACGCGCTCATCGCAAAATGAACCACGTGAGATATAATATATGTTGACTTCCCAAATACAATGTCGCTTTACTACCGATAAGCCAATGGAGTTCACCATGACGCGATAAAGACTTGTACAGTAGAAAAACACAGGCACTACATTTGTTTGGTCATGAATGTGTCATGCATAATATCTCAGAAGCATTTGATGTGCTTCTGACATGGCTCAGTGGAATGGTGCATCTCACTGCAGCATTCAACTATTTAAAATGACAGTGAATCGCTGAAGGGGGATCAACAATTACAGGTCAACAAAAGGGGACATATTTCTCACTGACATGCTGACGGGGACTTGGATGGTAGAGGACAACACGTTTGCCCTTGATGTTTAGTGGATGGTTCTGCTGTAACATTTTTTCATATCTCAGAATTGTTTTTTCTCAAATAACTTTTGTAATACAAAATAAAAGGCATAGGTTACTCGTTATTTTCCCCTTACTCCAAGCATGAAAAAGACATTTATTTTCTAGCTGATTTTTTTCATAACACACAGTATTTTACCCTACGAGCTGTAGTGAGAAATTCATTAATGTTTCCTATAGCTCCTTCACAATAAAAGCCTTTTCTGCCTCCCGTTGAATGGTAATGTGTTATTATATCCGTGCTAGCGGTAACTTAATGTAGTTCTGAGGGCTGTACAGAGATGAACAATGAAACTGCAATAAATTAATGTTCAATTTTCTATCAATGTGTCATGCTCAGGCAAGCTACTCTGCCAGCACCAATAACACTACTTAACACAGAATTACTGAATGCAAATACATTTGATTTTGCCAAAACATAATAGACTTTGGATAGTATCCAAAAATCAAATTGAATTTAATATTGAGGTTAATTTATTCAACTGAAGTATTAATAATAATCTGTAATCTTTCACTGTGGTTGTTGTGTGGGCGTCTGTGTGTGACAAAGAGGAAGACAGAAACATTCTCAAGAGAGATATAAAGGCACAACTAATAAGTGAGTATCAAAATGTCACATTGAAAATAGATGGAGAGATGACAGGTGAAGTCAAGGTGAGCTGACAGGGTGAGAAGTAATCACTCAGAGTGAATGCAAAGTGAACCTGCAAGTGATAGAAGGGAAAAGGTTACGGGCAGATGACAGCAAGTCTGAGAAGAAAAAGGTGGCAAACACTTGTAGCTCCTCTGTGAGGTCTGTATACAATGAAATTAGAAGGACAAAGTTTCCCACACGCCGACAGTTTGGGGGTGGTTGTTCATGGCGTTAGGTTGAGGTCTGGTGACTTTAAGAGAGAATTACAGATCCATTGCCTGTTTTTTTGCTTACTTGCCCACTGAAGGCAAATACATAGTTGAATAGAGTTTTGACAAACCCGCGTGTTTTCTATGATGAATGGGGTTGGCATCCCTGCGACAAAATATGATCATATTTTATTGTGCGAATTTTCTATCTATGCAGTTCACTGCAGGGCGGATCGTATAAAAAAACATTTCAATGACAAACGAAAGGATAGATTTTTTTTGATTAGAAAAATCCAACAATGCATCATCTAGACAAGGAGACATTAAAGGAAAGCTCAACACTGCTCTAACAGTTCATTGATGTTAATATAACACTTTTAAACGTATTGCGCTCAAAAGACCACAAGATGATTGAACAGGATGGAGGTGCACACAGACATAATGCAAATACTCTCGGGTGTTTAATTTGAATGAAGTCGAATAATTTGCTTTGGTTATAAACTCAGTAGAACTAAATATCTGTGAGGATCATGGTTTTCTTGTCACAGAGCACATGAGTTGGGCTCTGACACACTAGTGTAGAAAAAGAACTTGCCGGTCACAGGCTGAATATTTAAATGTCACTCATCGTCAATCAGTCCCAGCGTAAGGAAAGACGATTGACAGTCCTGTGACTCAGTTTGTGTGTCGTTACGCCGACGCTGAAGCATTCTGAAGATTAGCTGCTTCATCCTTCCTATACGTCTTCTTTTCTGTGCAATACACACTTATTCATTTCATTTTCTCCTGCCACCTCCCTCCACTTTTTCTCACTTACCTGCCCTGCCTTATGTTTCATTTAACCTTGCGGTGCTCTCCACGCATCACCCCTCAGACCACATCTCCATCGGCAGCTGTTGACTTTTTCCTCCCTACTAGGAGTACTTGATGCTGTATCCAACTTGTGGCTTTGCATCATCTTCATTTTTCTTCCTCCCTCACTGAACTTGAGGCACGACCTCAAAAGTAGAGTTAAATTACAATCAAGTGCGATATTTGGACTCACAATTGAAAGCTGAAACATAAGGATGCAGTCATTCCTGCATTTTGTTCTTACAAAACTTGGAAAAATAGAGGGCAGTTGATGTACAATGTTACCAGAATCACATAATTAAACACATGCCAATTGGTTACTGTAAAATAAAGTCAGCATATAGCCTCTCTCAGTAGTTTTAGCTTGAATGATTGAGATGAGCAAGGTCTTGACATTCTCATCTGTTTATTTTTGCATCTGGCGAGCACTTTACAGACAAGCGGACCATATATCAGATTTGAAAAACATGTGGCAAGAGGTTGCTCCCACTTAAAACCTTTTTCAACCTTTTACAAATACAAGGCTTTTCTCTTTTCTTTTTTTTAAAATTATATAATATATATATCTTTTTTTCCCTTTTTTTATGAGAGGCCTGTTTATTTTGTCTAGTGCAAAAGGCAGCTATATTAACAAATACATTGCATCATTTTTGTGTGTGTGTGTGTGTGTGTGTGTGTGTGGATCTGGGAGGGTGGAGGGTCTCATGATGCTCAGCAACTCCCCCCCCTACTGGGACCTGCCTCAACCCTAGAATCATGAGCTAATCCCCAGAAATGTCACCCAGAGCTTGGCAAGCCATTTGTTGCTTACTGGTGTGGAATTTGCCACTAGGTGAGAGTGATTCCATTTAATCTGTCCCCTATTAGAAGCTGTAATTTTGCGTGGTAGACAGTATTACCCCGATAAAGTGTTTATTAGAGTTACACTTTGATTTATGAAGGGCAATCCGTGGCTAAACTCAAACTTTTTACTTTTAAAAAGTCATCATTTTTCTTTAAAAATGCTGTATAGCAGTGGTAAGAATATTGTATAGGGAATGCGTGTTTGGTCATTTCTAAGCCTGTTAAGGTTCTTCTAATAACATCCTATTAATCTTACTAGATTCCCAAAGAATTGACTAATTTATATAAGCTTGATAATCTTTTCAGTTCATTTTACAGACGCAATATAGATAGACATTTTACCAGAGAGGAAGCAGTCCAGTCATGTAATGATAATGTATGCAAAGAACATTTTAATAAAGAATTATATTACAACTTTATCTTTCACACAATTACGGACACATTTTTGGTTTATTCTTTATCTTTATCTGGGCTCTGCTGAGTAATGGATATCTAGCGTTTCCCTTCTTTTTCTCTTGTTAATATTGGGAGATAAATCATCAATATTTCATTTTATAACATTGCCGGATGAAAAGATTATATTCTGTTCCATGCCTCCCTGTTGTCTGTAGGTGAAACGCATAAGTGAGAGCGACATCATTATAAATCAATTACATTTCTTTTAAAAAAAATTTAGAACAAATTGTCCTTCTCCATGGCTGCTTGCTCACACGACCGGAGCCTTCCCTCCCTAAAACACAAACCCCCCATTTATAATCATCGGCGCATCACGACTGATTTACCAGGGTTGAGGTGTTGACCGTACGATTCACACCAAGAGTCCTCTGTGCAAACGTGTGCCCACAACTTTCATTGTCTGATACTTGCTTATAAAAAAAGAGGACCTTCTTCTCCCTCTGTGCCATACGCGATGGTGCAGAGCAGCTCAGTGCAGACGACTGGCAGGAAAACTCACCCCCATCTTGTCTCCTCTCTGCCTCGCACTTCAGCCTTCTGCTGAGCCGAGATCACACAGCGTCTTGTCCGACTATCTAATTCTCACGTGGACGAGCTAAGCTGAACATGTACGCTGGCGCACCTGTTCAGCGCCGGCTCAATCAATGCAGGAATTTAAGGTACGGTGGGCCTAAGCCTTTCCACTGACGCAACGAGATCGCGTTGTAATACGGGCTCGAAACTTTGATCCCCCTGAGCGGTTAAGTTGAAGCTTAGAGTATGTTGTTGCCGCGCGGCTCGTGGGACACTGGCGTGTGTGCATTAGTTTGTGTACGAGAAAGAGATCTTTTTGAAACGGAGTTGAAATCAACCAGCGCCGTGTCAACTAAGTTGTGCCCAGTTAGCGTGCAATAAAATGATCTCCGCGTTGATACGAACTCTGACACCTTTGTGAGCAATAGCGATGAGGTGGTGTCAGGAGCCCACCGTTGTCTCTCACCGCACACTCTCTTGGCAGTGTGGGAGCGCACAGCTCTGAAGGGTCCTCAAACCTGTCACACGGTCACGCTATTGATGCGCTGCGGAGAGTCCTTATTGAAAACAAGTTTGTATTGTGTGGCTGGGGAAAGAATGGCAAATCGTCTGATTAGTTAACATAGTGTCCTTAACATTTCAATCGATGCTCTCCCGGAATGACCGCTTGGTTCTGTGTGCATCGATCAGACGCTTTAATTAGGGATCCCAGACATTGACGAATAACCCAGATCAGCTGTAATAGAATTAAATCTGTCACGGAGCAACTTTTTTATGAAATTGCCAATGACTCACACACCGTATGGCACATGAGAAAGCTTCTTGCTTTCCCAAAAGGAACCATCAGATTTCTTTTAGTGCTGTTACATTTCTAACTGTAACAGGATGGTTTTGAGGGCGCAGCAATTAGTGCCAGTGAAAAATGACAGGAGCGGATTGCAGCTGACATCTCACCAGGGATTTATTCCACAGCAATTTACAAAACCACAAAACCAAAATCTTGCTCAGTCATGAGCTCTCTAATAAACTCAGACAAGGTGCAAACACCCGATGCCGGCTCGCTGGCCGACTTACAGGTCCCGTACCTCCACCTTCACACGTCCCCCCCCCCTCCCCCCTCCTTTGTACATTCCCCTGATGCCTCCATCATCTCCAGGTGGGCCTCCTACCAGACCTGATGCCAATCTTCTACTGAGGGAGTGGGAGTAGACTGTAGATGCCTCCCATCACCCTGCCCATCCGCTCCTTACACAACTAAAACCTTCAATATCAGTGAGAAGATGTTAACTTTAGAAGTTGGTGTTTGAAGTTCTAATGCATATTCCGAACCACATTAAAAATCTGACCAGACTTTTTCTTTAATACGGCAGCAGCCAATAGGCAGAGAAGTTTCCACACACTACTTTGGTCCCTAGTGTGTTAATTAATATTTATATTTGTCCATTGCCTCAAACTCTGCCTTCAGGCATTTATTAAATTAACATGAGTTTGGGCAGAGGCGATCCTCTGTGTTACTGAGAGGGCTACACCACTGTGTCGGTATGTGCACGATCTGCGACACGAAACCAAAAAAAATTCTGCACAAATTAAAAGGGGGAACATTAATGACAAACAATATCAACAGCAGTAGTAAAGTGGGGGTTGGGCATTACAACCTTGTTTGTTTACCCATATATTTACATAAGTCAGTGATGCAGAGCTTTGCCTTTGGCAGCCTGAACCTAAACACCCGTAACTTTACAATCTCCACAATTAGAGCCAGTCCTGTGAGGCATCTGACAGCATGACCAGGAGGGTGCACGCTACCTAGTGCTGAACACGGTGCTACGAAATGCAAGGCAGCCATGATAATTAGTGTTTGTAGCCAGGAGCTCCTCGCCGGCGTCTCACCCCCGCACTGACCCAGGGAGATTGGAAAGAGGCCCGGTGGCTCCCGGGAGACTGAGCCTGTCAGGTCCGTCACTTCTCCCACAACAGAGGAGTGAGCGGAGGTGTTTTAAATGCCAAACAGGACACACTCGCCAGGCCTATCGGCTCTGCCTGGATGCAAGGCCTGTCTGTCTGTCTGTCTGTCTGTCTGTCTAGTGTCCCTACTCTGCAGACCCCGAAGCAGAGCTGAGGCTCATTGTCTGGGGACAGTTAACCTCCTGGCAGGGAGGGAACAAATCCCAAAACGATGAAGTGACAGCGTGGCTAGTTGGCATGTTGCATCGTCCTCACACACTCAAAATGTACGGCAGAATCACAAATATATTCTATGTATATTATTATTGTTTTATAGCTCCCCTTTTAGCTGTTAATGTGGATTTTATTTCTGCTTTTTGTAGAGCAATGTGAGCTGGATGTCATTATTCTTGGCCTGCACTTATTTGTATGAATTTCCCAAATCAAAGTGTGTCAGGAAACGTAAGAGTGACGGAGTAAAATCTCAAAGACACAGAGTCTGACTTAAGACTCCGATAGTGACTGAACGGAAATGTGTGTTGAGCTGCACGTGGATATTCGTTTGTACAGTTTTTTCTCACAGACAGATAAGATCCAATTGTGATGGTTCTTCGAATGAAGGAGGCTTGTGCTGCAGCTTTATCTCAACTGAATAAAGTGAGTAAAAGCGCTCGGCTAAATAAAGAAATGCACATAGAAGTGACTTGTTGTACACTCACCGTAATAAATGAACAGGCTTTACGGATACTGATACATTGAAATTGAAAATACTCATTACTTTCTTTTTAGGGCACACTTTAAATCCATTCTATTATATATTAGAATGAACTTCATACATATATATATATATACACATATGTATACATATATACAGTGTAATATATATACATATATACAGTGTAATATATATACATATATACAGTATATATATACATATATACATATATATATACATATATATATACAGTATATATATATATATATATTGAGAGAGAGATTTATTAGTATATATATAAACATATATATCTTTTTTCATTGTATTAACGGAGGCATAATGGTTTTAACGTTGAAGTCAACCCAACAGGGCAGACTTGTTTAGAAATGTGTGAGTGTATTAAGCAAACACAATAATGAGAATCAGTATGTACCACATAGTACACATAGCCACTGGCTAGTCTGTGCAGAAGAGGATTATAAAGAGGTTACGCTGCTCCAGTTGAGGGTATGACCCCTTTATTAATTACCACATCGTAAGCAGCTGTGTCTTACTATAAGGGGGGATCCCACCTCAAGCGGCTTGTCTCATCTAATGGCATGCATGTAAAATCCCCTTGAAATGATTTTAAAAAGGTATTTTGTAATCCTTTTTTCCCCCCTTCATGATTCATGATATGAAATCACTGTGTAGTGTATGAAAGTTTTGCATCCTTATTTATCGGAGCGGACTCAGCTTTGTGACCAAAGTATCCACATTGTTTTTGTGTCCGTATACATTCAAAAGTATTGTGTTCAGTTCATCGATCCCCATGATGTGTCTGATATCCTGCGAATTTTATTTATGAACAAACATTTTGGTGTGCTGAGTCTGGCCCAATGGCAGGAGGATTTGTTTTTTGTTGTTAGAGAGCCATACACTGTAATTATTGGTCAAAATATCTAATTATCACTCTCTCTTTCATCATCCAATCTTTGTAAATACATAAAAAAAGAATAACGTCAATGATGCAATCAAATCTGAAAATTCTTGAAAGATTTTCACTTTAGTATGAATTAATAATTTAAATGAATAATTTAAAAAGTCTTCAAACCCCAAAGTATAGTGGAAAGTTGGAGGATATGCTGTGGGCAGCAAACCAAATAAAACAGAACGACCGACTACAACTGGTTTAATGGCGCGATGGGAATTGTTTGGCAAGAGTCAATCTTATACCTCCCTTAAATTAGGTGGACATTGGAGAGCCTCTGGATCGCTCAGGTCAAAGTTCAAACAAAGTGTATTTGATTTTGATCAATATGTGACCATGAGGAGAATACAGAAAGGATCTTCTACTTTCTCACTGAATTAAATGAAGAGCAACTTTAGGTTAGATCTCACCTTTATGTTTGACCACACCTTCAGCAGTGGAGCAGTGAAGCAAAGGAAACAACAACTGCACCCCCCAACTTCCGCTTCATAGTGTAAGACTCAAGCAAATGCAGGCTGCACAAAGATTGACAGTAAAGCCACTGAACAACAGCCCAGCACTCAATGTTTACTCGGGACGTCTTGCTATGTCACTCACTGGCTGGCGTACACCCACACACCCATGGTAAGTAAAGGCTTTATTTGGATGGTCCTTAATCACAGCTGAAGGCTACACAAACACGCTGGGCTCAAAGGGCCTCACAGTGCTTCCATTAGAAAAACAATCAATGCAGGACAACATTGAATAATAAAATGTTAATAAATCGAAAATACTGAGAGCAGGCTCAGGCCATCAAGGCCATCTTTGTCATTATCATCATCGTCACATTACAAATACATGCACAAGGGTGTCCTCATCTGTTGTTCTTCATAAGTCTTTTTGAATTTTAGTGGTGTTGTTAATGTGATGAACAGCAGTCAAAACAGCACGCAAGCTATTGAACAACCTTAACTACATGCAGGGTCGTGGAGCCCAAAAACGGTTATTTTAGCAGCCATACCATAGAATGACACAACGGGTGACCGTTCCTCCCCTTATGCATGGTCATTCAGTGCAGAATGATTAATGTGTCAGGTACAGATATGTTTATATGATGGAAATATTTAACTCCATCTGGCATTTATTTATTTATCTCATGGAGGAGCTAAATAGATAAATTCCATCCCGTTAGACGCATTCACTTGTCACAGTGATTGATGTATCTCAAGCATGCAGAACAATAGATTTTAATTTGGAATCTTCAAAACCAGCTTGGTAAATTGTCACGAAAAGTACGTAAGGGATTTCATCTTTGCTGAGAATGTTTTCTAGTTTAATTTAACATCTCTTGCGTTTTGCAATTGCATCATCAAACAGTTTGGCATGTCGTTATAGACAAATTATTCCATATCATTAAAACATTGATATGTACAGAAATATTAACTGTATAATTGTCATGCTTTTTAGGTAGAGTGATCCTTACTGTATGTGTATTTTCACATTGACTGAAAAACAACTTGAGTTTACAGTCTCTTCAAGCTGAACTGCATCATCTATTGTTCATCAAACTCTTGCCGTCGTGCTGTCTGTAATGAATATATCCAGTGAATACCAATGCAAGAGCTGTCCAGCTATTTTGGCCAAATCTGTGCCACAACCATTCATTGCTAAAACAGTTCTTTCTTAATTATCTATAATGCTGAATCTTTTCTCTAACAAAATGGTTGCTTGGAGAGGACATTAAGTCTTAAGTGTACAGAAAGACACGATGTAACAACAACAGCAGCAGATGGGTTTACAGAAGAGACAAAGAGTAAACCTACTCTATCATGGGGGCCATATGTGCCCCGGATAGCATCCCGACTCTTGGTGCTCGGTGCGTGAATGTGGCAGATGTTTGCTTAAGATTACCAGACTTAAAAACTGCAACAAAGTGGAAGAAGTAATAGAGTAAGTTGCAATGCAGAAAACATGCTGTAGTGTAAAACCTAGTTTTTTGACTAATTTAATTCGGTCAATGAAATAGAAATGTTGAGCACAGTGCAGAACGATGGCAACATAAAGGAAGTCCTCCTCACTACAATTACAATTCACTTCAAGAGAGCCTATAGTTTATTTGAGTATTTTTAAGCTAAAGACTTGAAGTACCACCTAAGATGTATTCTTAACCTATTTATACAATCAATTTGACTGCGCGTTTTACTGTCATGAGATCACAGTGTCTAATTGAAGCCGTTTAAGCGTAGGAGCAGCAGCTATCCCGTGAGGACATTTTGTTGATCCAGACTAAGACAAAGAAAGGACAGGCCGGACATTGACAGGCTAAATGACAGGGCCTCACTAAATGTTGACAACTCCCAGTTAATGCCTGGGGTGTCACATGATCAGTGATGATTGGCCCTGATATGACTTGGAGCAGAGGCCCTTAAAAATTGTTGTGACCTTTCCCTTGGGTACAAGAGCTGTCTGGGAGAAAACAGCTGACGCAGCTGTCTTTACTGTATCACTTTTGCCATTTGCACATGTCTTCAACAGTCATAACCTTTTCTGCCAAAAGCTTTGCTATTCACTGTCTTCATGATAAGGGCTGATAGGCTGCGCTTAGTAGACGTTCCAGTCCAAATAACCTCTGGTGTCAACGTCTCCACTTAGAGAGTTTGGCCCCAATCACACTGCGTAAGAAGTAGTGTTTTTTGTCTTGGTTGACAGTGACAGCCGTGACAATACCTTTGAAAAAATGATATCACAAAAATTGGTTTATTCGTTTACACAAATGAGGTCTAGGTGGTGTTAAACTAATGCGGCATCTTTCAGTGCCTTGTAAATTATTCACGCTCTTCAAAGCACCATCGCCCAACCTTTGTCTGCGTACGTGCAGACATTTCCCCGTGAGTGCATACGATTGGTTTTCTGCGTTCTGGATACTATTGTGTAAGTGTGTTTGTGTAAGAAGAAGTGTGTGGGTTTGGGACAGAGAGAAAAAATGAAATAGATTTAGCTAAATCGGATTCCTGTGTCACTTCTACTTGCCCTAGTATGGAAATTATATTGATATTTCACGCTTTGGATGTAGATATATGTAAGATTACCCTTTGGGGACTTTTGCTCTCCTTTCAATTAGGACTCGGAATAATCAAATACTATGAATTTTTATTCTTCTTAATCATGAGAAGGCTATGCGGAAACGGCAGAGCCAGAGTTGATTAAAGTGCAGCTAAGATTCATTGAATCTGGCTCAGAGCTCGAAGGAGTGTTTTAAATAGGAGTCCATTTAACAAAATGTAATGTTCTTAATGGGAAGGTAATAAGACGGCCTTTATCATCTATTGAAAAAAATGGAGCCGTTTGCAAGCATGATGAATGCACTTAAAGAAGGTAGAGATGAGAACGATTAGGTATCAGGAAAAGAAGTGACTTTTGATCATAAATTTAGCATAGGACATACGGTGGTTACCTCCAGGCTTCTCAATACAGGCAACAGGGAGAAACATCAATTACAATAATCTACTAGAAGTATTTTTCATTTGGGTTCATCCCGAAAACTAGAAAAAGGTTTTAATAAGAAAAGTCAAGTTAGTTCTCGTCCTACAGACATTTCTTCTCAGATGTGACACAT
Organism: Gasterosteus aculeatus; assembly: GCF_964276395.1. Taxonomy (NCBI): domain Eukaryota; kingdom Metazoa; phylum Chordata; class Actinopteri; order Perciformes; family Gasterosteidae; genus Gasterosteus; species Gasterosteus aculeatus. The sequence goes on from NC_135700.1 coordinate 8,247,968, forward strand.
TGGTGCATTTGGATTCTGTTGACACTGACCTTTTTTTCCAAATCAACCCGAGGAGTGAACATTCAGTTAAATACAGACTGACGGTTAATTCTCGTTCTCACCGACTGCTTCCGAGGGTTATTGCGACAGGCTGCAGCCGGGACCATAACTATAGCCACGGAAGAACATAGATTCTGCCAATGCCGTCATCTTTTTAGTGGCTGTTGCCATTGCTGTGGTTTGGTTGTCATGGTTATGGTCGCAACTGATTATGTAACGGGTGTAACTCTGACTAGATGTAGTTTTAGCGAGGGTGCAGTGCGTTACAATGGGTGTGGTAAGCAACACGGCGGGTTAGTAACGCATCGGTCACAGGTGATTGAAGAACCGCACGCTCAAATCTTATGTGATGATGCTTGCTTGGCTAATGTTAATAGGAGCAGGAACAGTGCAGCTACTGTAGCCGTATCCATAGAATCTAGGAGGCTCAACCACTAGAGCCAAGCAGCTGCTCTCACAGCCAGTAGCTTCGGCGCTCGGCCTTTTGAAAGGACTAATGAGCGATAAATGCTTAATGTACAGTGACATCATCTTTCTTTTGGTTCTAACCGCAAAGCGCTTCCCTAAACTGGCAGTATATCAGTGTACAAATGGGCTTTACCAACTCAATTAGAATGGCAAAGAATAATTTGGTGAAATAATATATACTAAATAAAAGACATTTGACGTGCATTTAACCCATCTTTAGTATTTTTAGGAGCACTGGGCCCAGGGAGAAACATGAGGTTCAGCGTCATCCTTCGACGTGCCGACAAACAGAGCACGGTACTGAACTGCAAACCTTGTGTTTAAAGGGAAACCTCCTCCACTGAGCTAAAGCCACTAACAAAATCGAAGGCGAGGTAACACAAAGGTTGTTGGGGTGGGGGTTTGCAGCTTCAGCGGAGAAGCGGGCAACGTCTGCTTCATTTTAGGTTATTCAGTTTAATTACATCATAATGAAAAGCACAAACAGCTAAGATGCAATTCATCCCCAGAGCTAATATGGTAAAATAGCCCATTTTAATTGGAAGGAATTATGATAATTATCAAATTAAGATAATTTGTCACGCTGCCAAATTATGGAGGAGTTAATTAAATGTATCTCACACTCTGAACATGTCACAGGATTCAATGAAATTGTATCAGCATGTCCGGAAGAGTTACATATAAGAAGTATAGTGGTTTTATTTGTTTTAAACATTGGCTTAGTATAATGTTTGTTACCCGACACCGGATAAACGGTTGAAAATGAGAAGACGATGAAATAAGAGATCATGTTTGTGAATTTTTTGTTGACTTGAGCACTGATCATATTTGGTTTCAATCAACTTACTCATCCTCATCAGCTTACAGCCAAAACACTGCATGCAGCATTTTGTGTAGAAGCAAACTTTAGGGACTTTTACAGATAATACTAAACAGCACTTGTGGTGGAATAAACTACAAGGGAAATCCCTGTGGTGAGTTGTCCCAATTCAGTAGGAAACGGTTTTAACACTTTAACAACCCTGGCATGATTATGAAGAGAAAAAACAAATATACTCTAACTATGAGAGCGATTGTAGGACTAAGCCATATTCAATGTCTTTGAGTTAGGTTAAATGGCCTAAAATCAATTCATTTAGCGGTGTAAAATTCTTATATCGTATGTCCTCTTTACATCCTCAGAGGCCTTTGAGCAGTGAGCAAGAGGCTGTGCTTCACCTGAAAGAGTAAAACACAGAAAAAAAAGAAGTATAGATTGCTTGTAATATCCCCTCATGTTGATTGAGGCTAACAAGCCAGCTTTAAATGTGCATTCTCCTGCTTTAACAGAGTTTGTCCTGTTGTGCATTGGCGGCTCCATTGGCTGGACTGATGATCGGGGCAGGTTAATCTAGCAGGCCGTGTTGCGGTGGCATGAGATGAAGGGGAGGCCTAAAGGCCGGCGCATGCTTCTGCGTCTGCGTCGTTGCGTCGACGCACGCGTTTCAATTCATGCTTCTAAAAGTCTTGCGTGTGTTGCAGAGCAATTCACCTCCAGAACAGCAGGCGGAGTGACATGTTTTTGTTGAAGACGACCTAGAGGGTCACGTCTTTGTGTGCGGAAGTCGTTGGTTTGTTTATTTATTTATCATAGACTTTATTGCCCCGTGCATCGCCACTGCTGCTTTTCACCGCGGGCACATTTGTCCCGTATTTTCCTCCACAACTTTGTGCACCTCTCGACCGGCAAACCGACGTTTGCGGTGATCTCCCTCCGTGAATCGGAGGCCATCCGCGCGTCCTTATAGTCCGCCAATGACGGCTTGTATAAGCGGTCATATTTACGCATTTCTTCCGACAAAAGTTCTTCAATCTGATCCGTTCTCTCGTAAACATTCTTCGTTTTAATAATGGCGGTATCGGGCTATGAAAGCAGAAATGTGACACTCCGTAAAGGACGTAGTTAGCGGACCAATCGCAGCCTCGTGCGCTACGGGAATAATGGGTCGACGCACGCAAGCCCACAAGGAGGTGTGAAAAGGCACGCAAGGGACACGCAAGGGGTTCTTGCGTCTGCGTCGCTCTGAAAACGCAGAAGCATAAACTAGGCTTCAGACGGGGCTCTCCTGATGCCCCCTTGTGTGTGCTAATTAACAGTGTGCAGATTGTTCCCCCCTCCCCACTGCAGCGATCAGCGCCAGCCACTCCACCTCTTGCAAAGACAGACAACCGTGTGTTCTTTACAAACTCTTGACATTCATTGTTGGATATTCAGGCCGCTTCACCTTCTAATGTACATTCGTGCGGTCAAGTCTTTGAATAAAGGCAATTAGACACGTTAAAAGCCTTGACACAACTACATGTTCTGTTCGTTTCTCTTTACTACTGCTTTTAGCTTTCACCCTGCTTTTAACCAGTAAAATGATGATGAACAATTTACTTTTACCTCTCAAAAATACATCTTCACATACATGTTGCGCTCTGCAGCACCATTAAGTCATTCATACATCAGTGCAATTATTCCCCGGTAATACTTTGAATACAGTAATTTACCTGTCGGTACAGAAGAAACTCTTTATTTTTGTTATAATGTTTTGAAAGCACCTGTAGGCAGGTTGAGGAGGAGGATATCACTCAGTCAAATGTCATTCTGGGGGCAGAAGCTGGGTGTGAAGTATCTTTTGAACAGACTAGTTTTTGCTCTTGATGAGTAACTCTTTCTGTCCTCAGAAGTGGGAAGTTCATTCCACTTGAGAGGCAGAAGAGGAAGAATCAAGGCCAGGTGATAAAGAAATAACACGGATGGACAGAGGGTGGCAGAGGTCCAGTGCTGAGCTCAAGGGCTTTTTTTGTCTTGTACACCAAAAACATTTTTGTTGTTTCTTGTTATTCTTTTGATTATGATTGTTAATGTACAGGACTCATGAGCATGACACTCCTGCAGCTCCAATACTTGTATGCCAGTGTCCTGTTAAACAAGAGCATCAGCCCCCTTTAGAAAGACTACTCTCCTCGTCTACACACACATACAAACACCTCCCCCATTCCCCCCCACCAATCCATGTGTATCTATGAAAGATGAAGTCTTTAAGACCTACACTAATCCTGTAATTATGCTGTCGTCTTCACTGGCATATGTTATCTTCTCACTTTCTTGGTTATCCTGTGAACTAAAGCAATTATTGCGCTGCAATTGAAACGTCAAGTAATTAATTCATTTTCCGTGTTGAGCATGCTTGGTGTGATGCCATGCTTCAAGTGTGAGATGAGTGTGTTTATGGGTCAGCTGTAGCGAAGGGTAAGAATAGCAGTCAGGATTTTCTGCATCTCTTGGCACATGGGACACCCACCCAAGGCCATGAAGTATGTAACATGCGGAGTAATGTCATTTAGACCTTGGCAGGCTTCTTGTGGCCCACTCAGGGGACTATCTCTCCTCCGCAGTGGCATCGCTCATCCTGCCTCCTCCCTCTATGTCTCCCGTATTCCCCTTTTCAGCTGCCATTGCCGCACGCCATATCGTGGTATTCTTTTTCTTCACTCTCCATCTATTCCCCCTCTCCTTCTCTCTCCTCTCCTCCCTTTGTACTCTCTTTGCCATCATCCTAATTTTCTGCCCGTGTCTCCGTACATCCGCAGTCTCCTGTTGCGTGCCGCTCATCTGCGACCGGCGTGCCACGCAGCGACGCAACACACCGCAGTGCCGTGATCCAGAAACCCTGCATTAACACTGGGATTTCACCCAGAGATTATTTAAGTGTGGCATGCCTGCCAGGCAGGGTTCTTCTCTGTAATCTCTGTGGCCCCATGAATAGAGTAGGACTGGGAAAGAGGGGATTCGAAAGAGTTTGAGGGTTGATTGGGTTCTAGAATGGGTGCAGTCTGGGCTTTTAGGCATTCTCAATATTTGTGTTCCATATGGAGTTGGATTTAGGAGGTGGGGGGTGAAAGCTGGATGTGTCACAGAGAAACTGAGGTTAAATCCCTGGCAGAATGATCCTCTTCTTCTCAGTTAGCTGTGTATCCTTCAGAGGTTTGCAAAGTAATTTAATTTGATGTAATTGTAGCGAGGATCCATAATTAAAAGGATTAAAATGCATGCCATTTATAGACGGGCTAAAGGAAATGAAATGACGAGGCCGCTGGCAACGTTTTTTGCTCGTGCACGGGGCATGTCTTTCCTTTCATAGCCAGTCCTTTGTCACTGCATTCCGATTTGCATTATTTAATCAGTCACAGGATCCACATTTAGAATAAAATAGCAACTACAGATGAACACAGCAATGACACATAACGCATGACTGCGTACTATTTTGATCAACACCAAGTCTGGTTTACATTTCATTTAATTTATTTATTTTTTAATGCAGACTGGCTCGTAATGTGTCCCTTGAGTCTCAGGAAATGTGTTTTTACGTGTGATGACAGGGCGTGTCCTGGAGTCAACATGGTCACCATCTCACAGTGGCAGGGGTCCTTGACCCCATCACAGGGTCAGAGCGCCTGATGATTTTTTGACACTGAGAGGGGAACAGACAAAGCTACTCATCAAATGTACGATGACTTAGAGGAATGGGTTTTGACAGACTGCCCATACAATTTACTAGCTATTCCTCAGTACTTCAATTGCTGGAGGCTTTCTCACTGTCACTTCTTTTGCCAAAACAACAGTGTTGCGAGTACATATTTTTTATGTATAGTTTTAGGAAGACGGTCTTCACCTCAAACAACGTTTTTCCTTACTGAGAGAATACAGAGGACATATGTAATGAATGTGCCAGTTCCCACATTTTAATTTCAATTCCAACGACCCCGTCACACATGCGCGCACACAAATAAACACACTGACATTTTACTCAGTTCCCGCTCAGTAGCGTTTAAAATGTAATTTTATTTTAACACAAGGTCAGGTATTCAACTCAAGCCTGCCTACATAAGCACACGTTAACATAACATTTAAAAAGATGATGTCATGGACCAGGCTTGCAAGCAGCCGGCACGAGACACTTGTTTTAGCATTTCAATCTAAGATTCAGGGATGGAACTCACAAATGGCTGCCTGTTACAAACATAAATATTGATTCAACAGTTTTATATAGCTGATGTAAGACGTAATTCTCTCTTCAACAAGAGAGAATTACCAATATTATTATAACAATATTTAGTACGGATAAGAGAGATGCGTAACATGTTTGTATGGAGCAGAATAGTTTGCTTCATTTCATATTTGTTGGGAGCATTTCTAACAGAACATTGTTAGTGTCGTCAAATAACTGCTAGCTCCTCTTGTCCCAGCACATACAGGATGTTCCCGTAAGCCTATTGACACTGCAGTAATCAAATGAAGCTCACAAGATATACAATTAAATACTAGCTCATTTAATCTAATAAATAATTCCATATAAATTTAGACGTTTTTCTTGTTATTTTGTTTGGTTAATGTCAGAAAAAAAATATTCAGACATTTGAAGTTTCGGTTGAATGAAAAAAAAGGACATTCAGTGCAACCTTAATTAAAATACTTTGAATCTTTTTAATTATTTGGCAGTGGGAACTGAGTGATTTTGGTGGCGTGAAGAAGCACAAGATGTAAGAGGAGCGATCTGGAGCTGCTTTGAGCAGGGGCCTGGAAGCAACAGTCCAGCGAGAGGAGGGAATCCTCACCACTCTGCTGCTCATATGCTCAGGTCCAATATGCACTTGGCACTGTGGATTTCGGATTTGTTCTGTGATTCTTTTCCTCTATATAGACCGCAGAAATGCTCGGTGGGTGCTGTGGCAAGTCTTGGTTTAGTCAACCCTGCGCCCCTTCCTGGCACAAGCTATCAGCCCAGAAGCTAACACCAGTATATAAAAAGCATAACACATGCAAGCAGTCAGCCTACAGGATGGTGTTCTTTTTCCAGTAACACAAAACCCAGCTGATGATGATGACTGGGTCCAAAACAGCCTTCTTAGTAATAATGTTTGCGAAGTAGAAAGCCAGTCAAATTAAACTGCATAAAAATGCCATTTACTAGATGTTGTGTACTTGTCACCAGTTGTTTGATTATAGTACCATTTTTTTTTCTCAAGCGTATAAGCCAGTGTAGTAATACAATATATAATGCTGATGATCCCCACATGTCATCATTATACAGATCATTTTAACCTCTCTCATCTCAGTATTAAGGTCTTCGTAGCTAATGAAAGCCCCTGCTCATCTGCCTCGTACCTTCATGTTTGGCGGACATATGGAGGAGCTGAAACATGTGCTCCAAATGCACCCGAGTAGTGTGTAACTCAGCTTCCATCCTTATGTCCCGTGTTCTGCAGTTGCGTGCTTGAAAGAGCCATTACAACAGGAGTAGCAGGGGAGAGTCATGGCCGAATAGGCACTGAGCTCCTCGGCATGTACACAAGGTAGCATAACCACAATATTCTCTCATCATCGCTCCCTCACAGAGCCAATGAGGGAATATAATTCTAGAGATTAGTTTGATTCGTTTCTTTCAAACAACAATGGCAAGGTTGTTGCGATCTTTCTTCTGTAACAAGTGAAATGGGAAACAGATCATACACTGAAAGCACCGTGAATTTTACTGTTATTGCGCCATTGCCTCAAGAACAGAAATGACGGAATTAAAAAAAGGCTTACTGACATTTCTGGGTTTTCAATCACAGGTACAGTAATTTAGCACAGTCAAAGCCGTAAATATCAAATAATTCCATTAAACCGTCTGTTGATGTTGGTGACAAGTTTGTCTTTAGCTGTATGTACATTTATTGTTGGCTGGCCTCAGTTCAATGATTCCCATCACCCAAAACGCGTTGAAGATTGCTACGTTAACCAAACCACCCTTTTAGCAACTCTGTCCTTCTGCTTTTTATGCATTTCATATTCTTGTGTTTTGCAAGACATTTTTATTATTTTGTCGACCCTTATATAGGCAATAACAATCTCAGAGCTGTGTGATTTGCCAAGGGAAGAGGGATGACTGCAGGGGAGCCTGTAGGTAACAGTTCAGATGTCCTTGACAAGCGCACAGTTTGCAAACGAGCAAATTTAATTTCCAGGGTTTGAAGTTTCAAAAGGTATCACCTGCCTGTAATTGCTTGATGAGGAAATCCATAAATCATTGTTCAGTAAGGTCATCTTGTAATTTCTTCACTAATGCTGGCATTTATTTTCCTAGCATCCACTCGTGCTTCTCATTTAATCTAGCCAGGTCATTTGAGAGATTAATTGCTGCCATCTTCAAAAACAACAAATTAGTTTCGCTCATGTTCCGACATTAAGACTGAGTAACCACACATATCAACGCTATGGCAGTTAAAAAAAGGTTGTACTTCAGCCGGATGTCACACGCGTTTGTCCCTGTTTCGCCTATTACAAAGCAATCATGATAAACATGGTTTAAGGCAAGACTGAGACATCTATCACATATCAATTGTTTTTCCTTTCCATCCGACATTTCCTCTGCAGTGACCTCATCAAAAGGTCACAAACCATATCAATGCAATCCATGTTTATGGTTTTGACACTTAATCATCACTTTTGATTAGTCCTTCTTATTCATTGATCAAGCATCGGTTGCTCACTACTGTATAACTACGAACTAATTCCAGTCAGAAACCTATTGAAAGGAAATTGTCTTCTTTTGAATTGGGATAGTAAAATCCACTCTTTGCCACCTGCTTGTCTTTCCTTCTTTTGACTTCTAATATGTTCATGACATACATATTCTTTATTTTCTTCTTTATTTTCTTCATTTGGTAATTCCAAATTTCTTTGAATATGTTAAATCAAGGCACGCACTTGTGTTTCTATCTGTGGAGACAATTTTCCGTGTGTTACACTGGTTGTGCGTGGGGCCATATTGTAGCGCCAGTCCTTCTCACAGATGGACATTGGAATAGGTGTTTGGGTTGCTCACAGCCCTCCTGCAAGGATGTGATGGACACTTAATTACTTGGCTGACAGAAGTTATTCGCCACCTGCACACAACAGGGGTATCTGCCGGGCCCTGACCTCCACTTCCTCTCAGTTTGCCCACCATATCACAAAGCAGATACATGCACATTTCACGTTGCGATCATCGGGCTCCCATTTCCCTCGAAACATGTGCTGGAAGTAACGTATGTTAACTGAATTGTTTTAACAATATGGTGAATCTGTAAACTACCCAATCATTCACAGGTTTACCTTATTAATTATATAATCAGCATATATTTAGCTATTCGCATATTATGTGTGTGTGTGAATGACGCTTTGCAGAATGTGGATGCATTTGGAAATGTGTGAACTATGCAATTGAACATGGATTTGTCTATGCAAATATCATGTACGTTAAACTGCTTTCTCCCCATTGCATGTGATCCAGTAACCCTATATGTGTAACTGACATACAGTCAACAGCTCAACACCACCAGAGCGAGTTCTCAGTGTCAAAGAGGAGGTGCGAACTTTTTGTATCACATACAAATTTGGAAACTTTTTCCTCACATAAGGCGGGTCGCACCCAGGTCTCCCTGTTATGAGAGAAAAAGTCAGTGGATGGAGCTGGGTTGTGTGTTGTGAAAATGAAAACTTTCATTGTACACTATGGTTAAGAGTACAGCATGGGATTTTTTGAATAATCTATGCAACATTTACATGAGCTTGAAACAAAAAGAAGAAACCAGATTTATTTTTTATCCAAATCAATAGTTGCTGGCTTTAATTTTTTATGCATAACTTTAAATCACAGCAATTTTAATAGACAGCGCCGTCCATTCCCTCAGGTAATTCTAGATAAATGTACATGTGGGAAGAAATTCTGAAAATATAATTATTACCAGAGAGGAGATGTACCCTAACCTAAGCTCTTGGGGGATTAACATGGTTCTGTTTTATTATTAAATTCCTCTAGGCTCGGGGTAATGATCAACATTGAGAATAACTTGTCTCTCTGTCACACTTCACTACTTGTAGAATTTGTCAGCTTCTCTGCATTTTATGCTCTGGGAACTATCACCAATCACTCTACTTTTTTTCCTTTCACACCGTTTGCTGTATACCTCCCAAAGTAAGCTGTAACGAGACCCGCTGCGTCCCCTTCCTTCTCATGCTAATGAAATGGGCGTGTGACTGCGTGTGTGCGTTTTATCTGGAAGGGCACATGCTTTGAAAATACTCTGAAATAATTTTATGAATATCTAGCACTTCATCTGCTGCTTTATCTGGTGTCGCTTTCTGCTACAGTGGATTTAACCCGCGACGCTCATGCAGACTGTGCAGTCTTTGTTGAGCTGTGTCAAGTGACTGTGCGACTGCGTACACAGCGTATCCATTCAAAATGTACAATAAACTTAAGCAACTCCCCATTATTATTCCCTTTGGGGAACATATTATCTGTATTTAGCCTGTCCCACACAGTGGAGCAGTGTGCTGCCGTAGCGGCACCCGGGGAGCAGTTACAGGTTCGGTGTCTTGCTCAGGGACACGGAGCAGAAGGTCCACCTTCTCTACTCTATGGGCCACAGTCAACCCTATTTCTATTAGGCTTTATCAGATACCTTTACAGCAAAGTTTGCAATATGTTACATATTTATAATATGAGAGGGGCATAGGTGTGGTTTCAGTACAATATGAATTTGCAGTGAACATAAGCCATAATCTACAACAGGCCCAACTCTACATTGTGACGAGCTATAAAAGTTAAACCGCGTGTCCTTCCAACTGTGTACATCTGTATTCTTCTGGAGCCAATTTCACATATAGTGCCAGTAAAAACATAAAAAGGTAATCCTATAAAGAACACAGCAAAGTAAGGGTTGCGTAGTTGGATTACTAAATTACGATTTTTGAAACCTCTCACTGGAGGTCACTTATGCTATTTGGAATATTTATTACCACACAATTACACATTCATTAATAATTCATGTTCTGACCGTAATAAAAACCTCAGTCGTTGTGGTTGGGTGACAATATTAAGTACAATAGTTCATATACATACTATTACATTTATATATTTTGCCCGACATAATTATAACATTTATACCAGATGTACTTTTGTAATGCAGGAAATGGTTGCGTTGAACGATTCCAACCACATGTTCATCAGCTAAACGCTCAAACACAGCACACATATTTGAACATATCTACATCACATTAAGCAATAATTTTGATAATGGTTTTAAAATAGTTTTGGAAAACTGCATGGCTCTAAAAACTCAAGTGATTTTAACTTCTGACTGCAACAAAAAGTGGTTTCAAAATGTTGTTTCAATATGTATATTCCAAAATTGATTATTTTGAACCAGTCCATGTTCACCAGATTTCAAAGAAAACAAGTCCGTGTCTGTTGTGATCTTCAGTTTAGCTGAATATATATTGCACTGATCTGTTTTGGCTCCCAGTATCACCTCTAACATTGAGATTTATCTTTATTAAAAAAACAATAATAAGTACACATCACTGCATCTCAGTACAGGCAGCCATTTCTTATCGTGTCATCCCTTTTAGATTAAAATCAATACTCGCTGCATACCACAAAGAACTAAATGACAAATAAAAGCATGAACACAGAGTGTGATATGGCTCACCGAGAAGCAATTGGACCGGACCTCAAAGTAGCATCGATGCTTGAATTCATTATTTTCTCACATTTGATGGTTGAATTACCTGGTGTCTTGTGTACATAGGGCAAAGTGAATCGCAGTCATGGAGTAGTGTTACGGTATTATGAGGTCAACATGATTATTATCTGAATCTGTTAAATTATTTTTACTATCTCAGGCACAGCAAGCTCACAATGATTAAAAGATTATACCCATGTATTGAATTTAAAATCTATTCCCCATATCTCAAATGTCAACAGATACGGTTAACGAATATCTTTGGGGTGTATGCGTGTGTTCCACGGTAGGATGTGGACTTTTTATTTTTCAACCACATTTCTGGAGTAGCATTAGAGTAGCACTTTGACCAGGTCTGAATATGGAATATGAATAGAACAGTAATATACATCTAATTTCTGAACCCTCCCCCCCCAAAAAAAAAAAATTGAGGACAATTGTAAAAGCATGAACGACTTATTAGCTGCAGTATCACTTGAGGTCTTTGACCAGAAATGTATTCGTCCATGACGGAGATGAGTAGGCATACTCCATGTCTTTGGGTAGAAATTAGATTACAAGGTCAGTGGCTGAGTCTAATGCAGTGGAAGATTAGAGAGGGAGAAGAAATCCTTTTTACATGGCTATTGTTGTCATGGGGACTGAGCACTGGTACAGCGCTGTGTAAAATACAAATTCAAAATGTGGTTTGAATACCTGTGTTTCCATCTCTGTCTTGGACAGTGTGTTACTGGCACGAACTGGTTTAGTTTTAAAAAGAGTTTATCTGCCATATCATATTTACATTCCTTTAAGGGAATTAAATGTTACTATGGCATTAATCAATGAATCAGATGAATGTAATAAAGTATGTGATATTGTTATCTCAATATGAAGCCTATTAACCGTACTCCATCTCAGACATCAACTCAACTGTAACACTGCTGGCTTAATTCCTCTGCTCATGTGATGATTTGGCCTCTCAATCATACATTTCAGAAATGTTCAATAATAACTATCTAAAACTACAGCTGCAGACACAGCTCCATCTGCCTTCCTTTATCACCCAATGCGCAATGTCAATGCACATTTTTCTTTTTAACCCACACTTTAGTGGTTATATGTGTTGTATAATGTTATATACATTCTATAGTTACTGAATGACTCACTCTCTCAAAGCTGGTTAAAGGGATAGACAGTGACAATTAAGGGATGATCAAAACATGACCATGGCAGCAAGGATGACTAACAAACTGAAGGTCTGAATGTCAGATATGTTACTTGCATCAGATGTCACCACTGTCAAAGCGTTCTTTCAGAAAAAAAATCTAAAAACAGACTCAGACTTTCTTTTGTTCTTCTAATTTGTATGTTATATTATCAAATAAATATAATTTTATATACCAAATTGCTTTATGCCTTAAAAAAAGGTCTTCAAGAATATGCAGAACTATGTCTATAGAGAAGTTGACAGCAAAAATCGATTGGTGTATGATTCAGTTCCTGCATCACTTCCCTGGCAGTTGGATTAGTTTCAAGTTGCTTGGTCGCCAGAGCATTTTACAGTCTAAAAGCTGAAGGCTTAAGTTTTGATGCTGAGACAAAGAATAAATATGTCCTGTGCTGTAGCATCATCTCACCTCAAAGGCTGGAAGGTGTGTTCAACATTGGTGCTTGGTCCTCATTCTTCCATCACCAAAGCACTCTAATATTTGACCAAGCTTTTGGTCTGTGTCTTTTATACTAGCAAGCCATCACAAAGAACAGTGTAGCAGTCTCCCTAAATCCATTGAGAATACCTGGTGTGTTGCATCGTAGCTCAATGAGAACAGTTGAATCTGCCCGTCTTTGTTCTGTTCCTGGGCGTGTTGGTAGCTGATACCTGGGATTTGGATCGATCCATGCGTTTTTAATAGATAGGTATTGACTAAGTGAAGCTCAATCCATTTTGTGTCCTATAGTTGTGTGATTTAAGTCCTGCTGCTGTCAAAATGTCCCAATTGAGCCCAATTAGAACACATGACAATTTTGTAATGCAAAACGCTTTCATGTCAGTGTGTATTTCAGCATCCGTCAGCCCTTCACTTCAGCAACCTTTGTTTGATTCACCGCACTTCTCAAGTGCCTCTACTGGTTAAGTTGCATATGAACTTATTAGCATGGACACAGTGCTGCTTAGTATTAACTTTGTGCATGTTTAAGTCTCTCCTAATCTGCTAGTCTTTCTGCTAGAGTTTCACAGAGATATTGTATTAATCACTGTAGGACATTATTCAACAGTTTTTTTAAGACTCTCAAAGGGTAAAAATACAACAATACAAACACAGATTTAATTCTGTTTACAGGATGGAACTTTAACCTGGATTGCAGACTATATTAAGTTGATGGTTCTCCTTGTTCCTACTGACAAAACTCTCCACTCCTCCTCACTGCTGCAATCTAAAAAGCACAAGTCACAAGAAATTCTGGAGGTGTCATGACCCAGAACTGCAAACTAGATTTGCGGTTTACATAAAAGATAAAAAGGAAAGGTCAGTCTTTTGAATCTCGACTGAAGCTTTGCTCTTCAGATTCTATGTGCTCTCCACAATATCAGATTGATGACAACTTTAACCTTCTTCCCGAACCACGAGTTGGCAGATGGTTTTGAATCCAATGAGGACTCATAGTGCATGATTCATACCGTATTAACTTAACATCGCTGTTGAAAGTTAAGTCTGGAATTGAATATGTATTAGGCAATGCTTTTGGGACTGCAGCTCATTGTCATTAACTTATGTATCTCCAAGCTACGAAATAGCAACAACAAAACTTTAATTGAAAAATCATCACTATTCAACAGAGAGGAAAATCAAGTTAGTTTTAAAAGGAGGGTACAAAAAAATGTTTGGACTCCTAAAACAACTTGCATTTTTAATGTTTATTTGCTAAAATTTTGATAGAATATTCTACTTAAAGACGATGCAAAGTTAAACCCTGGAGTGGTGCAGTCGAGTTTTGAGGGAAACGCAGTGTGAGGAAAACATTAGGGGTTAAGGGAAATATGTTTTGGGATTACTCTGGATGTAATAGCTTCTCCCCGCAAAAAATAAAAAAGATAATTACTTATCAGAATGGCTCCTTACTCTTACATAGTGGCTCTGACTCAAGACTGTAGTATAGGGGATAGACAATGAGAAAATAATTAATTGAGTCTCATGTGAATATACTATATCCACCAAATGATCTGATGTCTATCAGACGATTTTAAATTGTAATTGTCGATTGGTAGCCTGGGCTTTCAGACCACAAGCAATTTTAAAGCGCTGTAGGGTATTTAGGCAACAGACCGTGAACGCTTCTCAAATCATACATAATGATGCCAACCCTGAATTCAGTAAGTGCAAGGCAAATATTGGAGAAATGAACATGGTTGCTTCCACTGAGAAATGAATAATGAGAGGGGGTATGTTCAATCTCTGCTCCTTTTTAATGACCTTCAGTAAAAATACAGCCAGCATGCACACATCTAACATATATACAGAATGTGGTATGTGAATTGTATGATTATATGATTGAAAATGCAGAAACATTTCTTTGAGAAAAATGTGTTGCTCCAATACAGAATACCTTGGGGCAACGATTTGAATTACAAATTGCTCTGAGAATAGTTTTAAGTGAGGTCTAAGCCAATCATTTTAATCAAGGATCATAAAAACTAGGTAAATGACTGCATTTTGACAGGCTTTGTGCTTTTTCCTACTGTTCTTCACCTTTGCTTTTGCTTTGCTTTTCATCCCTCTCGCATGCTCCTCTGTTCTAAATATCTGAACACCCTTCTTTTCCGTTCAAGTTTTTACTTCTTTGGACCATTTTGACTGCCTCCTGTCCTTCATCTCCTCTCATGAGAAGTTTCTGTCTAGGCTCAAAGGGAACACTAGAAAGGATCCATCAGCCAGACTATAAGCCCCACGAGAATGCATCCGGTATGTTGCTCTGTTCTGCTCTGATCACTATCACATTCATCCAACCCCAGATAGCCTTTACTGTGGATCACACGACCTGTTTTCAAATTTGCTGCAAAACTGAATGAAGCTACGATTGTGCGGCTTTGTCGGCCATCAAGCACCACACCAATCACATGTTTCTCAAAGCCATTTACCAAACGGTTGGTATGAGGCAGATCAATATGAATACAGGCCATTTTTATTACGCTCTATATTATCATGTGCCTCGGTTTACACGGCGATCTATCGGTGGCATTTGTCTGCATGTGTTGTGGTGAAGGATGAACGCTTCACAGAGAAAAACCTACAGCACATTTAAAGAAATTAATCCGTCAGATGAATCGTATGTGATTTCGAGCAGCAGCTGGAGCCAGTTGGTGCGGCAATTGCAGCCTCCATGCCGGACCAAACCAAAGTTGCACTCATCCCCAAATACCAACATCTGGGCATGCTTAAAAGCAAGGATAAATAAACGAGCCCTTTGGACACTAATTCCCCCCGCACTCAATCACTATCACGCCCTCTCCACCCGTTCCCCCTCGCCATTCTAAAGGCTGTAGGTTGTTACTGTTGGACTGGCACGTCAGTACAACAGTAACGTCAGTGTGCATCCAATTAATTAGAAAAACGTTATCTCATTAGCAATAGCCAGCAGACTAAAACAAGAATACTCCCTTATAGTTGCAAACAACCTCTGGCTAAAAATGAGGGTGATTCTCTCCTCCTCGGTAACCTCTGTGATCTGTCGATGCTGAGTAGGAGGACTGAAACAGAGACACGTGAATACTGTTTGGTCAAAGTGTCCATCGTTAAACATTGTGGATCACATTTATCCAACAGCTTCTGCAGAATTAAACAGACCAGCCCCGGGCACATCCTAATGACTCCTTATCAGGAGGCAATCTAATGCTTTCTTTGTCTGTAAGTCATCTGTCTTTGGGGACATCTGCAGCATTTGCACAGAGCTGTAAGCAAAAGTAAGCACCATCTGACGTGGTTTTGAATCCCTTTCATTCCTCACCACCTGTGCCTCAATGTTATTTAAAGCACTCAGGGCTTCTGCACCAAACATCAGCCACTGGCTATTTGCTTGTGTACGTGGTGTGTGTATGTGCGTGTGTGTGTCTGTGTAAGCAGGGAGAACTTGACTTCTTGAGCACAGTAACCATGAGCAACGAGCTTTTGACAGACAAAGTACTAAACAATGTGAAAGCCATTTTGTGCGAATGAAGGGAACCTGATGCAACAATTACAGTCGTGTAATGGAGAAAAGCTGTGGCTTTAGCTCATTATTCATGATAATGCAGTTAAATGGAGGTATGTTGATTATTTGTCACTGGAAATGAACACAAATGAGGTTCTGAGTTGCACCATCACTAAAATGATTTAAATGAAAACTTGTCCTAATGTCCGTTTGTCCGTCCATCTGACAGAATGCAAATAGAGCATACACGTCTCTCCAGTGATCACAGGGAAAGAAAACCATCTTTGCAGTAATCCTTTGGCGGTGTTTAAAACAGTATATTATGTGCATCTTTCAACAGCGTTCATCTGAAACAAGGGCCTCTTTGCTGAAATCTTATAATTTAAAATTCACATCAAACTTACATAAAAGCTCATGTACAGTAGACCTGCTGACTTGGCTATAATAATTGTCAACCACTGGCTATTTACAACGGAGTAAATACCCAGTTGCCTGTTATTTGCAGTTGCAGTGTCATGGTGTGCTGGTGCTTATCATCTGTCCACGGCTTTTCAACTTTTCAGCAGGAGTAGCAGGACGTCACTTGACACCATCTGGCCTTTTCCAGCTGGCACAGTTTTCAGCAGAGACTGATTGATTACTTTCTCAACATGTATAGCCATCAAAACCAAAATGTATATAGTATAAAGAATGTAGTCGTTAGATGTCACTGATTACAGAGAGGGAGGGAAGAATCTAAACAAGCATATTTTTATACAAGATTAGTCTCAATGTGTGTGTGTGTGTGTGTGTGTTTATTGTGTGAACGTGGAAGCACTTGACAATAGTAGGCCGTACCGCAAAATAATTAAGTAAATGACCATCTACAAAATTTACACAAATTGAAGACAATGGCCAAATAGGCAGGAGATTAGGAGGGTTACGAACGAGGGTTAATGTATTAAACATAAAATCTCATCTAATTTACGTTTGCAATGTGAGAACGTCTGGTCAAAAGCGAGGAGGGCTGATGGGAGAAGTTTCTTACAGTGTGGTTTGACTTATATGACCAACATATTCCTGCTGACTGTTGTAGGTGTCCCCCCCCACATTCTGTATGCATCAACAGGGAGCCAGTAAAGAGACATTGAGGCACCAACAAAGTGCAGTGTGGCGTTTTGTCTTTGTTAGAAATATTTGGACTGCTTAGACTTGAGTAAAAAGTGTTACGGTTTCTCGAGAGTGAGATACCAAGCACTATATTTTTGCTTTTGCTTTTGTTGGTAAAGGATTCCTCCTCAGCCCGGAGAGATTTATGAAGCGTAACTGTATTTCGATCCAGTGAGAAATTTCAAAAAATAGTAGTAGACTTGTGTTTTTGTCTGCACAGGCACAATGTATCATTTTGAATACCCCCTAAATATATTTTATTTGCTAACAAATAGGTTGGGAAAAATTGGGATTTCAACTGATTCCACATGTGTTGACAAAAGGCATATTTAAGTTATATTTACCCATCCTCACTTCACTGTTTTAAATCCTCAACTGTTTTGATGCACTTGTGGTTGTAAGGTTTTGCACAATTTAACAGAGATATATTTATGTTTGAAAGGAGACTGTTGTAATGCTAGTAATGCTATTTGGCTGCTTATTTTCCTCTTGAAGACAAATATGTGGGTGCTTATTTGTAATATCTTAGATACAAATGCAGAGGCACCCCCTAGGGTACAAGTATCCCTGGTAGGAAAACACTGGTCTATATTTCTGTATATAATACTGTATTATATTATTTTCTAAGCCATACAGCTCTATGTCTTAAGTGGTCTTTCAATAAGGTTGTGCCTTAAACAACATGCATGCAGGAATTAGAAGAGAAAATGACTGATTCAAATGATCCTCTGCTGCCCACTGATTGTACCAATCTACATGCAAATCTCCAATGCTTGTTGCACACGGGGAATAGCAAACCACAAAGTGCCCCTCGATAAATGGTAGTCTCTGCTTTTTTTTACAAACAAATAAATATAAATATGGACATTGCAGTCATATAATTTTGCTGCTATCAATACACAGATGTTTAATATCACAAACAGATGTATTGTGATTAACAAGTCAGTCAGGATTTTTGTTTCTCAGTTTTTATACACGTTTTTTTTAGAACACTGATTACAAAGTTGAAAGAAATAACTTTGGGGACACACCCATAATATAGACTTAATTCTAATCACAATCAAGACAGCAAAAAGTCAGAAAAATAGCAACACTGTAATATGCTCCTCTGCTCATGTGCAGAGGCCTTTCTCGCCCTCAGCTATTGCCCTCAGCAGGTCTTCGGGTGTCTGATTACTCCTCAACAAGCTCATTTGAGGAATTCACTTTACTGTCTATGTATTACTGCTCTCTATGATTGAACTACACATTTATGAAGAAGAGTGACAAGCGCCATTCAAATTGTATATCTAAATGGCCTGTCAGGTCCTTGGTTTGAAACCCAATTAGTGGCCTTTTTGTAGAGTTTGCATATTCGTTATATACTTTATTTCATTATGTTGATATTAGTTTTTATAGCTAAATAGATAAAGTAGGATGTAGGATGTCTACATCATACATCTAGGATGTCTGGGATATCCTGCTCCAGTAAGAACTTAACTTTTAACCCTGAATTGTCTAATTGAATTTAAACAAAGGAGAAAGAAAAATACAGGCAGAAGTAAAAAAAAAAAAAAAACTCACAAAAGTTAAAACAAAACTAAAACTAAAACAAAAACCTATGAATTCATTACCCTTTGATGCTTGATTTACAAACGTAGGTTTCTTTCTTAAAAAAGGAGAATAAATCCGACAATGAATAAGAATTGTTAAAATTGCAAAGGCCATTATATTCATGCATATGCATGCTTTTCTATCAGACACAATTTTACGATACGAACGATAGAGCCTGAAAACACATTTATTTTTTCATGTGATGAATGTTCGTTACACAATAAGTCAGATTGTAGCAAATAATTAGAGAGCAATGTCCTGCTGATCATTTATTGTGATGTAATTGTGACTTCAATGGGTTTTTTTTAGTTGGTAATCCCCAAAATAGTGTGTAGTGATACTGCAAAGCTTTCACTGAATGTGTTATGCACTGTATTCACTTACAGTGTCAAACAATCTCTTCATATATTGAAATGTTTGAGATGAACAGATAGAAGAGGGAAAGGACATGAGAAAAGCCATTCTGGGGAAGCTTAAGTACTGAGTGAATGTCAGACATCATTACAGAGTAGTACAGTACATTAAGCTGCACATCAGTATATTTATAATATATTATGCAGGCGATGTAAATGTTTCTTAGGATTCAAATGACAGTGCTCAAAGAGAACTCATTCATCCTTTCATCCTCCCAAGATTTATAGCCCTCCCATGCTCTCCAGTCCCGGAAAGCAAGCTCATTTATTTTTCAAACTACAGGTTGGTCCACTGAATCCTTCACTCTAAATGAGCACAGGAAACCAGCCGATGCAGTTTCAAGTTTTTTTTTATCTTTTTGAAAATATGCCCCTAAAATGGGTTTTAAAAGTTGCCCGATCGAGAGATAACACAACGTTTTTTACAGTGCAATATGTAAGTTAAATGTGGGTTCTTTCCTTTCATCTCCAAGAAATTATATTTTTATTCCATTCATTTGGTACCAATGTGTTTTAATCGAAACATTATTGCTGCTTCAATGATGTTCACCAGCAAGGGTCTTCTATTGTTTAAAGTGCATTATGTCTGTACCAAAGAAAAGTTGTAGGGAGATGGCTGTGTTGATGCTGAGCATGTAAAGGTTCGGGTAGTGAGTCCTGCGTGTGGTGCTGGAAACGTTCCCTTTAGAGCCTGGGGCATAATGACATGAAAGCAGCATGCTATGCTGACAGTTTCTTCAGCTCAACCTTCATGTGCACATCTTCTTTTCCAACAAATCCAAATGGATTGAGACCATTGCAGTACACTTTTTGTTATGTTGGTGGAACACGCTTCATGTGCTTTATGACATGGTTAACCTGATAGAATTGGCCATTACAAAAGGAATAGATTTGTGTCCATAGATGATCGTAAATTTAAACAATGGTCAATTGGAAATAAGTGACCTAATAAAATTCCCCACATGATTGCATCACCAGCATGGCAAGATCAATCCCCGTTAACCTTTTTTTTTTTAACTCAATAACTAGAATGTACATGACGTTAATAATGCTCAGTATATTTCTTCTGCATAATTAACACCTATGAGTGGAATTTAGTTTTAGTTGTAATATGTTTGGATATATAAAGGACTGTAACAATGTGATAATGATCCAGGTAAAGATGATCTAAATATATTTCATCAATTTTTTTCTCCTTTAGATGGCCCGCTGGGACCTCGTGGCTTAGTGGAAGCTACAGAGATGTGCACACAGGAATGCCTCGTCCTGGGACATTCAGACAACTGCTGGATGCCCCCTACATTGGGAACATATCAGCAGCCCAAGTCACCCGTGTCCAGCTTTGGATCTCAGAGGGAGTGGGGTCCCAAGGAAAAACTTCTCAACGGACATACCCTAACCAGAACCTGGAAAAATGAGAGTGGGCGGTCCGAGCATTTTGTAGACAGGAAGCAGTTTGGGAGCGGAGAGGGACACTTCACAAGCAGTGGCATGGCTGATATTCCGCTGGTGAGTCTGAAGTCCTGCCAGCCTGCCTCCTGCCCAGACAGCCCAAAGGACCAGCAGCTATAAGATGGACTTTGCTTCTGTGCTGTGTGATATCCACCTGAGCTCCTCTACTTTTTTGTTATTTTTCTCTTTCTCCTTTCATCTCTTCCCACTTCAGTTGATGCTTCTGCAGTGTGATGGCCACATGTAGGCAACAGAACTATAATGCGTATGTTTTGTTCATTACAATTCAACATTAGAATGGCTCTTGAAGACGCGTCTTTTTTTAAACCTCTATGGATTTCTTCAATTTTAAATTTTCTGTCTACTCCATGTGCGGTCTGGACAAGAGGAGGACGGACATGCGTTATATGGAGAAAAAAAATTAAAAAAAAAAAAAACTACCATGGCTGACCAGTATATACACATATTTGTGGTGTGGTTGTTATTGAGTCTTTCAGGACTATATTAATCAACACAATCAAAGAAAATGGAATTGCATTTCGGATAGGGTTTTAATAACACTGTTAGTGGACACTTGTTTATTCTGTCATTGTCTGTGAGTTGTAAATAAGACTTATTAACCACTCTCATATACATGTAATAACCACAGTGAATAGGACAGTTCTTGGCTGTCACCATAATGGCTTGTAATTAGGATTTGGGATTTCAACTGGAAACAAAGGTATGTCATTTTGCATAATGTACAACAAGTAAACATTGACCTAATTATTTTAAACCTGATGGTTGATTTGAAACATTTTTCCATTCCCTAATATACTCAATGTTGCCCATATTTCATAAAGAGCTTTGTCAATTGCTGCAAAACCACTGGCAAAGACTTAAAAAAAGAACATTTTGTATTGTGCTCAATATGTGCATTATAAAAATGAAAAGCTTGAAAGTTCTTCTCTATAAACTGATTTTGAAAGTGTTCAGTACAATTAAATAGCAATATATTTGTAAATGGCTAAATGTTTTATCTAATGTTGATATTATTATTGTATAGATTTTATTCAAATTGTGATTTATCTGACTTCAATCCCTCAGTAGTACCTGCAATCTATTGGTATATGTATATATATTATTTACACACAGACTATTTCTTTTCCATACTTAAGAAAAGACAGTTAAAGATAACAATTGAATCACTGTGCCTCCATAATGTTTCTACTTATTCAAAATAAAAAACATGTTGTCTACAAAGACTTGATGATCAAATGCCTTATGCATAGGAGGTTTGCCAAATTACACATCACACAGATATAAAAGTACATAATGAAGTTTTTGATACCTTAGAAAAATAGAATGGTATGCAGATGATGGGTCAATTATGAAATATCATCTGTCAAGTTGGTTTTATTCCACAGCATGGAAGGCAAATTAAACAATGCAATAGCATGCTAAACAATATAGATTTAAAAATTCAGTCTTTTTGTTTTGTTGTAATACGGTTTATTTGTGCATTAAGGAGACATTCAGTTTGTAAAGCACTTTCATATTTATGTCACAATATAAAGAAGTTAAGTGGGATGGAGTGATTTGCTTATCGCAATATGTTTGTCAGTTGTGAGGGTGTTTGACATCACAGATACTGAAACAGTTAATCCTTGTTAATACTCTACAGGTATACAGCTACTGCAATAAATGTTTTAACTATGTGTATGTTTAATTTGTTTGTGGGGAAGTTCACCTCTGGAGTTGTGTGTCTGTTTTGTGTAGATGCTAGCCAACCAAAGTTTAAGATTTCGGTACAAATCATTGTTGTAAAGTAAGTCAATAATTAATTTTTAGCGGAAAGCACAATGTGAGTTACTTTCTTCCCCTTGTAACAGCCAGTGTGTTATCATTAGTCAACATTCATTGAATCCATCCGATACACAGAATTATTGTCCCTCCCAAAATAAAATCTAGAATGATGAAACTTCTGGGAGGCTGTTGCCACAGTTTAGTCATCAAAAGACAGATCTTAATGAACAGATTACTTTTGTTTTCAGAACTTAATCAACTCACGCAGCACTCAGTCAGAAACCACACCTAACTGGAGAAGGGTCGCCCTCTGACAACGTGCATACACGTGGACCCTAAGTATGTACGGTAGCTTTTACTGGTGTTTGCTACTCTCTTACTCTCTTCAAGTAAGCGTGGATGTCCCCACTCCTTGCTCATTTTCACTGACCAAGAGTCAACGGCAGCAGTGGTGGGATCACCCCCCAACACTTCCATGTGGTGCTTTGCTGCTACTCAAGCAACCTGAGCTTGAAACCGATGACGCTGAGATCACACACGCTCATCTCTGCCGAAACACTGACTTCTCTTGCAGAAGATCACGATGACAGCATCTAGATTATGTCCACTGGGAGGTGACAGATTTTCTCTCAGAGATCTTGGCCTGTTGCAGGAAAGCAGTCTTTCCTCCCCACTCAAAACACAAGTTTTATTCTGCGTACCTCCTGCTTCATGAAAGGAGAGCGTTAAAGCAGTGTATGTCTGCA
Source organism: Gasterosteus aculeatus (assembly GCF_964276395.1). NCBI lineage: Eukaryota > Metazoa > Chordata > Actinopteri > Perciformes > Gasterosteidae > Gasterosteus > Gasterosteus aculeatus. The sequence continues at coordinate 8,271,360 of NC_135700.1, forward strand.
AGGGGTTCCATATGCCACAAAGTGGTTACTTGAACTGGTTCAGCCAGGCGATCGAGTGTGTGGGGCTCAGGAGGGCTTTAGGGTGTGTTTAAAGTTAACAGCGTCTTACAATAAACTAATCACGAAAGAATAAAGCAATGTTGCCATATCCACATTGTCCAAACACAACTCAAAACACACCCAACAAATGAATGGCCAAATGTCATTATTTATTTGGCAAGAATTGGACCACCTAGACGAAAAAACATCACACATCCCTAATTGTGTGAAATCACTCCAACGTTAACTAATTTACTATCGTCATGGTCTTGTTAAGTAAATTGGGATTTGAGAATTGCCTGCCTATTGATTTTCACATCTATAGAATGTGGTGCATTGCATGATTTTTACCAAATACTTGTTTATATCTCACGGACAAAACTTGTTTTCATTCCATTTTGGGGATTTTTGATGGCACTGTATGGTGGAAGAAACACCCAGAAGTTGCCAAAACTACACCTTCAATAAAAAAGTGTAACTAATGATATATTATTTATCTTTCCAAAGATGTTTAGATGAAAATGCACATTGTTCTCATCAACTCACAAGCAATTAGCATACATTTGCATGCTACAACTGGCCAGTAATAAAGGGCCAGGCACCCTGCTTAACTGGTGAAGTAATTCTATTTTCTTTGTTCTTTTAGGTTTTCTTTCTAGCTGTAACCTCATTTGATATATTTATCAGCTGTTGCCCAATGGACCCTGCTTAAATTCCTATTTGCCATGGTAGCTATCGACTTAGGCAAGAATAGTTTCTGAGAAGCTTCAAAGCTAATTGCCTTGGAAGTGTGTGGGGAAGTAAATTAGTGTCACGCCACAACCAAGAAAAAAGGTTCCCAATCGCATTTCCTTTTTATATGGCTTTGAGAATATTTTTCTCAGGAAAACCTCTGTGCACAATGTGGAACAAAATGAATGTTCAGCAGGGAATCCGTCACAGAGAAGGCATACACTTCAGACAGAAGAGACCACTCTATGCAAAAACACATTTAACAGAAACAGAAACCATCTACACATTTTGAAGGGCTTATTAGAAGATAATACATGCTCAAAGTAATGTTAGTCTGCTCCAAGACATAGTTTTATTTCATCTCTGAATGTGGGAGGATACAGTCCACATTTTACAGACCATGTGACCTTATAACTCTAAATATCTTCAGCCAGGGGGGATTCCCTATGGCTAACTGGAAAAAGTGCCCCATTGTAGCCCAATATTTAGAAAACAGTTACAGAACAGTTTTAAAAAGAGGAATTTTCACTATGGACTGCAGTCAAGAAAGGTAAGAGTTGTGCCACCCAAAGCTATCTAACCCAAGTTATCTTTTTCTACCAAATACAGAAGTAGTTATCCCCTTCAGTGAATAATACACATCTGTCCCACATTACAATATGACACATTTGGCTAAGGTAGGTGTAAAGATAATGTAAGAGTTTTATAAGACCAAATATTTAATATTGTGCAAATTACAAGCACTAACTGCTTTCTACAAGAAAAGCTAAATTATTCTCATTGATTAAGGTAAAACCTGACATTAGGTGTCCATAATTGTAGATAAAGTGAACAGCCATTTGGAAAAAATTGTCTTGAAATTAATTTGGCAAGAATGTATTCCACATCTGAAGTCGTATAGATCTAGGACAGATACCGAGCAGGTATCTACAAAACAAAATGTGCAGTACCATGGAACTCAGTTTGAAATATGGAATATGAAGAGAGTTGCAGTACTGTTCTTTAGATATTGGTACATTGTCCTCTCCAAAACTGACAGCATAACCTTTACAGGTATCTGTGTGTATGAAAACTCTGTGAAAGTCTCTGTGACACTGCCAGAGACTTAGCTGAGGCCTATGCATCTTTGTCCAAAAGTCTGAACTTAATGATCTCCAATTGAATAAACATCAGAACAATATAATAATATTACATGCCCCGAAGAAGAGAAAGATGACCAAATCATGAAGGTCAACAGAGGAGATGATGAAAGAACATGAACTGTCATGCCATACCCTGAGCAATAACTATGACGGATTAAATGTCTGTCAGGATAAATTGTACCCTAGCTAGCTCCTCTTTCTATGACCTTATACCACAAACCTGAATCCTTTGAGTTATTACCTTCCCAGAGTTCACAGGGAAATATTGTAGGTCAAAACAGTGAGTGAATAATGAGGCCTTCTTATGAAATAACCTCAAGGACCCTCCGACACAAATCATGTAAATAAGAACTATAAATATATTAATTGCATTTGTCAAAATTAGGATTGTGACCCTTTAAACAACATCATTGTGATCATTTTGGAAATTATGATTAAGTAACATTTGAAATAAGGCATCATTTTTGCTTCGTGCAGCAAAGGCGGCACCAGGAAAGGGCTTTGGGATGCTGCAGATCCTCCTAGAATAGTCACAGTCCCCTAGCACCTGACACGTTTCTGTGTACATTATGATTCCAGCGCATTTGGGGCTAATTGAAACCATTAAAAATCCACAATGCCATTAACATATTGGACCTGGCCATGATAATTTCCACTTCTCGCTGATAGAGTATTTTTATTCACGGCCTGTTTTTCTTTGGTGGAGATTAGTACTTTTACAGTGGAGTTCAGGGTTCTACCTGTCGATTTATTCCCTACCTCAAGTGGCACGGACTTCTTTTTTTGTTGGTTGGTGGTCTCAAATATCCCCTCTTTTTGTTTCAAAACACAGTAGTACAGTCTTCAAAGCCATCCTTCAAACATTGGAAGTGGTGACTGACAATAGTGTGGTTTGGTGGTGATGATATGGAATAGTGAAGGACCTTGCAAAACTAAGTTGGGGTCGTTGGCTTTTCATACATCTTTGAAATCACTGTGAAAAGCTCCTCTTATTAAAATACATTTTGTACCTTATGTTACAAATACAAAAAAGTGTATTTCACTTAAATTTCTTAATTCATTGTTTTTAAAAAACACTCTACAGTTGTGTTATATTCAAACTCAAAGTATTTATCTTTTTATTTATTTGGCCAAATGTTAACATAGTATATGATTTAATCTCTCCCAGCATCTATCGCTCTTGAGATTAATACATCTGTTGATACAAATTAAACAGTTCATCAAACCATTGATAGATAGCCCCAGCTGTTTCATCAAGGGTTAATTCCTTGTTGAGGATCAATGACTGAACACTCAAAACCATTCCATGGACCCAAAGGCCATTTTGAGATAGACGGCTGATGGCTTCAGTCTGTCTCGCCCCTTCAAGAAATCTGATCCACACGGGCAAAACAGACACATCTGTATGGATTGCTCCCCCAAAGCCAATCAAGGAACAAACACTCTGCCAATATTCCCTCCAGATGGGACCGGAGCTCTGAACAGAGCTCTGGTCTCATCTGGAGAGATGAAAGGGAGAGCAAAGAGGCATTGTTGATTAACCTCTGTAGTCTGTAGTAAATCTGTACACACAAAAAGAGAAACCAATGTGCCGGCACAGGACTCAAACCTGTCCACCAAGGCAATCTTAAAATGATTATTGTCAACACCAGCTTTCTTTAAAAAACGTCTATTGAAACAGGTTGTAAACCAGTTTGTTTCACCCCTCGGATTGCCTTTTCCACGGTACCTTGTATTGGCCAGGACTCTATAATCTCTGTATTTCCAGTGTGTTTTTGTATGTTGGATAAAATGTATGAGTCTAAGCTAGCAATGAATCTGCTTATATTACAGGAATCATTCTACAAAGAGTTTTTTCAACAATCTTCACAATAAATGCAATCATTTTAAAACCCAACCAAATCACATTTATGCTCAGGTTTGGCTTGTTTTTGGATGTTATCAGTTACAACTTGATATTACTCTTTTCTCAAGATTCAACATTTCAATTGTGATGCGAAATTCTTATCATCGAGTGATAGGCAGCCAGTCATGCTGTTAGACCATGAAATGGACCATTATCATACAATCCTAACCCTTTTAACTTAATTAAATGTATTACTTAGAAATGCTTAACCAATATCCAAAATTACATCAGCAATTTTTTGCCAGATGCCCATGTGGAGATGCATTTTATTTGTACAAAAACGAATTGTTTTTACCAATGATTACATTATTTTGTCTTTCATACAACAAATCCAATATAACATTATAAAATTATGTATTTTGAATTGTGCCCAAGAAAGAAAAACAAATGTAATCAGAATAGTTTGAAGGGTGATTTACGTGCTTAAGGTACCCATGAGTTGGAAGAAATAAAGGAAGTCAGTTGATTTTGCATAAGAAGAAAGTTTGCTCATCTAAAATCAATTGTTTCAAATTATAATAATGGTAAACACATGTTTTCTACACATACAAAAAGTAACAAAAAAAGAAAAACAATTGAAACGGCCCAACTGAGGATAATAATTCATATTTTAATACGTTACATACTCTGAAGCTACCCTGATAATAGTTTAAAAGCTATGGAGCTGTCATCAAGATCTTCAGACTCCGTGCCCATAATTGAAAAAAAAAAATCTTTTTTTTTACCACATGCCGACATATGAAATGTGCCCTCTCTCGTCACCTTTTGACTGAAATAAAATGGAATTAGCTGTAATTGTGCTGGCTTTGGGGATTATTTTACTTTGCACAAGGTCTTTTGAACACCTGAAAGACAGGACTACGATAAGCGCTTTCCATTAAAATTTAAATGAAAAGACTGCATTTCAGCATTAGCAGAAATAAGAGCTTTTAGTCTTTCACATGCTATTAATTGGACACGGATTTTTCAGTGACTTCCTTAGCATTTGATTTGGAGAAGATTGATGAATTAAAATGCAATACTGAGGAAGCCAGAGCATTTAATCATGGGATTGATTACTTTTAAACGTGTTTTCACTGTCATACATACAGTTTGTCAGACATAATTTTATTATATGTGGATAATGATTGCTTGTGTTAACTACAACAGACAATTTTACTGTGGCCAAATATAACTCGGGAAATGGGAATCAAAAATCAATGTATGACTACACACAGGAAATGATGTGAATTTTGTAACATATTGATTCATGTGTCATCACCATTACTTGTTAAATAGTCGTACCCTGCAGGAAAAGTTGTCTGACATAATTTCCTCACTGAGTTGAGTTTTTCCAGTTTTGAATTTATCCCACTATCACCAGCTTTTGTTGTATAAAAAAGACAGTCAAGCCTGGATGTTAAACACTTTCAGAATATATTTACAACCTAAAAGAGCAGAGTACCTAAAATCAATCAAATACGGCTTGACCCAAAGAAGGAGATGAACGAGAACTACAGAGTGTAAACCTAAAGCTTACACTGCACACATTTCTATCCATCCGACACGTCTGTAGAAAAACACCTGCGCGTCTAGAGTATATTCTTAAATATCCCGTACATGTATTAACTCGAAAGAAAACAACAATGTCTCATGTCTACATCTCACTGACATATGCTCATTCTATGCGACCTATTTATTATTTTACTTGAACAGCAAGGTTTGGTGTGTTTATTAATAAACACTATTCTTTTGTTAATAAAGTCTAAATAATGAGTAACACATATTGTATAGTGTTGCAATGCACCATACACAGATACATCCATTGCTGTTGACTCTTGTATAACTACTGGGGTGAGGCTGACTGGAGCAACCTTCACGGACGCAGTGCATATTTCTTTCTAGTGGTGTCAGAGCTCAAAGAATTATCCAGTTATCTTAACGTACATCTGTAACCACTGTCTTCACTTTGTAATTGATGAAGTGAACCAATGTTCTGAATGCTCTACAAATCATTGGTATGACAATAATTGTTATTACAGGAATGGGAAATGTTGAACTTCTAGAACTATTGTTTTTTCTAAGCTTTGAGAATATTATAATAAGTCATGGTCAGTTGTCAGTCGCTGAACCAGGAAAGGTTTTACGGAGTCCAATGAACCATGTCCCTCCTTTGCAGGTTTTCATTAACATTACTAAGGGGTGACTCATTACTCCATGCTTTTTATTCTATCTTCATACATACTGTGAAAAAAACATAATCTCTGAGAAGGACCAATGAGCATGAGTCATTTTCTGTGCAGCATCAGCAGCATCATTTTAATGGTATGCAGAGAACAGAAAAGGCTTTTCCTGACCTTGTGCCTCGTTTTTAATCTCCTTTGTGGAAATTACACTCTCACTTTATGAATATATTGTAATTAGGCATATGTATTCTAACGGGCAGTAAGATATAGTTTCTGCCTAATCTCTCATTTAAATGCAAAGGAGCACGAGTGAAGAGCTTAGACTTTCTTCAGTTTTACGGATTCCTTTTCCCTTAATCAAGTTACTTTTTTATTCGTCTTTTATTGTGCTGCCGTTTAATTTGCCTTTTTTGCTAAATAACAGTAGTTGATTATCCCCAATTTTGAAGATGTGTAAGAAGAGTGTCAAATGTTTAATATCACAGAAGTCCAGAGGCAAGTAATTGTGGCCTAAACATTTTTTTTCTTTTGAAAGCAATCTGAAAGTTAACTACCAAGCCCGGGGTAAACATAGTGATACACCTCTTGTATAAAAAATAATTTATATTTAAACATTAAACATTATCTTCATTTTGAAAAATTGTTAAATACTCTGAATGGACCCCCCACTATTTTTAAATATTTAACATATTAGTACAATTGAAACATTGTATTGATAAATCCCCGTGGAAAAGATCAATAGAATATGTAGTATTTGTCAAGGAGGGAGCTCTTGGGGAGGACTCGGACGCAGAGTTGAGGTTCAGCTGACGTTTTTATTTCCCAACAAAAAACGCAGGCCCTGGGAATAAAAAAATTCTCCGAAGAGGGATGAACAGGGAAATGCTCTGGCAAAACAAAAAGCTGATTAGTAAACAAATGCAAAACCAAAATCTCTCTTACAGGGGAAATAACAAAAAAAATCAATCACAAAAAAATCTCTTAACTAAATCAAGGAACTGTGGAGCGATAAACGGTACAAAGCCAACTAAGGAGTCCACAACATGGCTTGGGATAAACAAAACTATGAACTGGACTTAATTCCTTCATGAGGCGGATGTGCAAGGCGAAAGGACATGACACACTGAAACAGAACAAGGAGACACGCAGACTATAAGTACACACAAGGGAAGTGTGGGAACAGGTGGACACGATCAGGAATCAGGGAAGACAATCAGACTGGTGACACATGAGGAAGGGCAAGCAACCTGAAACGAGAGGAGAGTTAATTTCCAAAATAAAACAAAACAAACATAGAGACAGGACAAAAACCCAACTTGACATACAGGTGTGACAGTATTATTATTTTAATTTACCCGTTTGCTGGCAATTTAGTTTTCAGAGAAAACTACACTTATAGGTATTTCCTCTAAATTAATGATTAAAGACATCCACTTGGTAATGCCCCAAAGTCAGCAGTCCAGCATATGTCTTGCTTTGCTAAAGACCCACAAAAATGCTAGAACAACAGAGAAGACATAGCAAGCATATGATGGCTTGTCAAAAACTAAGATATAAATACAACTTAAAATTTCTCAGAGAAAATAGTATTTAGACTATGTCCAACCTGTTCTCATAAATAACTTGGCAGCTGTATTTTTCAGGTGTTGGATAGTAGGCACCAAACAAGTTAATTTACTCCCAGATGTGTTTAATTGATTTTGCACCTCAACTTCAAAGAGGTAGGATTCAGCCTCTGTGGGCCGTGGGAGAAGTAGAAGCCTTGGCGTTGGTTCTTCAGACAGGACCACCTTTCCACTAGACCACTACTACACCAACTGTACTTGCAAACACACGCACGGTAGTATTCAATGAAATACTATTGATTTATTATGCATTACTGTGGGGTACTTGAATCATAGTACATTGAATGTTACCCCAAAGTCTATTAGCCTTTTCACCACTATTACTGACAAAAATGTGCAAACTGTCGGCAACATTTTTACTGGTTGAACATTAGATTAAATATCAGCTCATTGCAAATGTCTTTCCAATTGAAAATCCTATGTTGCTGCTTACAGTCCTGAGAACATAAAACGTAGTGGGTTCAAAAACATTCTCTTGTCCCCTAGCCTCTCTAGCATCATGCTATCTTCTCTTAGCTTCACTACCTTAATAATCTCCTATAGCAGTAGTTTTTGCCTACATTTCTAAGACAATATTATTTTATTGAAATATATCAGGATAAGGTGGTTATTATGCGTCCTTCATTAATTTCAAACAATTTATATTTACTATTATCAGGGTTTCAAATAAGAATTGTTACCTGGCATGATCCTTGTCCAAAGATTTAGCTTGATGGGTAAACCACACTTAAAATGAACCTCCCCCCCAAAAAAGTGTCTATCTTTGTTTTGCAACTTTAATTTACAGATTACTCCTTTAAATACTTTTTTTGGCTTTTTTGGACAATTTTATACTATGACCTCAAGATATTATATTACTATATTATACTAGAGCAATGAAAAACTTATGAATCATAAAAAAGTACTCAAAATCTTTAGGCTCCTCCACAAATGCTTTAATTGGTTGAGACGCGTGATAACGCCCATTCCAAGCCAATACCGATCAACATGTGTATTCAGAGCCAGATTTTCAAAATGTTAATCATAATAATGCGATAAGTTTCCTAGCACAAGTTATTATATATTTAAATAACATGCCTTACGAGAGATTTCAGGCGATACTAAAGCAATAAGGTACGAGAAGCTGTACTTTATCGTCCAATAATGTAACAGTTCGGGGTGCGCGTCTGGCCTAACAACCTCGAACCCGTGAACTGTTACATTATTGAAGATGAAGTATACTGCATCAAGTACCTTATTGCTTTAATAATACGGTTACCAGTAAAATTATAAATAGTAAGTAAATAGCTGCCTTTTTCAGCACAAAATAGTAATTTCAGTAGTGTAGAGAAAAAATAGTCCCTGTAGGTGCGTGTAAACAGCATTGGGTCCCACACCATCTCATTCATTCACATTGATCATGACATCCACCTTAATTGTCTGGTTGCAAAAGCTTGCGTTGCCCGAAACCAATCAAACTGGTCGTTTGTGGGATTTCAGGTCAGGGTTTTTTGGCGATTGCTACCGAGTTAAAAGCTAAAATGTAAACTAACGGTCACGGAAAATTTAACCTGCTACTTGTGAACAGCAACTGTACATTATTGCTCAATAATGCTCAATATGTACCCCCCATGACTCACTCTCAACCAATCAGAACGCTGGATTTCACCTACGTGTATTATAAAGAAACATAAATTTTAGCTTTTGGAGAAGAATCAGTAAAAAAATGTCCAAATGTTTGAATGATTCAGGAAATCAAAGATTGTTTTGAGATATTGCAGTTCAGAATGACTTTTTCAGCATGTTTTGTAGATAATAGTGAGTTCTCAGTGCTGCTATTCAGTGTAGATAATGTCCGTCAGTTCCATCCTCCATAATGTTCATCTGTTCTGTATGATTGAAGAGGATGCGGGAAACAATTTCCTGGAAACAGTCGCGGGGCATAATTTAACTTGTAGAAGGCTGTGGTCTTGTTAAGCCTGCTTGCTTGGCATTATTGAGCCTTTTACAGTGATGTTTGACAGGAAAGAGGCTGACTGTCAGTTTTTCTCGATGTTGCAACACCACGACTCTTTTGAGGATATTTTGTGTTGTTGAGCAAACAAATAAGCCCTATTTATTTTATTATATTTGTCTTTTTTTTCAAATCTCTCTCCCGCCACACATCCAATTCCGCACGCCAAGGAATTGGACTCCGCTCCCCGAGCCGTGTCGACCATAGCGTCCGCTGCGTCCACTGGCCATAGCGTCCGCGTTACCCCCCCCCCCCCGTAGCGTCCGTTACACCCCCCCGCCCTATTATTACAACACCTAAATATAATCGAACAACAAAACACCGGTAAAACAATGGTGAAACGCTTCGAATTGAGAGGGTTAAAAGACAGACAGTACGTCTGTCCAATCAGAAGGGTCCGTCCTCTGCTTCCTGCTATAAGGCCCTACCCTTTCCGTAAGAAGTTAATGTCGTTGTGTTTTCCTATTTTCCGTTGTGTTTTGCACTTCAGGGCCACCGTAGATGTATACCGATCCGATATATAATATAACAGCAAAGATAGCAAATTTTCATCGAGATATATGTATATGTATTGTATATTACATATACAAAAAAAGGATAGAAAAAATATATTGTACCTTTAAGCAAAAAAAGTTAAAAAATTGTTAATCCGATCATGAATTCCAAAACGAATAAAAGTTTCCTCAAACGTCCTAAAAAAGGTTTGATCACATTCTAGTTTGTTTTCATCTCACCTGCATGTTTTCTAACTCTCGTGTCATTCCAGATCCTCCCACATCATCAGCTCATTACCCTCACCTGGCTCTCCTTGCTCTTCTCACCTGCACCACGTCCCCTCACAGCCACTCACCATTTAAGCCCGTCACAGTCGGTTGTTCCCTTTCAGATTATCGTGTGTGTTTTCCAAGTCTTCCCGCGGTTTCCCACTTAGGGCAATATATTTTTGCTCTTTTAACCACCCATTCCCTGCCTGCACCTTCTCAAGCTAGATTGCCTGCCTTATTGCCATCCTGGTTCCGACCCTGCGTGCCCTCGTCTGCGGATTTCCTGCCTTCCCCTCTGGGATTTTTTTGCCTTCTGACTGATCTCCCTGTTTTGAGTAAAGCTACCTGTCTCTTTCATCGGTATCTGAGTCGTGCTTTTTGTTTCCAGCGTGCATCAGTACCAGTAACCGTTACACCATGCTTACAAAATGTTGAGAAAATGCATGACACTTCTCCTTACTGTGTTGGTATTAAATCAAATACTCAAAAGCAGACGGTCTGACACTAATCTGGATTTTATGGTAATTCCTCAAGACACTAACCATTCTATACAACAGTGACTTTCCTGAAGTCAAATAAAATCTGCTGGTACAAAGTCAGATATTGATGCACTCACTTATTTCTCCATATCCATCGTTCTCTTTTTTTTCTCTTTACTTCAACTTCCTCTGTCCTGAAATATGTGTTACCCTAAGGAGAAAGAGAATTATTAACAATTAATATTCATAATGATGTCTCCGTCCCTGGACAGCCTTCACAAGGTCTCAGTCAAATGGATTCAGAATTCAATTTCTATTTTATATAATCCAATCAAAAATGTTGTTGCATCCTCATACAGTTCAGTCTCCTGGTGCTAGCAAAGGCGAGTCTACAATTCTTACGGTTAGACATCCATTGGGTCCATTATAATTATATCATGCATTATGTATTAAAAGAAGCAAGAAGGTTGAGTTTGCGGGTAATTAAAGTGTATTATTATGATTCTAATTTACCTTTCAGGATCGGTGCTCCCCTTCGAAAAATGTATTGTTTTCAGTTCAGTACAAGAGATGGAAAGGTACGTCGTAGGCTAGACTTAACCACTGCTTTGGCCACAAATGCCTTTGAGCACATGGAAAGTGCTGTTTACGTTGCACCTAATGTGACATGCTGTTTGTTTTGGTCATCTTAACAAATTAAAGTTAACAAATTAACACCCTAGGCCAATGCTTGGCTAAGTGACTCGTCAGTGACTGGCGCTGCTACATCACACTTAGACCCATACAGATAAAATGAAAATGCTGATGGCATTCCTGTCTACAATCCGAAACTATTTTTTGTCTAATGGCTTTCATCAAAATATTGTAATAAATGTACTACATTAACATTCATTTAACGTAGCCCCTTTGTTTCATGTTTGCTTTGTTCCGAATGAATTCGCCAAGGCTTTTCTGTTGCACCACTGTTTGGTACACTCGTGTATTTTCTCTTCAGGCCATTTTGAAAGCTGTTAATACAGTGTTGCTACTTTCTACCTTCTCTTTAACGAAGAAGAGAACTTTACGGATAATGCATAGCATAGTGCTCTACGCAGGACAGGCAACGTGATCTCATAGGCTGGTGTTGGTGGTCGATGAATTGCATCGCTCATGCATTTTTCTCCTCCATCGCTCTCTGTCCTTGTGTTACTTTTCACTCACTGTAAATTGAAACCTGTGATTTTGAGAAACTGTTAATGTCACTTAAAGGGAGTCAACTTTATTATATTCATGTCCTGCCGGGGGTATTGGAAAACCATCTATTTAAGCAGCAGTAAATAAACTAAATAATATGTCTGCTGAGAAACACTGACACTCATCTTCATCTTCTATCACCTTTTTTTTTTACCTCATTCCTTCTTTAATTTTCAGTGTGTTCCGTATTTTGCGCACTTGACAAAAAACAATGTTATTCTTTGCTCAAAATCCTGTTGTTTAATTCTCTTTCCAATTCTCTTAAATCTTTTTTACGCCACTCGTTGGGCTTAATTAGACAGGAGAGGGCAAAGTTTGAATATTCAGCATGCCTCTGTTGTGTTTTGCATCAAACTTTTATCAAGACATAATTGTAATAAATGATGCATGTAATCAAGCATTAAATAATGCTAGAATATGCAACCTCCAAAGTTAAACTGTGACCAGCATGTCTGTGTCCTTCGTCCCCAGCGGATAGGCACCATCTGGCCGCGGCCATTACCGCTGACCTGAGTGCCAGACTCCTTAGTGTGCAAAGAAGCTCAACATCAACTGGTCAAGCCCCTGCACACCTGACCACATGGATGCAACCTTGCCAGAAGTGTTGGGGACAAATTACAGATTCAGGATGGCCATATCCTAAAGGTTACACTCAAGTGTATGTAAAGCCTCTTCCATACGCACAGTGTTGTTCAAACACATCCGCTACTCTCTTTTTTTTATACTACACCGTAACAAATTGCTGTAAATTTACGGTGGATAGCGTATTGTTGCAGTTAGTTTACCTTATTCCTAATGATTTTATGATTAATTTTTTTATTGTATACATGCTGCATATTTTACGTTTTGTTCTTGGTTACAAATGCCTAACATTTTTGTCTTAAAGGCATCTAATAAACTCCAACCACTATGACCGAAATTATTTTGTTTGTCTTTCTCTAATTTGTGGGGAATTAAATGCAAAAGTATACGGTTATAAGTAAACGGTAACATTCTGGTATTTATAACACAAAAACAGTAATCGTATGGTAACAAACTAATCCAATATACGACAACATACCGTAAATTACGGTGGGGCACTGTAAATAAAACAGTAAGTTACTAGCGTCGACTGCCAGTAAATTCACAGTAAAATTCGTTCAAGTTTACGGTAACATACAGTAATCCATTTTACGTAACATAGTGTAAAAACCATTTACGGTATTATACCGTAAAATACCGGTAAATTTCTGGCATCCTTGCTGCCAGTAATTTACCGTTAACTTACGGTGATTTTTTTTTAGAGTGTAGATTTTAGAAATTTGTTGTCAGAGTTCAGTTTTTCATAATGGTTTAACTTTTATTACTCACAGTAATAATAGTAAAATCACTAAAAGCATCTGATGAGCGTCATACTGAAAAGTGTTAATTGCTTACTTTAAAAACTTTACAAAGCTTTAAGATTTCACAAAGAACTTTCCCAAGTCACCGGTCAATGGATTCCCCCACTTCCTTCATCCTTCAGACTTAGATTGAGATTTTTGGGAATTGAAACGTAGAAAATAAGAAAGTACAAATAAGACTGTGCAGCTGTGAGGAAAAAAACATGCTATGAACATGTTATGTCATGCAGGTCTGTCTATTGGTATGTGTTGCTTATACACATTTGTGTGAGCTAAAAGTTCAAGTTCAAGTAGGCCACAAAAAAATGTTATTTTAACATGGGCCTCCTGAGTACCCCTTGTCCCTATAAACATTTGTATTACACAATATTTTCTGTTCTGTTGATGAAACTATGTTACTAGGTACCGTAAAATGACATGTTCTTAGCAGCCAGATTAGGATTACAAAAATCCCACAAACAAGTGTGAAAGATTGTATATGTCTAGATCAAGACACATACAATCAGTTGGTAACTGGACAATTACCCTATTTTACATGTATTTGTTTAATTCATTATTGAAAATAAGTATTCATGAAAATATAAAATAATCATTCATAAAACACCTTTGCAACAAGGCCAATGTACCCAATTTCTCATTTGTTAACAGAACGTCATAAAAAGGAACCGATAAACTCAGATTTGGCATGAAATTAACAGTTGGTTGCTTCTCTCGCTAGTGCAGAGAGTGAGATATCTTAACTAAAAGATGCCTCATCCAGGTCAGTCAACATGAAACATATTTCCGCTTATCATATGTTGGGAAAACTACACGGAGACACCCTTTACAACCGACCAGTTAACACAAGATACTTTCAGACTGTGACATGACTCTGGAAAGACTACGCGCTTCCCTAACATGACCATTATGCTATTTTTATACTAAAGGATATCTTGTGACAGACTACTTTTGAAAGGAAAAAAAGATCTCCATTTCAGCAAATTTTTGCCGAGTGTGTGAGTGCTCAGACAATTTACACGCTACTAGAGAGTTCAATAAGGAGAACAATAAGACAAAACTGGTGCAGAGAAAATGGTACTCAAAATGAGAAGCAATCCCAGCACTGTTCCTTGATTGTCTTTTGAGGAAAAATATGACTGTCTGTTTTATGCTTTTAATTCAATTCAATAATATCAAGGGTATATTGCCTTTTTTTCATATTTGAATGTCCCAGATGTCGTAAGTGTGTCTATCAAAGCTACGTAATCAAAATGTACAAATGTTATAATAAATGACTAGGCTACAGTATGTAAGAAGTTTTTTCTTTACAGTATCATGAACTTCATTGAGTTTAAACGTTCTCCTTTGAACAACTCTGGTCACTTCGTAAACTGTATTAGTGTTGGACTAATGTGGCGTCCATATTAAAAAAAACTTCAAATCCAGAATATTCAAAAAGTTCAAATTCCAAATATTATCTAAAAGTATAATTTCAAGCAAAAAGAGAGACTGTATTCCATACCTCCTGCTGCAAAATGTTGTTTCAACCGCGACCTGTGATGTTTTCTTAATGAAGCAGTTTTGTGATAGTGATTGTGTTACTCGTCTTACTTGAAAAGACATTTTCAAGGGCATTTGGAAGGCACTATACCTTGTCATCTTGGATATTTCATAACGTGTCTTTGTCCGACCGATATAAAGAGATGCCAGTAAGGCAAGGTTGAAGAGATATGACAACAGGAGAAGTCTGGGACAAAGGTCTCATGACTGTGTATGTAGGCGCTAGGAGACAAAACAGTAAGCGAGTTAGCGTCAACCGACCAGAATGAGCCAGTTAGAGTGAGGGAGCCAGGCTAGTGTGACACACCAGATGGGGGGGGGGGGCAGGTTCAGGGGGAGGTTTTCACTCAATCGAATGGTCAAAGCAATGAATAAACTAATGTGCTGTATCATCACATCGTCTGTGTCTGTCTGGAAAGAGCTCTGTTTGAATGTTGCTCCTATAAATCTCTGTGGATTAAAGAATCCTCATATCCAGTGGGTTCTATGGGTGTGCGTTACCTAATGTCCCTTGTTTGAGGGTGTGCGGGTCCACATCATGAGTCAGAAAGATAAAGAAAACGAGTTTGAGAATAATTAATCCACAACAAACCGGAGCAGCAGTTGCACAGTGTGTAGGGATTGACTTGAGAACTGGATCCCATGAGGACCGGGTATCGAGTGTGGACTAGAAGTGGGAGACGTGCTCTTTAGCAAGGCAACGGCGCTGCACTGTACTGCTCCTTAAATACAGAGGCCAAATCCCTGTTTGTGCTCTGAAAAAAAAGGTTGATTAGCATTCAAACATCAAATCACAAGTTCTAGAAAAACTCTGCCTCGTGAGCCAAGGGCGTCAATCAAAAACAACATATTCAGTTCTTTTGGTTGAAGAACATGTCATTTAAGTTTATTGTGTGTGTTCTTGGAATAAGTTATGCAACTTAATGCACGGAGTATCTCTGCAGAGAGACTATAAGGTATGTAGTCTGCCAACCATCCTTCTTAAGGGATCGTTGGAACTTACAGCATTCCATTCATCACTTCTTGATTCAATTAGATACTTCCAGTAGTATATAGATAGAATACAACGTATGCGAACAAATACTCAATATTTGAGCAGTGCAGCACTTACAGCTAAAGCTTAATGTTTTCCTTTTATTTTATACTGTATATGGCAACTAATTCCTGATGCAACAAGGATCCTCAGTGCAGCCCTGCATTACAATCATTTGGACTTGGCATATGTGTTAAAGACTAATTAGTGAGGAAAACACTGTCAAGATGCCATATGGTGGGAAAGACAAAGCAGCTTGCAGAAGTCTGCTGCCACCCAGCACACTTGAGAAATTGAAATGCTGTGAAGACAGTCTGTGTCTAGTATCAAGGTACACCATATGTAAATGAGGTCAAATAGTTGCACATTTTTGACATTTTTGTTTCATTATCACAGAAAGAGGTGGCGGTCGTTCAACAGTCGCTCAATGGACCTCACCATTGAGCGACAATGCGGCTTCACCATTATTGTCAGACTTAAAACAAATGTATTTGAAGCCCTTTACCCCACACGAAACAGAGACAAATACCAATGGAAATGCTCAATAATCTTAACTATCAAAGCACATTCATTTCTCCAAACTGTATCATAGGTAAGAGTGCATTGCATTGGGTCAGATGGATCTCAGGAGATTATGCTAATTTTAAAAGGAACAATGAGTCTTGTCTTCACTCAGCTGAGAAGAATTCTTGTGCAATGCCACATTATATAACTGTTCTTGACTATTTCGGGATTATAAAAATGTAAAGTTGCCATTAGCAAATGGCTATACATGTTTAACACAATAAAAGCAATATATACTGGTATTGATATCAATGATCATTAAGAAGTAGTCTACGGTTGACGTTAGTGGGTCGATTTGGATAATACTGTAATACCACCAAAATCAAATGTATGGTGAACACAGCTAGATACTGTTTATCTCCTTTCCCTTTTGGCTATAATGTCCATAATTATTCAGAATTGGTTAAATAGTTTAGCCATTACACTTACACTGAATGTAGAGTGCACTCTATTTTGAGTGCAGGTTTAATTAAAAGTGTAATTTTAGTATAGCTCATTAATTTTTGGAAATCATTTTCATCAATTGTAACCTTTTTTTTTCATTTTCAAATCATCCACTTAGAACCAAGACATTAGAGGTAAAAATAGAGGAATGAGCTTAATTTTGGGCAAAACCAGGTCAATCAGTCTGATCTTAGAAACATCTAGTTGAGTACCAACCAAATATATTGGAAATCGACTGACCTTGTATAGCGCTTCCGACCACTCAAAGCGCTTTTAACACTTCATGTCATCATTCACACACTGATGACAGGAGCTACCATATGTAGAGGAAAAGTCATAACTCCTGTTCAGCTGAGGGACACATTACATAACTGAACCTTTGTCTCATCAAACGTCCCCTGAAAAGCTAAGAGTGCGCATTCAACTTGTAAATTCCCTTAGACTTAGAAAGTCCCACAGACAGACAAATCCCTCTCTGTACATGCCTGTATTGATTCATTGTCTTTATGCATATGAAAACTCTGGTCAGGATGCCGTCGGTAACGATTCTGGGGCAGTTGCTTGATTGTACACTGTTGCGTTGGGTCCTTCTGCGTGTATTGACACACACTGACATGCGGGTTAACCGGGCCTTTGATCAAACCAATCCTCTGATTGGAGGACGCCTGTTCCCTTCCTCCCCCACAGTCTCCTCATGGCTCATTGGCTCCCAATTACGTGTAGTTTATATTATTGTATCACACAGTCGTGTGTATAAATGAGTTCAATCTAATTTTCCGGGCGAAGAGAACATTTCATACAAAGATAAGGGGTTAACTCCTTTCATTCCAACCTCTCTCCTTACTTTTTCTACACTGCTGTTTAGCCCGAAAGGAGAGAGGAGAGAAGAGAAGCATCATGCTGAGCTAGCGACATCGATGTAGAGAGGACCCCCTGCACGTGTTCGCTACAGTGATGACAGAAGACATGAGAGGACCAGCAGGCCTCTCAAGTTTTGAAGGCAGAGCTGATGCAGCTACTTGGTGAGGGCAATTGTACCATCTACGAATCTCAGCTGCGCCCCACTTGCTCTTTCACATTCAGGGGACAAGGTGCACTCATCTACGACAACTACTTAGTTTACCTTTGGAAATCTGCTTGGCCATTTTTTTTTCTCTTCTAAAGCACGAGGTCAAGCTTTCCATCCCTTGGGGTCAAGATCCCAGTGGGTGCTGTCAATGTGTGTCAACAGGCACAAGAGATGCACTTTGATAAATAACTACTAACATGTAGCAAGCGAGGTACCAAGTGACCCCATTGAACGTTTTCTGAACATCACATCAAAAGTAGAGCCTGAAACACGTGAATGGTCTGCACATTATGCAATGCATAGTCTGCTCGATTTGATGATAATGTCTTTCTAATTGTGTAATTTGGTGCTTCATTAAAGTTTCTTGAAAACAACTTGTATAAAAATGAAAGATATTTTATCAGCCAGAGGGAATTAGAATTTTCTCATCAGACACCGGGTAATCAGGGCTTAACATTAGCACCCGCCCACCCGTCAAATGCGGGTAGATTTCGTCTGTGACGGGTAAAGCAGTGTCTCTCACTAGACGATTTGTGCAATTCTATTTTTGGGATTGTGTTGCGTTTGAACTAGTATGTCCCTCCCAGGTTTCCGTAGAGGCAAAACGGTGGTTAAGGGGTTATTAATGTTGTTGTTAATGTGTCATGTGTTACTTATACTTTTTGATTTTAACTTTCAATACAAGATATCTTCTGTCCGTCCGGAGTTTCTTCATTTTTGAAACACAGCAAAGCTCATTGCGGGATTATCAAGCATCACGCATCACGCATTGACCAATGGTTGGCAACCAGTTCACTTCCCACAATCTGCGAAGGAAACAGAATACAAAAGTTGTCACGTATCGTATTTTATCTGTAATTTATTTACAACAATTTGCAGTTACATCAGATGAGCCAATTCATAGAAATTCATTCTAATTGTTTATTTTTAACAGGTGATATGTGATGATGAAGTCTAGATAGATTCTTTGGTGCTTGGACATTTCTTGGTTGTTCATAATCGAGGTACGTCTGCCCGAAGCAGCAGCGAGATGAATCCTCTTGTGGAATCCATGCACTGGCGGTGGTGCTGGTTGATGCTGTTGAACCTGTTGAAGACTGGGCCGAGATGGTGAGGTGAAGGGGCGCGTAACCGCTTGCATGAACATGCTCAAGTTGGAGAAACATCGTCAGACTATTGCTGAAATATACTAACAACCTAATTGTGTCGCTGTGTAGTTGGAAAGAAACTCAGCAGCTAATATAATGATTGAGAGCCCCAAACAATGGAATCATTAAATAATAAGCACGCTTGAATGAAGAGTAAATGGCAGAATTTCTTTCAAACATTTCTTTCTAAATGCTTTCAGAAGAGCCCTTCAGTGTGTGCTTGTCCCCTGGCTTGTAACTTTGTATGAAAACGAACTCGCGTACAAGTGAAGAGCTACTGCCATTGTGTTATGTACAAGAAGAAGTTGTGATACTTGCTAGTGACTTGACTCTTTATGACTCGTTAATCACTACATAACATGGGTCATTCATCAGTCAAACAAATGTCAATGTTCTTCAACAGTAACATATAAACAGATTTTTACACATCACAGCACGTAAATGGGTTTCCCTTTATCACCACGGGGAAAAAAATGACCAACTAGACAAAGCATTTCCAGAGTTATTACACTTTTTATCGTGGGTGTGCCGTTTTCGGAGCACGGGTCAGAAACAGCCTGGGGAAGATGCTATACTTTTTCCAACTCTGCGATATAATAAGTTAAGCTAATATCGTCTTGGCTCTTGCCCCATACAGCGCTTAAGCTAGAGGCTACCGTGACCGGGTTTCCAGAGCACCGGAAAATAACCTATAGTGATACCATAGCTTCTCAATTTTCTCAACATCTACTTCCAAATAGTAGTAGTAGTAGTAGTAGTAAAGTGGTACAATTAATAACATTTTTGTTTTCAGCATTGACTTAAACGTGTATCATGTTCCATTCCACTTCTTATTACCTAATAAGAAAGCAATGCGTGCCCCTGAAATTAGTTATTCAGAGACCACATAGGGTTCTGTGCCAATTAAACGGTAAATGGCCTGTACTTGTATAGCGCTTTTCTTGTCTTCTGACCACTCAAAGCGCTTTAACACTACATGACATCATTCACCCATTCATACACTGATGACAGGAGAACCACACAGATTGACACCTGCCATCAGTAACTACCATTCACACACTGTAGTCGCAGCTACAGGAGCAATGTTGGGTTAAGTGTCTTGCCCAAGGACACAACGGCATGCGGGTTAGCCGAGCCTGGGATCGAACCGACAACCCTCTGATTGGAGAACGACCGTGCTCCCCACTCACCCACAGTCGCCCCATTAGTTCATAAAGACCATGTATATAAAGCTTCAACTTCTCTATTATAACTGAACACAAATTAAAACATAGGGGTGTGTTTGGTTGAAAAATGGTTGAAAATGTTTTATTTTTTTATCAGTTATTCATCTGGTGGAGTAAGTTTGTAAAATTCTTGATTAAGCACCAGGCCCCCAATATGCCATAGTATCACAAATCACGCAACACAGAACATAGCAGCATGACTAGATTTCACAAGAGGGGTATTGATTTCATGAAACATGTCAAAATAATAATGTCTGTAAAAGAATGGGGCCACAGCATTTTGATTGAGTAGCAAATTTGCAACACAGATCACCATTTGTTGACCCTAAAGTACATTGCATACTATTGCCTATGTGTCTCCGCAAAATGTGTTCTGCATGAATCTTATTAAATAATTTCGACATGAATAATAATACAAGTGTGAGAATCATAGTGTGAAGAAGGTCAATTACTGTAGGCGTAATAATAATAATAAATGGACCACAAAATGCAAAGCACTCCGACCTAAGAGAACAGTGTTAGATATATACTGATCTGAATGATTTTGACCTGTTATGATTCATTTGAGTTGTAATGCCCCCTATTAACACGTGAATATTAAAATGTTCATATTCCAAGACGGAGCTGAAATAGGGATGAAAATAGCAGAGGCGAGAACATTTATATCTTGAAAGCTACACATTACAAAGACAAATTCAGGAGGAGACTAATTGAAGCGATGCAATTCGTCAATTAAGGATAATTTATTTTCCAAGTCAGCACCGTCTCCCTCTGATTCAAATATAGTTCTTTATGATAAATTCAATCAAATGGTACTTTGCAGTTAAACACGGGATATAATGCTCTCATGAAAATTTAAAAGACAAGAAAAGTGTCATTTAAACATTTATCTCAGTGACGAAATATGGTTACACAATTAACTTAAGCTTCAAGTGATTAATGAGACTCAGTAGAGGGGCCGATTCTTTATGCAGGAGATACAGTAGGCTCTACAGTGGTGCCTTAAATAATAAGCCAACATGAAACAATCCTAAATGTCTAATTTCCAGGACTAAATTAATTACTTTTTTACCTACCATCTACCAGTTTCTTTGACAGCTATTTAGCATGTCTTTATTTTCCAGGCCTGCAAGTGTGGATGGAAAAAAGCGGTGTGATTTACTGACTCCGTGGCATTAGAACAAAGGAGCCCAGGTTTGGCAAAGCAATTCTTTCACATGAGTTAACTACCAAAGATGCTCCAACTTTTTAAGCTGTGTCTTGCTTTGACATGTGCAGAGAAAAATCTTTTTATATGACCGTTTCCCGATCTGACATCTGATTCAGAGGCAGCGCACAAACGGTGAATTCTATTAGCTGTTTGCCTTTTGCTTAAAAAATATTTCCCTCTTGGATTAAATTATCAAGAAGCTTCCATTATAAAACTCTGACACAACTTCATAGTTGAAATATTGTTCAAGATAGCCATATCTCAATTAAAATAAAAACAGGGACATAATTAATGTAATGAATAAAGTTTTGAGAGCCCACAAAATAAGCCTCTTAGGAACTTATGTAAATGAACATGTCTCTCCAGCAAAGGATAAAGACTGACATTCTTCATTTATGTTAGCGGTTTATGGACGTATTATAAGCTAAAGTATTCTGCTTTTATAACTCACATTAACCATTGTCAGTTTCAAATGGTCTCTAAAGTTGGAGAGCTTATCTGAAATGTTGAGTAGCAGTGTGGAAAAAGTACAGACATTTTGTTCATAAATTCTGTGGGTTCCCAGATTCAAATGGAGAGCAAAATAATATGTTTGGTATTTATTACATTTTTTGCTTTTTTACCTGATTTAATTTATATATATATAGTTATATATATATATATATATATATATATATATATAGTTATATATCAATATCTACATATATAGAACTATCTATATAGATATATATATATATTTATATATCTATATATATTGCATATGGTGAGGACTAGCAAGGGGGAGGCAGTTAACTGAGAAGAAAAATTCATTGTTAGAGAACAAAATTCTTGTGTCTGTCGAGAGAAAGGGAAACTCAGGGACATGGCATGCAGCCAGAGATCCTGAATACTCCCAGTTGCATATCAAGTTCCAAAGTAGACCCTACTGGACAACAGTGATCCGACCACAGAATGGTAACAAATCTGCTCATTAGATATGCTGTCATTGTGACTTGTGGGCTAGGTGACCTGAAGAGTCAATGGATCAGGGTCAAGTGAGCAAATGAGGAAAGAAAATAGGAGTGAAGTTGAAATGTAGCTGTTTCTACTTGTGTGAGTTTATGATAGAAAAAAACCTTGAGGTTAATTCACATGCTTTGTTTATTATTCTTTTGTGGCACAAATATTTCTCGTCTCACGCATGTCACAAAACATTAAATTCATTTTTGTCATCTGTTGAAATATTCATAGATTATCGGAACAATTCATTCACTGTAAAAATATGAGCTTCATAATATTATCTTGCTGATATTGGACAAGATGTTCCTTCTGAATGAACTATATATTCATAATTTTAATAATTATCACAAATTAGATCTCATGTTTTAACTAGACTTTATTTCCTGCAATATTCCAAATCCCAATTGAAAAATTCCATTGTCTTTTTGTCGAGGGGATGCAGTGGAGTGCTCATGTAAACCAGCCAGTTTTACAATTATGAAGAAATAGATCGTTGCCCCCCCCCACTAAAGTGCTTGAATACTTGCTTGAGTGTATGCTTTTTTTTGTACCCGATGAGTTGCTTACTTCTCTTAGAGATGGATCCGGGTTATGAATCATTGATTGACAAGACTAGACGTGAATGAAATGCATCACAACACTGCGTACCTTAGCAGTAATCATTTAGCCTTTTAAGCAGCTCTAAATAAGCTCGCCTGTTCGGGTCAATGAGTCAGTCTAGTTAAGAGGAACAAGAAAGCTTTATATTAATAGGACTATTAGTATTTCCCTCCTCAATTTTTCTTATTGTAAGGCCAGCAATCACAGAAGAGCAGTTCTTAAAATCTATGTCACAAAAGCGTTCCAATTCACTCATTTCTGTGCAGATCCTCACTACGTACAAGGCTTCACATTTTTATCAGACTCTGACATTTTCTATTGAACTGGTACAAATGGCATTTCCCCAGACAACTTGTTAACTTTTAAAGGTTGATAGATTCAATACACACCGCCTCAAACAAGCAGTGGATCTCTCTGAAAAACAACGCTTCCAGATTAGCTGCTGTCAACTTGAGGAAGAGATGCATAATTTTGAAAAAATGTGAACACTATTTATGAGGTGACAAGGAACACATTGAACTGAAAGCATTTATTGAAAAGAAACCCCGTATTTTTATTCCTCCAAAGCTACTGTCTTTGGTGTCTGTGTCTGCAAGCACTTTAATATTAATGTTCCTCAAGTGACTTTGATTCAAACAATGAAAGATAGTCTACATTAAATAAACTGTTCCAGGTTAGAATACAGCTGTACACATAAAGATACATGCACAAAGGACACATTTGTGTAATTATATTGTTGAAATGTTCAGCAGTGAAATAATTTACCCTTCAAGAATACATTAACCATAATTACAATTTTATGGTTATACAGAGAGCAGTATCATTAGAGACCCATATTGAAAGTCATTCTCCCTGAGGTTCCAAGGTCATCTCATGTACATCAGCAGGTGTGTGCTTGGAGGATACAAACACAAAAATAATTGCTAACCCAAAGGTCAAAGAGGTATCAACTGAAATTTTCTAAAGAGAATTAAGGCTGAGTAGATCCTCAAGGTAGACCATTTGCCTCTTTCATCTTTAGATTACAGTGGAACAAAAAATAATCATCAACTTGTATGTCTTATCTGAAAGTGACCTACTCATAAGCTTAAAATAGTCGCCCATATTGAACTTTTTCTAAGCCCAATAAAAAAACAGTCAATGTCAAAGTTAATCACATTCCAGGTTTAAGGTGAAGTTACATTGAAATTGGTTTATGTACGGTTATGTATGTATCTCCGTCGGGCTGTACAAATAGATGAATTACAACAAATAATTGCAATTGTGGCAATTTGAAAAATGATGCACTTATACTTGGTAGTAAGTACAGCAAGTAATTGGAGATGCCAGTTATTCTGAGTACTTATACTGGTCTTTTTATTCTTATCTGACCACACACAACCACCTATGCAGATACTACTTTTAGGGAATTGATAAAGGAATGTTTGAGCAGAAAGTATACATCTGGTATGAATCTTTGTGCATTCGAAAAGATTCTCCATTCTAGCATGTCCACAAATGATGTCTGCTTTTGGTGGTAGCTGAGCTCTAGCTGTGGTGTATTGGGAATAGCAGGGACACGCCACACCAGTAGGGAGGTGCGAGGAAATCGTATATAGTAGATGTATGCGTGAAGAAATAAACCAGTGTACCACGGTAACTAAATGTGTTCGGTCATCTGTGAACATACTAGGGTAAGTCATAACAAACTGGCGACGAGAATGATGTGATCGAACCGGAGCCCCAACGCGATATTCAGGAGGGAATGAATGCGAAAATGACAGCGCTCATTGGACACATTGATGCCTTCGACGGAGCCGCGGAGCAATGGTCGACATATGTCGAGAGGTTTGAACATTTTGTCAGCGCCAATGATGTCCCTCAAGTGAAACTGGTGGTGGTGTTTTTGAGTGTAATGGGGGCCACTACGTATGGATTGCTGCGTAGCTTGCTAGCTTCTGCTAAACCGGCAACGAAAACATACGAGGAGATAGTGGATACGCTAAATCCTCACTTTTCTCCGAAGCCCATTATTATTGCGGAAAGATTCTGTTTCCATAAACGTAATTCAGGAAGAGGGGGAGAATGTTGCGCAATATGTGGCTGTTCTGAAAAAGCTCTCAGAACATTGTGATTTTGGCACTTATTTGCTGGATGCTTTGAGGGATAGAAGGAAACTGTTGACGGAAGAAGTGCTCACATTCCCGCGTGCTGTGGACACCGCAATGTCGATGGAAGCTGTAGAAAGAGAATCTCAGCAGTTGAAAAGTTCGCTGAAAGTGCACGCTGTGTCGTTCTCATCGTTTCAAGGGGGGGGGAAATGCTTTCGATGCGGCAAAGACAAATCACAAGGAACGGGATTGCTACTTTAGGGAACAGCAATGCCACAATTGCAAGAGAACAGGCCACATTGCTCGTTTATGTAAAAGTAAAAGGGGTGATAAGAAATAAACAAAGCAAAGATTTGAGGCAAAAATTAAACAAAAGCAGGGAACTGCTAGAACAGGGAAAATTCATAAGGTGGAGGCCAACTCATCGGATAGTGATGGTGATTCTGCTTCAGATTCAGACTCTGAATTAAGATTGCATATGATTTCAGCAGTGGTTGGCGACACTGAGTCTGTGAGGGCAGTAAGAAAAGGCAATGCAGCATCTTCTGCAATGATTATAAGGCCAAAGATTGAAGGCCATGTAATTGATATGGAGCTTGACACTGGGGCAGCTGTGTCTTTGATTTCAATGGAGCGGTAAAAAGCGAAATTTGCCCCGATCCGTTTACGCAAGACGGATGTAGTGTTGAAAACGTACACAGGAGAGTTGCTGCTTCCCGAGGGAATGTTGAAGGTATGGGTGAAATTGAATAAACAGAAAGTCCGATTGCCCTTATATGTGGTGAAAGGGAAAGCACCACCACTGTTTAGTTGTGAATGGCTAAGGAATGTAAGGCTGGACTGGCGTGAAATCAAGACGGTGAGAATATTGCCCAAGGAGACTCTGAAGAATCTTCTAAATCGCCATGCAAACATGTTCAGTGAAAATTTAGGAACTTTGAAAGGCTTTCAAGCTTCGTTAACCGACTTCCGACTTTGTTAGCTACGCATTAAGACCAAGAGTGGAGGCGGAAATTGAACGATTGCTCCAACAGGGAGTGATCTCCCCAGTGCAATTCAGTGATTGGGCCACTCCCATTGTCCCTGTCATTAAGAAGAATGGTGGCGTGAGAATTTGTGGGGATTTCAAAGTGACCATGAACCCAGCTTTATGCGTGGAACATTATCCAATACCTCGCATTGAGGATTTGTTTGCATCGCTGTCGGGAGGACTTCGTTTTAGCAAACTGGATCTATCACAGGCTTATCTGCAGGTGCCGGTGAGTTAAGACTCGCGGAAATATTTCACCATCACCCCTCACAAGGGTATGTTTTGCTTCAATTGGTTACCATTCGGGATTACATTGGCACCCTCAATTTTTCAAAAGATCATGGACCAAGTGCTACAAGGGCTTCCCAATGTGCACTGTTTTCTGGACAACATCCTCGTCACAGGCCGAAATGATGTTAATCATCTGGAAAACCTGGAGGCCGTACTCACTCATTTGGGGAAATTCGGACTAAAAGTCCAAAAGGAGAAGTGTGAGTTTTTCAGAGACCCTCTAGAGTACCTAGGCCATATGATTGATGCAACAGGACTTCATAAGTCACCGGATAAAATTGGTGCCATAGTGAATGCTCCATTGCCAACCAACACAAGCCAGTTGCGCTCATTTTTAGGACTCATTAATTACTATGAACGTTTTGTTCTGAATCTGTCTACGCTTCTCCACCCGTTAAATGGTTTACTGCACAAGGACATTAAGTGGGAATGGTCAAATGAATGTGATGAGGCATTTCGCAAGGCAAAAGAGCTGTTCTCTAGCAAAGGCACATTGACCCATTATGATCCACAACTTCCGGTGATACTTGCCTGCGATGCTTCGCCTTATGGAGTGGGAGCGGTCATTTCCCATCGAATGCCAGGTGGTGAAGAAAGACCCATAGCCTTCGCTTCTAGAACGCTGAGCAAAGCGGAGCAAAACTATGCCCAAATTGAACGAGAAGCCTTGGGAATAATTTTTGGAGTCAGGCGTTTTCACTCTTATCTGTATGGACGGTTGTGTTCACAGATCACCGTCCTTTAACGATCATATTGAGCCTGTGTAAAGCAATTCCTTCAATGGCTGCAGCAAGACATCAGCGATGGGCACTCTTACTAGCAGCACATAACTATACTATCAAGTACAGACGTGCTGCTGACCATGGCAACGCTGACGAGTTGTCTCGCCTGCTGCTCCCAGTGCAACATAAGGAAAAAACAGGGACAATTGACACCTTCCTTGTTAACCACCTAGATGGTCTACCAATTCGCTGTACGGAGGTAAGAGGGGAAACCAGGGCAAATGTCACACTGGCACAAATCATGGAGATGGTGTCAACTGGTCGCTTTCCAGCCACCAAGGGCTCTGACAGTAGCCTGATTCCATATTTAGTGCGGAAGGACGAGCTGACAACATGTCAGGGCTGCCTCCTGTGGGGTAATCGAGTCATTGTGCCTCCAAAATTGCGTCAACAGATGTTAGAGGAGCTGCATACAGGGCACCCCGGAGTGGTTAAGATGAAAGCCGTGGCGCGAAGCTACGTGTGGTGGCCGGGCCTCGATGCTCAAATCGAGGAGAAATGCAAGACCTGCTTGCCTTGTCAGTGCACGCAGAAAACACCATGCCTCACTCCTCTTCACCCATGGCCATGGCCCACAGCCCCATGGCAGCGTATTCACGTGGATTTTGCTGGGCCTTATGAGGGGCGCATGTTTTTCATAGTGGTCGACGCCCACTCCAAGTGGCCAGAGGTCATCTTAATGGAGACAACCACTTCAGCGAAGACGATCCAGGCACTGAGAGGTCTGTTCAGCCATTATGGAGTACCAGAGGCGCTCGTCAGTGATTATGGGCCACAGTTCACATCTGAGGAGTTTGCCACCTTTTTAAAGTCAAATTGCATTAAGCATGTGCGCTCGGCTCCTTTTCACCTGGCAACGAACGGTCTGGCAGAATGCTTTGTACAGACTTTTAAGCATTCTGTTAGGGCATCAAAAGGAACATCATCAGTTCAGAGGTGACTGGATGCTTTTCTGCTTCAATATAGGAACACTCCACATTCAACTACTCAGGAAGCACCAGCTATGCTGTTTTTACACCGCAAGCTCCGGACTCGTCTGGATCTGCTGAAACCGAGTGTGGCTGCAGTGGTGGATAAAGCGCAAGATGCCCAGCGCAGTTACCGAGCGGTGCACGCGAAATCTAGGTCGTTCAGCGTCGGCGATCCAGTCCTGGTCCGGGATTACCGAAAGGGGGAGGAAAAGTCGACACCGGGAACAGTTACATCTCAGGCTGGCCCAGTATCCTACCAGCTCAGTGTTGGATCAACCCATAGGTGGAACCGGCATGCAGATCAAATGTTGTCTTGCCATCCCAACATCATCCAATCTCCAGCGGAGGAACAACAGACTCTCAGCACCGACAGCCGGGCCGACCCCTTCGGCACAGGGGAAAAGCTGGAAGCCTCCATTCCAGTCAGGAGGGGGACCGTTCTCCATCAGGTCAGCCAGCAACACCCCAACAGACACTGTTGTGTTTTCTGTGGAGTTTTTTAATTCGTGAAGTTTTGTTATTTCTTATTTACATGTGTGATCGAATGTTTACCTGCCAGAGCTATACATATAAATGCCAGTAACACTTATGGAGAAACTTTGAGGTTTAGCAGCGCAATAGTGTAGTGCCCCTTTAAGAGAGGAGTGTACTGTGAGGACATGTGACCGGTGTTTACTATGTGAAAAGGAAGCGCGAGATTCACTTAGTTTGTAATGACTTTCAACCCGGTGTGCAGCCACTTTGTAAGCTCTCTTAATTTCCAATGTTTTCTTGTCAGCTTTATGATGTATGCTTCATGTTGTCTGATGTCGCCATAATATGTTGCTGCTGTGTTTACTTTCTTTAGCTTTATATGTTTAAAGTATGAAACGCTATGATGATGGTGGATTATTGTTATTATAGTATATTAATAATGTTTATAATATTGTCTTTTTTTACTTTGCAGTGTATGTGACTTTTCCTTTCTGGTACCTGGTGGTGGCCCCTTTCCCCTTCACTCTCCCACTCCTTTGGGCCTCCCTGATACAGTCACCTTGTGGTAAAACACCTGAGTGTAGCGACATCATTTTTTAGCATAGAAGATATTTTTGAAATAAAAGCCTTATTTTTAAACCGAGACTGTTAACCAACATGAATCTATAAATAAACTGGACACTGTTCAAAAAAAATATAATTTCACCTCTCTGCCCCCTTTCTTAAACAAATAAGAACCTAATATTCATATGTGGTATTCTCTGGGTGAAAGTCCCAGAGTGGCGTTGTCTCATTGCGGCCAGGCACATCAGTTGCCCCGGTCACATACACATGACTTTTCCGGCTCATCTCTCGCTTCCACACTAGGACAACCCATCTGTTATTTTGTGGCGATGTTTGCATGTAGTGCCTGCACTGATGTGACACAGAGACTCAACTCATGTCAAACAAATATTTACAGTTGAATATAAATACTCAGACAAAGGATGAATGAAAAGCAGTGTGATTATGAAAACTGTAGCTGAAATTCCCTGCCAACCATGAGCTGTAAAAATAGAAGAGGGAGGATCGAAGTTGCAAAGGCTGTCTCATATCAGATACTTTTCATTCATCTAAAATTGAACCCATTGTAAAAAATCAGCATTTATTAAGTTTTTATTGAAATATTTTATTTGAATGCAAATAATTTTACTCTTGCGACAGCCTTGCGATGTCCTGACTTTTGTTTTAAAATAAAACATTGAACAACTGTCTTGTTTAGCTAAAAAAAAGTATTCTTCAGCGGTTAAAATAACATACTGACAGTAATATATAAGACATGTTGAAATGAAATTAACTTCACTGGCCTGCAGTTGTTATTGCTGGCCAAACACACCAGGCTGCAATACAAGTGAGTAGATTAATTATTTTGATCCCTAATTTAGTATACCTAGTGAGGACATTTCCACTTTTTAAAATTCTTTTATCTCAGCAGTACTGCTGCTTTGCTGTGTGGATACACAGCTGGGAGTGAATTAAGAATCCATGTCCGCTGAGCATCTGTTTAGTAGAGAAGATAATGTCTGCTGCACCCCCACCCTCTCTACCACACATACACTCCAGGTCTGGCGTGATATGCAGCAGCCTAAATGCCTAAATGGTGACAGTCTAGCCAGAGACTGTGTAAGATAAATTTCAATGTCTCACTATTAATGGAAGTTTGTAGAGAGGCATTGCGAGTAATCTGCAGGTAAAAAACAACTGGAATAAATTATGCCATTTTCTCTGCTGTCACACTTTGTTTTTTTCAAATAAAATAACTTAAAGAACCTCAGTTGTTACAATGGGAACATCTATTGCTCCTTTTGTTTTAGGTCACTTTACTCAACATTTGGACTTTTATGTTGTGGTCCTCGGCACAATCGGTCCCTAAAACAGCATGTGACATTATCCTATTTGACTCAATCAGTTTAGAAGCCATTATTTTTCCTCTAAGACTTTGCCCTTGTCCAACTATAAATGCTATGAGAGTTAAGGGTGTTCTATGCCCAGAGCTCCCTGATGTATTTATGTACCACCATCTTTTTTTTTTAAGCTTAACCGTACCGTGTGGATGGCAACTTGTAACCGGAGATGAGAGTGGTTACCTGGGCCCCATTTTGTGTCTCTAATCAGTCTCCGCTTTGAACAACATTGTAGGTAAATTAAAATCTCTTCAGATAAGTGGCAAAATGCTCTAAAAATAAACTGATTTATTCCAAGCTGACAAGCCATTGAAGCATCTACAAAATATGTGTATACTTGTATGTATATTTCTAGTATGTTTAAAAATAAGAATGAGATTATGTATGGACTGATTTAAAAGAAATCTGTTGATAATGAATTTTACTGCTCAATTGGCCTTGCAGCAGATTGTGTTGAAGCATTTACTGGATCTACCAGATGGGGACCTAATGAGCCTTTTTCCGAAGCAACACACAGATGGAGACAATCTACTGTTTGCATTCACACTAGCATGTTCCCGTTTTGGGGGATGGAAATTTGATTTCTCTGCATATGCCCGCCCATTCACAAACCTTGCCCACATTGATGAACAGACAAATCCATGTACATCTTCTGGTTTTAACGGTTTACCAGCATAGAGGTACATCTATAGTATCTGCTGATGCCACCAGCAATATTGTTCCTCCCTGTAATGAACTCAAGGAAAGAACTATGGATCAGCCATGATGTGATCTGTCCGCCAAATGTAATACAGAATGGGATTTTTTAAATGGATGCGACTGGACGATCAAATCCATTAGCGTATACCTAAGGTGGGCTTAGCACTGATTGGCCTAAAGGAGAACTGAACACATCTATAACAGCCAGTGTGACGGGGTATTACTTATGGCAATATGCATGAAAGCGTTATTCAGAGTCGTATGTATATTTGACATGCTAAAAGTTAACAAGAAAAATGCAAAGCTCCATCAAGCAACATTTTTGATGTTGCCACTAACCCTTGCTCTGTTGAGTTGCATCTGACCAAAAAAATAATTCATATATAGTAGTAAAAGCATCGGGCATGCCATGTCCAAGTTTATACCCACATTGTTTTGTGTCAGACTTCACATTCTCAGTTTCTAATCTAATGATGAAGAGTGTTACTGACTTAACATCATTGAAAGGCAGCTTTTCCGTGCTATCTTCCCAGATAGGTATATTAGGTGTCAGTTGTGCTTTCTGTTTTACTTTGATCCACACCCAACAGTGATGTTTACAGCATCACACTCCAACACACACCCCAAAGCGTAAATCTATATCACTGAAACAACTGTAAAACTGTAAACCATAAAAACTCATGCTACTGTGATATGATTGGGTTTAATGTATATATTTTTCAGTGACAGACTTTTTTTTTTTCAGAAACACCTTTTGCAGCCTCATCATGTGGAGAAATTTGGAAATTATCACACCTTTCCATTTTCCTATAAATATATTTTGAACCTTAAAAAAAGGCCATTTGATGATTTAAAAAAAATAATAATTCCACAAAATTATTAGATCAACTTGATGGTTTAAAGTACACATTTTAAACATAATTAGAACCAAGTGGGATAATAAACTTATTTTATGCAACATACATTTTGGTAGAATCAGAATCAGTTGTTATACTTCATAGCCTCAACAAACTAACAAACTAAGACTGTAATCCAACCGGAAAGATGCCACTGCAGTTCATGTTAACAAAACTCTTCAGCAAATATGATAGCCTTAAACAGCCATCTACCCAATGAGTTTAAATGTTTAATAATGGCTGCATGTGTGTCTGCTTCATGTGGTAGAAAGATTAGTGTTTAATAATGACAAAGACCGTGGGTCTGTTACAGGGTATCATTTTATTTACATTACAGATCATTTAGCTGACGCTTTTATCCAAAGCGACTTACATTACACTTTAAACCCATGGCTTAACATTTTGCCCGGGGAGCAATTAGGGGTTAGGTGTCTTGCTCAGGGACACTTCAACTTAAAACATGGAGCAGCCGGGACTCAAACCACCAACCTTGCGGTTCCCAGTGCACCCGCTCTACCCCCTGCGCCACGACGACCCCATTTAGACGACCCCATATTTAAAATGTTTTTCATACATTTCTTTCCAGTACTTGCTTCTTCTAGAAAGACAAGGAGACCACCTATCTCGGTGAGAATGCAACCTTGCCTCACTGACATAATATCAGAAAAGATGTTTACATGTCTTGCATCATTGGATTATTACTTTTTGTTATTTTTAATAACAAGGTAGCTGCATATAGTCTTATGTTACCAATGCTTTAGTCTCCAGCACACAATACTGTTTCTGCAGTTTAGTAAAATTGATGAACACTTTTTTAAACCTCCCTTGACATGGGATAATCCAGGAATATATAAGAACACGGACATTGAGTTAGAGCAAATAGCAAATATCCGAAAACGTGTGAGCACTTGAAGAACAGCCATATGATGGTTTATGTGGTCAGACTTTCAAATGTGCCTCTAAAAAACGATTTGCTTGTTATAATGGTGATATAGCTTGGTTGGTGTGGTTAAGTTTTATTCTAGATGTTGCAATCATCCATCGTGCACTTATTATGCTACAATGACTGTTTTAAAAGTACCATTACTTTTTTTTAACATTTAAATTGTTTATAATCATCGGCTTACACATAAGTACTTCTTATTCCTATTCACACTCACTCTTTAAGCATAAATAAATCAGTATGACAAAATATCAGATTGGTAGTATAAAAATGTCATCTTTACCTCCAGCAGTACATTCCTGTAAAAACAAAAATGTGTCAGTTCCAAAAAATCATGGATTTTCATTTGACATTCATCTTAAAAATGTATCAATTACTATCAATTTGAAAATAACCTACAGCAATTATCCTATTTACGCATTTACACAGTTGACTTGTTTATTTTGGCAGTTGTCCTCTCTGTATATGGCTGCCGTGCCTTGCCTTAACGTCTTCATGTTTGAGCATTATTATTTCACAATTAGTGCTATGTTCTGTTTGTGCTATAATGAATCAGTTGCTCATACTCTTATGAAACTTGATCTGGTATGGTGGGTAAAGTGTGCAGCATAGGTCACTACCGTGGTCCATCTGGTCAAGAAGTAAACCAAACCGTATGAAAATCGCCTCACCAGCAAGCCTTATATAATTCTACCTCACCTCAAAGAGCCCTGTAGACCAGCGCGTTCTTCTTGTACTGGCTTGTATCGCATGGAGCTTTCTTCACATCTCCAATGATATATTTATATTGACAATTTCTTTTTGTTTATACATTTTAATTTGACCATTCATAGTGACTATTACTATTTCAATGCTTTTGAAAGATTAATTTTATTTTTCACCATAGTTTTATCGTACCATAGAGATGGATCAAGAGACTGGGTGTCACGCTTCCACGGTGATGCTGTCGCCGTAACTGCAGCCTATAAGCAGTGCAGATCTATCCACGCCAACAAAGCACGGGGAAGCTCATCTTCTAACCTCACGATTGCTGTAAGCTGTAAGCCTTGTTTAATTATTAATGACAGTTTTATATTAATCATCTTTTTCAAAGAGCACTTTCTAAGACCCGAATGCCAGCAGAATGTGCACTCTCTCTCAAACAGCTGCATCTACAAGGAGGTTTGCACAAAGAATCAGAAGGGGGGTTTGTTACTCATTCAGTCACGTTGTACCACAGCTCAAACAGTTACGAAGGGTTGATTCCTTTTTGTAAGAAATCTGCTTCCAAACAACAGATTTAAATGGAAAGGGGTTTATAAAAAACGTTTTATGTTCTTCAAACAATGGATACAGTAAATGCAGGAATAAATTATCAACCTTCAACCTCCCACACAATATTTCCGTTCCGACACAGCAATAGAAAGGCCTCTACGGGACATTGAATTATCCAGATGCTAGATAGTGTAATCAACAGATGTTGCTTCAGCTGGACTTTCAGTGCGTTGTGCCCTATATACAGTGGATGCATTCACACAGCACACTTGTAGATATTTATATTTGCCCTCAACCAATCGATATGTTTAATATTCATTGAAAAAGACCATAGAATACAATAAAGACAATTTTAAAATGGCCTACTGTTATGTAGTTATTGTCATCATACTGTTGGTGGCTTGAATTGATACTTAATTAATTGACACAAAAAGTCACAAATTGTGTGATAGAATATTAGAATTATCCATATTGGCTGCAGTTGGTGAATGTTTTCATTCAAATTCAGTAACAAAATATAAAAATTTGACTCCGGTTAGTCGTCAGTCTCAACATAGTATATACACAGCACATACAAATAAACAAGAAATGATAAATACAAAATAAAAAAACAATACAAGAAGAACATAACAACAAACATTTAACAACTAAATATATATGAACATAAGCTGTATGAGCTAGTCATCAGCACAATGATGTTTAACTACTTCAAGCACTCTGGTTAAGTGCACAATACAAACCACAACAAATACAAATTTGTAAAAGTATCTTTTCGCCACAATTTCTTCAGGGCCAATAAGAGCAGAATTACCCACCCGAAAATCTTTCTCGAAACACATGTTCCAATATCTTCGCATGGTCCATATACTGTTTTAAATATAAACTATTTTTGGATATTATTCCAGTGAATATCATTCAATTCGGTACACATTATGAATGAATGTCAAACGGTTCTAAATGTGCCACAACAAGCAGACTTTTCTTTCGACTCCCCCCTTCCTTTTCACACCACTTGAACTACAAGTTTATAAAAAAGGCCCCACGGCGGAGTTCTTGGATTTCTCCCAGGGTTCACGAATGGATGCAGTGGATTGTAGAGGGGATTGACCGACTAAGGTGATGAGCTTGTTGCTGATCCTATTTCTGGTGTGTCATACGGGCCAATCTGTGGTGTTAGTGCAGTCACTGTTTTCACCTGTTGTTTCTGGTAGCCGCCATGTAACGGTGACACATGAGATCACATCTCTTATTGCCAATATAATTATATCCGTGACAGCTGACATTTAATGTATGACTCTTATAAGATCGATCAAAGCGGTTTTAAATTCAGATAACAAAAAGTTAGTCTTCCCATCTTCCTTCTCTGACATAAAGATGTCATGCAGAAAATAACAACTATATGTTTTCATTATGTTCAAATCAAAATTGCTTTTTTGTGTAGGGTAAATAGCAAATACACATTGTTGGCATTAATTTGTAATGTTTAAAGATAGTGGGTTTTTGTGTTTGTCTGTCAAGAGGGTACCCACACTGTAAAAAAAGTACGTAGTTTACGGTAATAAACTGTTAAATCGCAAGACCGTTGATTAAAAATAGGTCATCTTCTTTTTCTATCACATTGAAATACTGTATATGTATATATCAGCACAAACCGTAATGTATGCATCTATTTCTTGTAAGAAATACATTTTCTCACTGTTAATTGTAACGATAACGGAAATACACCGTATTATGAAAAACACTCTGTACCGTAATTTTTACATTTATGACTTAAAAAAAATACAATCTGTCCCTGTTAAATGTACAGACTACTGTGCTGACAACCGAAATATAACGTATTTTAAATGTAACAGCCAGCCCTGTTATTTTTGCATTTATTATATGCAAAGGATATAGTTGGTCACTGTTAATTGCACTAAAAATTGTACTGATGACGGTAATACACCGTAATATGAACAACACTCAATACCGTAGTTTTTGCATGTATTACTAATTAAAAATACATTTTGTTACTGTTAAATGTACGGACTATTTTGCTGCAAATGGAAATATAACGTATTATGGCGTTCACAGCAGGTCCTGTATTTTTTGCATTTATTATTTGTACAAAATACAGTTTATAACTTAAGTGCACAAAAGATTGTACTGAATATAAATAACAGGCAATACTGACATTTTTGCAAAGATTATCTGTAAAAAAACACATTTTGTTAGGTTACATTTACCACTGTGCTGATTACAGAAATACTTTAATATAAATACAACAGTCACCACTGTAAGTGTACTAACCATTGTGCTAATAACAGAAATATACCGTGGGGAAGTTAACATGGGTATATTAACGATTCAGATTTTTTGTGGAAAGGCTGGGACAGAGAGACGGAGAGAAGGAGACAGTTTGAGAGATACAGAGACAGAGAGACAGATTGAGAGAGAGAAAGACAGAGAAAGGGAGACAGATTGAGGGATATGGAGAGAGACAGAAGGAAAGAGAGACACAAGAGAAGGGCAGAAGTGTGGTAGTGTTAAAAAAAAACTCCAACGTTCAGAAATTGAACTTTTCAACTCCACTTCAGCGCCATTTCTACGCACTCTGCATTGCTGGAACAACGGCCTGAC
Source organism: Gasterosteus aculeatus (assembly GCF_964276395.1). Classification (NCBI taxonomy): domain Eukaryota; kingdom Metazoa; phylum Chordata; class Actinopteri; order Perciformes; family Gasterosteidae; genus Gasterosteus; species Gasterosteus aculeatus. Next base: position 8,308,644 of record NC_135700.1, read on the forward strand.
GGACTCCGGACTACATTTCTTCTTGAGGTAACTTGCCTACATAATCATCCTAGCTATATTTTAATTTGATGCTTTGTTTTCTACAATTTTGCATCACCGTTGCAAAAACGTTGATGTAATGTAACGTTAGGTTATGGGTTTCTGCATTGAACGTTAGCTAGCTAGCTAACGTTAGTTTACCAAACAGTGGCTAAGGAAATGTTTCAATGCACTTACTGTGGCAGGTCGGTTAAAACACAGAGGGGTTATGTGCTTCATTGCAAACTTCATAGAAATGAACCACGTTGTTTGTTTAAGTGCATTGAAGCTGGTTGCAAAAAGACCTCTGTTCAATATGGAGCATTTAAGGCTCATTTCTACCGGACACATATCGTTAACTTATCAGCTTCTGTTGACGTTACTGTCGGGACAGCTCTCAAATGCAGTGTGGCGTTATGTGAACGTCAGTGTCAAAATACAAAACAGCTAATAGCTCATTTGAAGGAGCATCTCTTGGAAGGACGCGCTGTGAGTTGTCCAGTGAGTGTATGTAAAAACGTTTTCATGCTCAAATCCCCATTCACCGCTCACAAGTCCCACAAAATGTATACAAAAATGTATAATTGATGTGATTAATTAGATGTGCAGTTATCCTGGTTGTTAAAAAATTAACCACATGAAACATGAAGATAAGTCTTGATTGAGTCTTGAGAGTGAATGTCATGCTGTCAGTCCAGCAGCTCGCCCTGTGTTTGTTTGCTTTGCCTGTATTTGCGCTGTCTCTGCAAGGAGCTATGGTCTCCTCCTGTTCATCCCCGAAGGGTGTGGCTGGAACAGCTGACGGCAATCAGCCATCAGGGGACTCTCCTACATCAACCCGGGTCTTCCTGCCATTCAGCGCCAGATCCTTCTGTCGTCAGAGAGGTAACTATGTATTCATGCCACCTGCTATTAGATGCTGTCTTTGTTTACCTTGTCCTGTTTTTTGCCATGTTGATGTCTTTGTGCTAAAATGGGTCCTCTTTTAACATTCAACCTGACTCTTATTAATTTTGATTAACTATAAAGGGGAATTATATTCAGCGTGTTGTTTTCTTCTAGGTCATTGAAGCTCAGTTAAACACAAGAAGGCAGTGAATGTGTCTCTGCTCAAGCAGTGCATCAACCTAACTTTGCCTTTGTTTTTGGGCTACAGAGAGGATCATCCCAATCCGCAGTGAACACCTGAGGATACAGGTCCTCAAGCAGAAGGTCCCGAACCGCTTCGCTTCCTGGATCTTTATTTACAATAAGCTTTATTAAATATTTCCTGATGTTGACTGAAATATATGCCAACCAATTGTAATACATTATGCCTCATATTTTTGCAATGGAATTCTGGCAAATAGTTGCTGGCAATTTGCTTTGAACTTTGTAATAAAATACCGTAACTCATAGTTTTACTGTGTTTATCTCGAAGAAAGACCTTAATTAGGTTCACAGAATAAATGCTCTTTTTAAAAAAATATACCGTATTGTCTTTTACAAACAAAACGGTAATTTACCGTATATTTCAAAGATTTTTTTTTTTTTTGCAGGGTCTTTTTTATAATCATTTACTGTAAACAAAACGATTCTCAACTGGGAATTTTACGGGTGCAAAAAAACATACTGTAATGTATTATATGGTGTCACTTTTTTTTTTTTTTTTTACGGTAAACCTCTGGCAACCACAGCTGCCAGTAATTTACCGTATATTTCACGGATTATTTTTTGCAGTGCAAGACACTGCTATTAAAACTTAAGACTCCAGAATTTCAGAAAGCAGTCCATGAGACTTTACAAATTTGAAAGTCCGATGGCAAAAAGCAGGAATATGGAAACTATTACCAGCAGTCATCCCTACCCACAGATGTACACTCCCTCCCACACACAAAGCAGCTAAAAAGTAATTATGCAAAAGCTTCAGTGCTTGCCCCTGGCCATTGAGGAGTTTAGATCCCGTTGATGCAATCGGGGGAACATAACCATTTGTTTGCAGTTCTAGGGCAAATGTGATTATTTATTCCACTTTTAGCGTTAGTTTGGGTATACTCCAATTCCGTAGGCAAGCATCTGGCCACTTGAATAGCTGCTAAATGTTCCATTACGTCAGTGTTTCTCTCTAGTGTGTCACAGTGGTATCGCAGGTGGGTCATATGGGGAATATTTTTAAATCAAGAACTTTATAGAGAACTTCCCATCTCACAAAAGTGAAAAGGACTGCTGTTTCCTCTCTCAAAACTAAACGCAGATCAATTGAGCATGAATGAAGCCGAATCAATCTGCAATCCTGTTATAAAAAAGAGTTGCGGTAAAATAAAAAGGAAAGCAGGCTTTTTGCAGCCACAAATAGTCAGTTTTAGATGGTCCACACATATCTCCACTAATCTTGTTTTATTTCACATAGGTTGCATAGCCACTAATTACAGCCACAATGAAATAATTACTGCTTTTTTTTTTTTGCACAGAAAAAACTTAATCAACATTGTTAAACAGCATGGTTGTACATTTTATTTGTTTTACATACGGTCTTATATATCAGCTAGCACAGTTGTCTGTTTGTGTATTTATACAACGTGTGTTTGTCTTGGCTCAGTCTGTGAGGCTGTAAGAGCTCCAGTAACAGCACATATCTGTCCTTCTCACTGCTTACCAATATCTGGCCATCTGAGGCCTCTGTGACAAACACTCACCTTGAGTGCTGAATCACCCATCCCTGGGGCCGGCCGTCTCTGCCTGATGAATTTTCTTTGGAAAGAAAGGAGGGGTTATCTAAGAGGTCACTGTAATGGGAGCGACATTCATCAATCTTTGCTCCAGAGGAAGCGGCTGAAATTGGAAAACGGAAAAAGGTAGTGATTCTTGCAGGCGAGGAGCGGCACAGATGTGGGAAAGGGGAAGAAAACAAACAAACAGCTTCAACTCAGAGTCGGAGGATAGCTAATGGATTGAAGATATGGCAAGTGGGTAGTGCACGTTTACATGTTGTAAACTGCAGTCAGCTCATTCATCAGAGGTGCCTTAATATTCCCTCTAGCCGCCTTTGCTTTTTCTTTGTTAGCAGTCGCCGCACCTTCATCCACACTGGAGTAAACTCATCTCAAACACTGAAGTGAAGTAGTGTGTTCATTTAGAATTATGCATGCAAGCGCACAGATGCGTTTATATATGTATGTTTAACATACGTCTTCATGTCATTACTCTCCTTGTGAAGCGTTTTCATATTCGCCCTCCAATCAAGTATTATGTTTTCCTATTCAGAGAAGGCGTACCATATTTGGAGCTTTTCAAATAAGTGTATTATTTCAGTGTGTTTTGTTTCCACATTCCCTGACACACAGTTGGCCGGAGACTCTGAATTGCCCAAAGGTATGAATACTAATGATTGTTTATCTGTTAGCTCTGATGGACGACTTGATTAGCGTTTTAAATGGAGAGCCCTGCAAGATCCTGGAACTATGGAATGGAATGAGCAAAGACAATGGCTGAAGCAGATAAAAACCAGGATTATTGTGCACAACACATACTGGGAAAACAAATGAATACTTTTTGTAATGTGTAGCAGTCTTTATTTTTATGACTGCTTATAATCTCTTGTTTCTCTTACCTCACTTAAGTGTTCAGTTGGCATGTGAGCTTGTTTTTTACACCAGGAAGACGATGTCTTCCTACACACGACTAATTAATCGCATTAATGTGACATTTCGAATCTCAAACGTATTAAGCATATAAGGGAAAGATCGACAGTGAAATATCCGACAGCATCGTAGTCCAGAGGATTATCTACGTGTGATCTAAAAAATAATGGTCAAACTTTATTTTTACACCAAATGCACTGCACTCACATACGGTATAATGTAATTAACCTTTTGTGGACTTTAGCATATCAATCATGGCCAGATTTAAAAGAAAACAACAATACCAAAAGTGTTTGTGTTAGCTTAAGGTGGCAAGGAGTCATGTTTACACATTACCTCAATTTGACAGCCAGTGGACGAGCAACATCAGGGAGAAACAAATGCAATTTAGTAGGGGGTGCATGGGGGATGATAGGGTTCATTCTGCCAAATGGAGTGATGACTATGTTACCTCGGGGAAGGATATGCTAAGTGCCCAAAGGCAGATGAGCACACAATGGAGTTCAGGGGTGAATCATAGGCAAAAAAGAATTTTAGCTTGAAATTCAGTAGCTTATAGAGAAAGGGCAGAGGAGGTGAGGAGAGAAGGTAAGGTTGAGTATTCTGTAATGGAGGGGTTAAATTGTGAAGTTTGTCTTCTTAATTTATGCAAATTTCTACTGCAGACAGCTTTGAAAGATATTTTCCAATCCTTGTCTATCCTTTCAAGGTGGCTGTATTGTATGTAGAGCTGCTCCTTGTAGGTTGAATAGTCGACCAATCACTTCTTCTCTTTGTCGACCAAGCAGTATTTTTTTCATGCTGAATGACATTTTTTCAATAAACGTGGGAACACATCCATAGAAACTGTTGAAACAATTCCTCAAAGTGTATTTGTTATGTTAATATTTACGTATTTACTAATAACTACCTCATTTGTCTTGATGGATGCAACTGTAGAGAAGTTAACACAGATTATTATTATCCCTCTGTCTTAAGCTTCATGTCGTTATGTTCTCCTACTTAAACCCCATTTCTTTGCTCGAGAGTTCACATAAGCCAAAATATATGCACATTGTAAACCTTTTCGTCAAAATGTCTTTTTAAATTGTTGCTGAAACAACTATTTCCCTCTCAATGCACAGTGTGTGAGTCCTACTTGGAAAGAAATATGTTTTTAGTGCAAACACCGAAGTATCAATATTCTTCGGTTTAATCAGTATTTATATTCATATTCAGATACTTGAAAAAGAATTCTCCAAAAACAATATGTTCTAGTTTGCAAATTGAGAAAATATATATTTTTTTTGCGTGTCTCAGAAGTATTCAAGATATGTTTTTATATCCTATTTTCTCCCAAACGCCTTCTTTTTTGTTGATTTGTTCATTTTTAAATCTTAAATTTTGAACATTGTTTTCTCAGTGTTTAACTACGCAAGAGGTCATTTGTCAAATGTCCACTGAGCGTGGAGAAGACTGAATCTGGATGTTCAGCTGGATTAAGTGCAGCCCCGTTGGCTAAATATCCCTCTCTAAGGTTTTTCCAAAGACAGCTCCTTTGGGACTAAATATGGGAAGTAGGTCATGCCTTTTGGAACCGCCATTTTCTGTTGGTACAGCATTAATTTTTCATGTACATGAAAGTCCCGTATGGATAAGGAGAGGGAATGGTTTGGACAGTATGCAAACACAGTAGAATGCAAATCAATATAGTACATCCACAGTACGGGAATATAAGTTATTATAGTGAAAGTAAAAGTTTGTAATCACCTCAAATCCGATATGCTGAATTGCTTAATTTTCCTATTTCAACCAAAAACTGAGAACAAATGGAAATGGAAGTAAGATGAATACAAGAAAAAAAAAACTTAGTGACTTTCTTTTTCATGTTTGAAATAAATGATCACATTCCCCTCATTATTTCCCCAAAATGTCCCAAAAGAAAATAATTTGACTGCAAATTATCTTCTTAGATGAACAGGGAAGATCAAGTGAACTGCACCATGTTTTTTGCTAAAGGATAAATTAGTAATAAGTTTTGATCTTTACGTGCACATATGATTACTTTTCAGAAACGTAGGCTAGCTTTGGAGACGCGCTGTCATTTCCTAATTATTACATTACAGGTAATTTAGCAGACGCTTTTATCCAAAGCGACTTACATTACACTTTAAACCCATGACATTTTTTGCCCGGGGAGCAATTAGGGGTTAGGTGTCTTGCTCAGGGACACTTCGACAAGGAACATGGGGCAGCCTGGACTCGAACTTCCCAGCACACCTTCTCTAACCCCTGCGCCACGATGACCCCTAATCTCTTATTGTTACTCAATGTAAAAATTGACTCAGGCATATAAAGAGGGCAATGTTATTAAAATCATTCATGAAACAAAATGGAAAAGTTAATGACTATTACTGAACATCAGTGTTCCTAGTCACCGTGGAGAGCGGACTGAGTGATAACTATACTTTATCCATTACTATACAATACGATTAATCTTAATTGTAATACACACATTAATGGCAAACAACGTATGTCGATATATTTATTGACAATTGCAATGTGCCCGGTTACTTTTGGTCTCCCTGGGGTAACAAGAAGGCGGATACACATGGGTTGTTGTTAAGTCATTTTTATTGTTTAGGATTGGCAGGCAAAATCAAACTTTACTTTGTACCAGTTCTCCTGTGTCCTGTGCTCTCTCTCTCGACTGTTTCAGTCCAGCGCTCCGATCGCCATTACTGTCCATTTTAAAAAGGGAGAAAATCAATTAAGCCCACAGGGTGCAGCTGAGGCCAATTAGACCTCCACCTGGCCCCGTTCCCTGAGCCACGCCCCCACCCAGCCCCCCTCTGCAGCTGAGCCAAACAACGCCATGCCACCACATAAATATATATCAAAAACATTTTAGGACAAATTGTCAGTTAAGCAGCAGTCTCGCCAGAAATCATGTTGGTGTATTTCTCGTCTTGAAAATTAGCTCAAAAAAGGTAAATTATACATTTTCCAATTAAATCTATTTTTGACGAACTATGTATTGTCTGGTCTCAACAAGAAAGTTGGAAACACTGAGTATTGCCGTATTTTGAATTAATATTGCTATTGATAGGTAATTCGTATAGTCTGTACGAATTTATTTAGCCATTTGTGTTAATGGAAAGTTGAGAAAATCATAACAGCAAAATCATGCTACCTCTGCATTATTTTCTCTTTACTGAAATTTGGAAAACATATTATTATGTTAACCATAAGAAAAGTGTTTATACCAACATAACAGTGTAATCACATAATTACTAGCTAATAATGTATGTGAGACTATTGCACCCCACTTGTGCATAGTCTTGTGCACAAATCAGATTTGTGTGGCGTGTAATGTTGTGTATGATGGTACAGCAGTTGCATTAAAGCACATCCACAAGGCACCAAGTAAAATTTGTGACATAACTTGCAATCTACTGTACAGTTACAGCAGAGCAGGTTCTCATAGAGCACTTTTCCCTCTCTCCACCTGCTGAGCTGATACTCTTGAGATGTCTCACTGAATATTCATGGGGTTCTGAGACTGCCTCCACAGCCCCCCACTGGCAGGAAGCCTAAGAGATATGTGTTCAAGAGAGGATGTATTCTTGACATGGTTAGGCAGTTTACATACATACAGTGTGTTAGTCTGACCCCAAATAAGATAAACATCATGCCCAAAACCTTCTCTGTCAGATTACATTAAAGTGCACAGTTGTGTAAATTATGATGTTGACCCCCCGTAGCTCCCAATTTCACTAATCCCAGGAAAGTACGTCGATCATACAGGCTTTGAATCCGTGAAGAAAGATATTAACTGTTGAGGTGTTGAAAGATGCATTTTGGAGCTTTGAGTGCGGCACATCAAATGCTACTTAACTTAATTGAACTACTGTGATGACTGAAGATGACTGATGCAACACGCTCTTGGTTCAATAATGCATATGCAATCTTGAATTAGACTCATAGGACCAAAATTCTTTAAATGAATAGTAATAGCAATAGATTAAAACATTATATAGACATTAAATAGTTGTGTTTAACTAATCCAGCAGTGCAGCAGCATTTGTCTGGCTTACATTTTGTATTAATGGCCAATTAAAGCTAAAAACGGCTGGCTCAGGACCCACCCACCACCCGTGGACCAGTGGGCGTAGAGGCTCAATGCTGGTGATTGCATGGAAAAATTAACAACAAGCCTATGACTCCGGATGGACATTTACGTAGTAAAATGGACCTCTGTAATAATGTATCTGCTAAAATGAATACACTTTTGATATTTGCCTGGAAATGCTGCATATAATAGGAATCAATATGTTAACCCAGTAGGCATAACCCCTTTGCTGTGTTTTATTTTGTCTACACTTGTACTATAGTGGGATATGCGGTGTGAGATACAATGTCAAGGAACCTGTTCTACTAAAAGTTTTTCAAAAAACTAGATAAGGACCCAATAGCCCCCTCAAAAACCTTAATCAAGTAAATATGCATCGATGGATCCATCCATTGTCATTGTTATCTGTTTATCCGGGATCGGGTTGCCATGGTAGTAGACTGACCAAGACTTCACCTGCAACATATTTTAGTTCATTCTGGAGTATTGCTGCAGGTCTGGAACACCATATTCCTGCTGCACCCTCCACAAAAAAACACAAAAGACCCAGTTTGAATCCTTCTCCAAGACCACAAAGCACATGTAGACTGGTTGGGCAAACAGGAGCCCTCCAGTAGTCCTGCGAGGGTAAAGATCTGATGCACTGTTCCACGAAAGAGGATATGTGTAAGTTCATACCCATGTTCAATTAATAGTATTAGCTATCAGGCCCCTCTAAAATATAAAAGGTACACTTTCACCTGCATTTGATCATTTTTGCAAAACAACAACAACAAGAGTAACAACAACATCAGAATTGTCCAGCACGGCAACAATAGCACAGCAATTATAAATGCATCAGGCTCAAAGCCTGTGAAATTGTTATTTGTCAAACTGAAGAATACAATTCTTGGGCCCCACCATTTCTATTCCCTCCTGAGAATTGGACTTTGTGAAGTAGGCAGGTTTAGACAGAGAGCAGCTGCTGGAGGTAGATAGCATGAATTCAGGTTCACTGCCTTGTCACATATAGTGACCTCTGCTGAAGCAGCGGGGACGGTGGGTCACAGTGAGCCTGGGTCATCATCACAGAAAGATGTCATGGGCCAAGAGGGATACTTACTCTTAATACCCTACCTCTCCCTTTCTACCATCAAGGCGCTCTTCAGATTGATTTTTTACCTTTGAGGTAAAAGCAGTTTGATATGTTCAGCTAAACCCCCCCCCCAGGCTGACTATAGTTTAAGCCAGGTTAAATTCCTTTGCACTTCTCTAAACAAACATGGCTGTCAGCATTTGTTGCTATAAGGAGCAATGATCAAGGCTCCAAAGTGCTGTCAGAGTTGTCCAGATGTGTTGTGAGTACCGGGTCCTCTTCTGAGACATGCTTCAAAAAAGTGAGAAGGAGGATTAATAGAATTATACATTATAGTGTTATACTTAATTCATTAACTAACTGTGCTGTCAAAAATGTTAATTTTTTATATGGTAGCAAAAGTTTCTTATAAAGTCAACCTTCTCAAATATGAGAAATGATAGTATAAAGATCTTTTTTTCTCGTCCACATTAACAGATTGATTAGAAAACTAGAAACACTGAGCTTTCTAATTGACCTAATTGCACTTCACATCTAAACACTATGACATCACAGATATAACAACTACTGTATATCCCCATATCCCATAATTATGCATGAAAGCTGTTCCTGATCAATTTTGAGTGTTTTTAGCCGTTTCTTGAACAAAGGGATACATAGAAATTCTGGATTTTAACTTTGACCCTGTGTGTGTGGTTTGTTTTTCTCTGCAGCACTCTGAAATCTTAGCACAGTGCATTTAACGTTGTTCGAGAATCCTCAAGAACATTTCCCCGTAAGTTACAATTTGTCAAAGCAGCCAAACAGTAGAGACACGTAGAGCGATTTTGTCTAGACTGAATTAAGTATGGCCGTACATATCCTTTAATTTCAATACAGTGTGTAGTTGGACTGGTATTGCATGAGTGGGTGAGATAAAGCTTCCAGGAAGAGCTATTTTTCAGACTCACAGTGGGATTCCCTGGAAGCAGTACATACTGCTGCAGATCCTTTATGCATTAGTGCAAAGGTTTGGTTGTACTATTTTGCCTCACTGATGCTTCTCACTTCAGGCAGAGTATTGATGATTAGTCTAACTTCAGCTTTGACAAAGTGGTTTTAGCATAGTTTTCCCCCTATTACCCATTCTACTGTTACTGCTTCCTGGAGTATAAACGCATTTCTAGACAGGAAATGGGGTGATATCATTCAATAAAGATGTCTTGCCCAACTTAAACCTGGAACAAGTTGAGCAAAACATATTTACTTCACTTGACATAAGTTGTTTCTCTCATTTCAAAAGAAAATGTTCTTTTAACTTAGTAGTTATCGTGTGCAATGGCCTTTTTGCACTTTTGAGAACTGCCACACTGCTGTGCATGTTGATAAAACACTTGTTCACAGTCTGCACTGTACAACAGTAAACAACAAAGAACATTGTTGAGTATGAAATTCAGAAATGTTGATTCTTTTTTTGAAAATATAACTATGTATTTCAACTTCTAAAATAACAGTGATAATGTAAATGTATACAACATATTTAAAAACAATATGAATGCAAAATGAATGCATTGGAAAAATGACTTCAGTGACTTTAATGTTAACTTTATCAATTACTTTTCAAGAGTCTAAAAATACACTTTAAAAAGAACTGCAGTCATCAGTGAAAATCCCTGTAACTCATTTAGAACATTGTACTGCCCATGTACCATAGCTCTTTGGTATTTTAGAACATTTATGTGAAAAGAAAAAACAGCCTCACCTTCAGATAACTGCTTTTGGACACTGTAGTTACTTGATGTTTTGATATGTTGATACGGTTTGTTACGAGTATTCATTGCCTACATGAGAGGGCGTAGACATGGGGGGCCACAGGGGCTTTGGTGTGAAGTTGCAAACCCATACGGTCTCCAAAATCTGAGATGCGCTTACTGTCATGAGTGGATGTTAATCCTCCCGTCTTTTTGCTGTATTAAAAATGTGGATTTAAATAACACCAAACTGGTTATATTGTTCAAAGGTGAAAATCGACATTAGAATTAGTCAAATGTAAGATATGCAGACGCACACACATTCTAAAGGTACTAATCATGTTCATGATGTAAAACTGTCATGCATCAATATATCAAAATATAATAGTATTCAATACATCAGAAAATTCCCAATCTAATTTAGCAACACTAGAGAGAAATCTGTTAAAGACGATTCCAAGTTATGCGGGTATACGGAATCTTATCCTCTTAAAAAGTACCACTTGGTAGAAATGTCTCTGCCTTCAAAGCGTATTTGAATGAATGATGAATGAGGATGTTTTGGGAAATGCAGGAAAAAAGAAAGAAGCAGGCCAAGCCTAAGTGTCTTTCTGCATTGACAGCAACATTTTCCCTGAGATGGTTTCTAGTGTGTTAACATTGACATCTCATCGGAGCTTGAAATTCAATTTAAGTTCAAATCCAGCAAACAAAGTCGGTGACTGGACAGAATGGTCGTTCATCAATCAGCTTTGTCAGTGACATCGTTTGAGCATGAGTAGCGTCGTAATACAAGTAAAGTAAATGTTACACCAATGTTTCCTATAGAACAAGGTTTTACATTAGGACCATACAAGTGGTTCAGCATATCAAAGCTATTAAACCCCAATTATGCTGATATCTGTATTCCACAGTAGTGAGCGCTTCGTAAACCTCTGTCTTACTCGTCCTAGTGAAGGTGCTCAGTGAAGGTGTTCAGTGACGGGTAAAATTAAGCAGCATACAATAAGCAGCTGGTGACTCCATGTGTATTGGAAGGCATTGCAATAATTTAGCTTATTATATAATTAATTTGACTTTGAAGTAATTTCATTTTTGCCTTGTTGGTTGTTCAATAAACATTCCATTTAAAAAAAAACTAGATTGTGAAGTTTGTCTATATCTCACTTTTTCCCATTTGTACAAGGGGGCAAAAAGGTGAATTTAATGTTAACGTAGTTGCTCCTGACTGGATATTCACTCTCATTTGGTACCAATCCTTCGGTTTATGATGTATATTTTTGTAGCCGCAAGAGACTTGTGTCTTATAAATTTTTATGAATTTTTGAGCAAGTGAGCGTGGCCCGCTGGTTAGTTCATGGCCACCGCTCGTCACCGCTTCTGAACCCTGCCTCCATTTTTTTAATTAAAAGTTGGATTGGTTCATATCATCCTCATTCATATTTCTGCCAAATAAAGAGGCCATTTTGTGTGACAGACTCCTGCGAGGTAAGTTTATTTAATTACTTAAGTTATATGTATTAAACCAATGTGGAATATGTTCAGACTGCATCACAAAAGACAGGGCCAGGATTTACAGTAATAAACCCAAATGTGCCACGCTACTCTCCAAGGGCAGAGTGGAGCCATCACTTTGGGAGATTAATGCTGAGTTTACAGGTGACCTTCGCTGCTGAGCAAGGACACTGCCCTGTGAGGTGCGCCCAATTAAAGAGATGGCAATATTCCTCTGTGTTATTCTGCTCACAAACCTATTTGTTTAGCCCACCGCCTGTCATTCATTTTCCATCTTTGATACACTATTGGTGACAAATAGTGAAAAATATATTGGTGTGCATTATATACTAATTAAACATTTCTAATTAGTCAAATTAGATAAGCATAATGTTGTCAAATAAAGATCTATAAAAAAATATGTTTTTGGAAAAAAGTTTCTTTAGGATTCGTTGAAAATAGCAATAAAATAAATCATCCATCGCATCTCTTAATATTTTTTTTAATTTCAAAAGATTTCCATGTTCAACATCATGAATTAAGTTATTACTTGTATAGTATGCACACTCTACAATGAAGCCCAAATTATTTCAGAACAAATAATAAAAAATAAATAGTTGTCAAAATACCTATTCTAGGTCCTCAAAAGTAGCAACCCAAAGCATAATGGATTTTGCAGTTATATCTTTTGGTGCTGGCATTAAGGCAGACCACAACAAACTATTGAATGTGACTGCACGGAGGGAAAACGGCACAGCAGTGTACCATTGGGATTAAATCATATGGTAAATGTATAATAGTGCTTCCAAGGTTTAGGTGCGTAGCATTGTACATTGTATGAGTAGGAGTGACATTATCGACCACCTAATCCGTACTTGAGGTGCACAATATAACAAAGGCTGGTTGCAGGAGTGACCTTCTCAAATGGTGGAGGACAGTCCAAGATTCATGTCACAGATGAGAGCTTCTGTTGCGAACCCTGACAGACAGACAATCCTGTGGTTTAAACTGGGCAAATATTGATCTCATGGCCCTCAGTGGCATGCCTCAAGACCTAAGATTGAGGGAAATGGATTACTCTGCAGAGTACAAAAAAAGAAGATGGATGAGGAAGAGCAAAATATACCATCAAGACCATCAAGTTAGATAGCACATTCGAGGAAACATGCACATTAATGCATGTGCTCAATGTGGTGCTCATGTGGTCAATGTTTTTTTTTAAATATTTTACAACTCGCGTGTTTCAATAACAGAATGTGGGGATTTTAAAATCAATTCATTCCGAAACCAAATAAGGGGTTCTGTGACCAAAACCTATAAAGAAATGTAACGAAAAATGTGAAAGTTCCATCTCAACAGAAGTTGACAAATTAAATCAACTCAAGGTTCCATCCCTTTGAAATTTCCCTCAACAGAGAATATCAATATAAAAGTGAATGGCATAGGAATGTATCGCAGTATAAATATTGCTGCTTACTTATGCGAGAGTGCTGCCCATAACTATGAGACGGTAGACTGAATGAGAGCGTGGCCATCCACCCATGAATCAATTCTAATTGTCAATCACAAACAAAAAGACAGACATTTGATGGTGTAATGTTCTGAGAAAATTACTAAAAATGAAAGGGTATTATAATACATATTGAATAATTTACTAATATGAAATTTAATGTGTATTAATGTTGCGCGATGTATCGTTACTAAAAAGCACGTTAAAAACGATACGATTAAAATTGTGTTTGCTCACTGCTCTGCTCCGTCATGCTGCCTGCACGCATAGACTGCAAGCAGACAGGGCTGCTCGCGTGGTCGCAGGGGAGACATGGCCTCATGTGCATAAGCTTTTGCCGACCGTCCTCAGCTTGTTGGAAAAAAAGATTGTTTCTACAACTTGATTGGAGTCCACCTGTGCTAAATTCAGTTGATTGGACATGATTGAGAAAGGCACACACCTGTCTATATAAGGTATCACAGTTGACAGTGCATATCAGAGCATAAACCAAAGCCATAAAGTCCAAGGAATTATCTGTAGACCTCTGAGACAGAATTGTATCGAGGCACAGATCTGGCGAAGGGTACAGAAAGATTTCTGCAGCATTGAAAGTCCCAATGAGCACAGTGGCCGCCATCATCCGGAAATGGAAGAAGTTTGGAACCACCAGTACTCTTCCTAGAGTTGGCCGCCCAGCCAGACTGAGCGATCGGGGGAGAAGGGCCTTAGTCAGGGAGGTGACCAGGAACCCGA